>NC_051310.1:92976982-93280012 GCF_015220235.1 Choloepus didactylus
AGGGAGATTCTGGCAGGGGAAAGAGGCAGCCCTCAGGGTGGTGTGGGAGCCACAACATGGGCTGTGGCATTGCTCCCAGACACCCCGAATCTCTGACTGCGGGGTGCCAGTGATTAGCTGTGGCTTCCTGCTCTGACCCAGCCTTGGTCCCTTGGCTCCCAAGGAAGTGACTCCACTCCAGTCTGCACAGATGAGCCTGGCAGCTCAAGGATGTAGACAGGCTTACCTGGCCACTCCGCCTGCCTAGCCTGAAAGCTGCCTGTGGACGGTGGGACTCCTGGGGGTGGGGACTAGCAAATCAGGCTGGCTTTGGTACCCAGCACCACCTATACTCTAGTGCTGGGACAGAATCAGGACCATTTTTGTGCCTAGCATGTGGCAGACCTCTGCAACTTCTTGAACGATCCCACTTTACAACGTCCACACAGCTCAGCGCACATTTCAACCAAGCAGGCCTGGCTCTTTGGGCTGGGAAGCCCTGTACCTCCTAATACCCAGGGGCTGAGTCAACAACGCAGGGACGTGTGTTTGGTTAGCAAACACTAAGCGGCAGTCAGAGCTGGGCAACTGCCTTCCCGCTCCCTCCTTTCCAGCAAAAATGTCCTCTGGAAAGGTCAGCCAGGACCTACATAATTTGCAGGACTCAGTGAAAAATGAAAATGCAGGCCCCTTATTCAGAAATTATTAAGAATTTAAAGATGGCGACAGCCAAGCATGAAATCAAGTGCGGGCCCTTCTAAGCACAGGGCCCTGCCCAGCTCATACATGCCCGTGAGACTGGCCTTGAGTCAGTATTTCCCAGCCTTGGGAGGTTCCCATGCTTCTGAGAGTGGCAAAATTGCACTTCTTTTTGGTAGAACAGGATTTTTGAGACGTGCTTTCCCACCCTGTTTCATAGCCAGCTTTTCTCAAGGGTTGATTTCCACTTCTAGGTGAAGTGAAAAGAACTTCAACTTCTTTTTGTCCTTCTCTACCCTATTTCCCGCTTTGTTCACAAATTCAGAAAGCTCTGAGACTCGCCCTCCCTCCCATTCTTCTCCCTTCCTCCCTCCCTCCCACCCTTCTTTTCTTCCTTCCTTTCCTTTTTCTCTCTCCCATCCTAATTCTCTCTCTCTCTCCCTCCCTTTCCTTCCCTCAACCCCCCCCCAAAAAAAAACTCTCTCTTTTCTTCCCCTCCACCCTTGCTTCTCCACCTCACCCTCCCTCCTCTTCTGTTTCTCTCTTCCACTTTCCATTCCTGTTATCTCTGTGGGGAGAACCCTTTGCATGTTTGTCGTGTAACATTCCCCACCCATTCATTTGGTGCTGCTAGATTTTCTTTTGAGTGACAGTGGGTGAATGGTCCTTGGGTTTCAAAGCTTCTCTCAGAAGTGGATCAAGCGAGTGAACACTTTCCTCCCTTCAGTGGCCCCTGGCTCTGCCCTTCAGTGGCCCCTGGCTCTGTGCAGAGGGTCCCTGCCCATTGGGAGCCGGCCTGAATTCCCATTGTTAGCATGTGTCACTCACTACCCCTCCCCACATTCAGCTGTCAGCCCTCAGGCTGCAGTGGAAAGAAAGCCTGCCCCATTCTTCCTGGTGATCGATGGCCCTGCCACCCCACAAACCCTAAGGAAACTGGCTCCACAACAGGCCCAGAGCTGGGGAGCAGGATGTGTGAAAGGGTTAAATAGATAAGCCCAGTGGGACACTGCCCTAGCCTCCCCCATCCTCCTCACACCCTAAACAGAAGACTCTTCAAAACCTAAGTTGGATCATGTTATTTCCTTGCCTGAAACTCTCCTCTGTCTTCCTGATGCCGGAGAGTGACATCCAGACCCTCCCCGTGGTCTTCGGTGACCCCCTCTCCAGCCACTGTCCCCAATTCCACACAGCAGGGAATTCTCCTGTCCTCCTGCAGAGGTGGCACCTGGTGGCTGAAGAGGCACTGAGTCCCACAGCAAAAAGATATGGAAAGGTGGAGAGAGGGGGGTGGCATTCCAGGGAAGGGATGGTTCAGGTGGGACGTCAGGCTGCCACCCGGGGATGGCCAGATGTGGGGGTACGTGGGACTGAATTAAAAGCCTTGGGGCGGAGGTTCTCAACCCCGGTGCACATTTGAATCACCTGAGGGGCTTTTGAAAAAAAAAATAGCTAAGTCCCTGGAGGTTGGCCTAGCCTGAGTGATTACATTTACTCACCCAGTGACTCATCTGCAGCAGGGTTGAGAATTAGGGCTCCAGGGCCTCCAGGGCCAGGAATCCCCTAAGAGAGGTTTAGGAAGGTGGCAGGACCCAAGCAGCCGGAATGCACTGGGACTTTCACCTGCTGATGGGATGGCTGCCTCATCTGTCAGCCCCAGCCCCCTGGGCCGAATGAACTAAATGAGCACTGAACAGATTCGCCCCCTAGAGAGTCATCTGGAAAGGACCTTGTTCAGAATAGCATACTGAGGCCTGATGGCCAGTGGGTACCACAGATGAGTATCAGAGCCTGGGTTTTTCCTGGCCTTCTCGCTACTCTGGCAAGGATGGAATGAGGGCTGAGCTGAAACATTACAGTCAGAATTATCTGAGACTCGCAGACACTGGTTTTGACTGTTAGCACTTACAATCTCCTTTACCTAGATCCTTTTCCCTGACCTTTCGATATGGAGCTGCTGGTAACTACCAGCTCTGAAGCCCCTGTGATGGGCCATGGTCTGTGCTTGGAGGTGAGGGAGGAAGGGCTTCTGCCCTCAAAGGTCCAGTGGGGGTAATGGGCCCAAGCCTAAAGTGTTAAAAGGTGGACACTATTTCCATAACTGTAAGAGTCAGGCTTGGCAAGGAGGTGAAGGAGCAAGTGAGCATACAGGGTTTTATGGTGTCTACCCCTCCAAACCCAGCAGGTCTGTGTTTCTAGCTGGCATGCTGAGCTTGAGCCAGTGAGGTGCCCAGGTGCCCCAGCCCAGGTGCCCCTTGGCCTCAAACACCCAAGGCTGGTTTTGAACAGCTGGGTCTGTTTACTCCAGTGTACAGTACAATATTATTTTCTGTGTGTGCTATGAAGATTGCAGGAAGCCTGTTTATTTATCACAAGCACATCAATCTCAACATTGGGCAGGTTGGGTAACAAGCCACAGTTTGGCCCAGCAGATCCAAAACACAAGTCACAACTTGCCTGCATGATTTGTTTGCCCATAACTTTTGTGAATGTGCGTGTGTTTTATTTGTTTATTCTTTAGAGCAGTTGTAGGTTTACATAAAAATCACGTAGAAAGTACAGAGTTTCCAAATACCTCCCCACAGTTTTCCCTATTATTAATATTTGCATTAATGTGGTATATTTTGTTACAATTGACAAACAAATATTGTCATAATTACATTATTAAAGTCCATAGTTTACATTAGGTTTCATTCTTTGTGTTGTACAGTTCTATGTTTTGTTTTTGTTTTTGTTTTTGTTTTTTTAATTTTTATTGTGGTAAATATATACAACATAAATTTTCCCATTTTAACCACTTTCAAGTATACAATACAGTGGTGGTGATTAGATTTACAATGTTGGCCACCATCATCACTGTCCATCACCAAAACTTTTCTATCACTCCAAACAAACTCTGTACCAAGTAAGCATTAGCTCCTCATTCTGTACCTTCACCCTGGTCCCCGGTAACCTGTATTCCAGTTTCTGATTCTGTGAATTTGCATATTCTAATTATTTCGTGTAAATAAGATCATATAACATTTGTCCTTTTGTATGATGTCTTCAAGATTCATCCATGTTTTAGCATGTATTAGAGCTTCATTACATTTTATGGCTGAATAATATCCCACTTTATGATTATACCACATTTTGTTTATCCATTCATCTATTGGTAAATACTTGGGCTGCTTCCACCTTTTGGCTATTGTGAATGATGCTGCTATGAACATCAGTGTGCAAATATCTGTTCAAGTCCCTGCTTTTAATTCTCTTAGGATTTATACCTAGAAGTGAGATTGCCAGATCATATGGTAGTTCTATTCATAACTATCTGAGGAACTGCCAAACTTTTCCACAGTGGCTGCATCATTTTACGATGCCACCAGCAATGAATGAGTGTTCCTATTTCTCCACACTTCAGCCAACAATTATTTTCCGTGTTTTTTTTTTTTAATAATAGCCATCCTAGTGGGTGTGAAGTGGTATCTCATTGTGGTTTTGATTTACATTTCCCTAATGGCTAATGATGTTGAGCATTGTTTCATGTACTTACTGGCCATTTGCATCTCTTCTTTGGAGAAATGTCTATTCAAGTCCTTTGCCTGGTTTTTAATTGGGTTATTTGTCCCCATAACTTTTTATTTTGAAAATTTCAAACGCACAGAAAAGTTAAGAACCTTCATCTAGGTTCACCAGTTGTTAGCATTTTACCATGTTTGCTTTATCACACTCTCTTTCAAATGGTTTGCTGAATCATTTGAAAGTGAGTTGCAAACATTCAGCGCTTCACCACTCAGTGTTTCTGCAGGTATATCAGGAGCAAGGACTTTCCCCTTTGCAACCACAATGCCATCATCTACCTAAAAAAAAAAGACCATTATTCAATAATATCATCTAATGTACAATCCTAATTCATATTGCCCACCCAAAATGTCTTTTATAGCTTTTCTCCTGATCCAAACAATGTTCATACATTGCATTGGGTTATGTTTCTTTAGCTTTTTAGTCTAGAAAAGTCTCCCTCTATTGTGCGTGCGTGTGTGTGTGTGTGTGTGTGTGTGTGTGAGAGAGAGAGAGAGAGAGAGAAAGAAAGAAAGGGAAGGAGGGAGGGAGGGGGAGGGAGAAAGAGAAAGACGTTAACTTTGAAGAGCCCATGGAGGCCAGCTTTCTTGTAGAATGTCCCACATTCTGGATTCACCCAATTGAGTGCAAACTTAAGTTTGCATAGTTTTGAAACTGGCCTAATAATTGCTTCATTATGTCCAAAGAAGTCTTGAGGCAGAGGGTACAGTTGGCGGTGTCTCCTTTGTCCTCTATCCCTATGTGATCATTGGGTATCTTGTCCAGCCACCCAGAAAGAGAGGTAGCTTTAGTAGCATTACGTTATATTTATAAAATGTTTCAGTTGACTCTAAAGATGATTTCACTTGGTGCACAGCAAGCCTGTCCCAGTCAGGCAGGCAGTCCTCTTCATTTCATGGATAAGATCCTGAGAGGGTGAAGTTGTGCCCAGATCGTGGTACTAAGTGGAGCTGGGCCAGAGCCCAGCCCTGACCCACTGCACCACCCCACACTGCAGGGGCAGCCAGGAAATCGGCTCTTGCTCCATACCTGCGTAAATTACAAGGTGCTCCCCCTCCGTACCTCAACCCTGGACTCCCCATGCACTTTCCTGAGCCCTAGATTTGAATACCGGCTAACTTGTGTTGATGACTCAAAGCCATGGTTATGAGCTTTAGTTCCTGAACTGAGGTATTGAGGTGTTGGAGATGCTTGCCTCACCATTTTGCAATATTTCAGCCTAGGTCCTCACAGCCTGCTATCACAGCCTCCAGTAGCTGCGCCTCTTCCATCTCCCTGCTCCTCCTAATTTGCAACTTGCATCTGCTGTGGTCTGGGAAACCAGATAACCACCCTTGTTAGAACCGAGCCAAAAGGCTTCCCGTGAGGGGCTCTCTCCTGTAAAGAGGAAAGTGACTGGAACCCAAAAGGTCCCTCTTTGGGCATCATGGCTCTGAGGAACCCGCATCAGATTTCATTCCGGCCTTTTGGGAGCTTTTTTTGTATACTTCGCAGTTTGTTTGTTTTTTATTTGTATACTGCGCAATTCTCCGCGGTATACAGTACCCATTTGGGGATATTGGGGTTGTCAGAGAAGAAACCTCTGGACAAGTGGGATGTTGCTGTTACATGTTTTCAAATTTGAAAGTCTGTAATAAAGAGCAGGAGTGGCTGGTGAGAAAATGAATCCGATGTGTGTCCAGAGCACGGAACGCTACAGGGGGGTGGCTGGGATGCCAAGCGGCCATCGCGCTCCGGGGCTCGGGGAGGAATCCCAGACCTCGGCCTGTGCACGGACGCCGCCCTCCGGGCACGCAGCTTGCGCTGCCTTCGCCCTGTGCTGAAGCCGGGGTATGAATCCACACGGCTCGGTGTCCCGGGGATCTGGGTCCCGTGCATGGTCTCTGGGTCACGACGTCTCCCAGGGAGGCGTCCCTAGAGCTTCTGATCTTGTTAAAGCCACGTGCCAACATTCTTTAGGATTTTTTCCCCAAGGTACTTTCCCTCCGTTCGCTTCCGCCTAATTGTGTTACCCTGTGCCGGAGCTCACTGAATTCTGTTCTATCTCAAAGAGAAAATTATATTCTCCTGAACTTATAAGCATGTGGCCCCTTTGGCTTTCTCTGCTGGATACTCAAAAGAATTCAGAGTAATTCCAATTGGGCTTAACAATGACTTCTTTACCAATCCTTTGTTTGCTTGCTTTTAGTTTGTTTTTTGTTTTTTTTTTTTTATCAGTGTTATACATGTTCATCATCTCTTAAGTCTAGTAGTATGAAACCTTATGATGATAGACACCTGCCCCCTCACACCTCCCCACCCCAGCCCTCCAGGCGAGTTAGCCACTTTCATCTATTTTAATTCCTCCTCTGATACTCACCTCCATATTTTGAAATACTGTGTGTATTCTGCTACTTCTTGATTTAGACATTATCTATTGCCTCCTTATTTTTATAGGTAAGGATTTATCTCTTCCCTACCCTTTCTCTTCCCCTCTCCCAACTCATATCATCATATCACAATTTGAGATTAAATCCACATTTTAAATACTATTCACTCCTGAGCCAAGCACTGAACTATGGTTACTTCTTAAGCAAAGAGTTAATTATTGCTCTTTTTTTCTCATCAGGTTAGTTTCCTCCATGCCTATCTCTGATTCTTCCCAAAGCACCAACAGATCTGGAAAACATCTGTCAGACATTTTATGTATCAGTTCATTGATCAATTCCATTTTCTTTCTAGACACTGGATATCTCACCAGTGAACATCTCTAAAGATTTTTCAAAACAAATGAAAATTTAATTCTTTGGAAGGCGTTAAAATTACTTCCTGCCATCTCCTTTGAAAAGGCTTTCTTGACAGCCACCCCACCCACCCCACCCCATCCACTGCCCCTCTTGTGCTCCCACAGCCCCCTCTTCTAACATAGCCCCAAAGACACTAAATCGTAATTGCCTATTTTTTTGCCCACTACTCCCATTACACCTTAAATTCTTGTTTTTCCCCTTGAAGGCAGGGTTGGGCCTTGTTCATTACTAATGTAACTTAGTAATAAATAAGCTGCACATTGTAAGTGTTCAATAAATATTTGTTGAAATTTGAATTTGTGGAATTGAAATGCAATAGTGGTTCAGAGCTCCTGGTGGTTCAGTTGGATTTCTGACCCTGTGCTCTTTTCTATTTTCCACATACCCCTTCTCTAGATTCCTTGGTGGGTTTGGAGGCCCTTCTGGGCCTTTCCAATAGCCTGTTTCAGGTGAAGATAGAAAAGGCAGGGTTTTCTTTCCCAAATCCGTTGTGCCCCTTCCCCAGAGACTGGCCTCAACCATCTCGGGGCCTTGGTTTGGTCCTGGTCACCTTTACAATCCCAACCCACACCACTGAGCCCGGCACAGCTCACGTGCTCGATAGATGGATGAGACTGAGACTTGCTCAATCAATCAATCAATAAGCCAATCAGTCTTCCCCCACTCAGCTCCTCTGCTCTAAGGCATTTCTCATCATCCAGCGTTTGGATGATCAGAAGGAAAAAGAACCCTTTGTGTAAAGGTGACCCCATTTCAGGTTTTGTCATGACTCACCAGCTATTGAAAGACAGGAAGAGCAAGAAAAGGAAAGGCAAAAAAGGGGAATGGAGGAGGCCCACCTCTGGCTTCAGAGGGACATCGGGGAGACATTTAGTCACTAGGCTGAGGGCTGTGTGTGGGCAGGGACTCTCCCTCTGTCTTGTGTGCCATGTGTAGATACCTAGTGCATAACCAGCAACCAACTGCAGGAAGGGGAAGGACAGAAAGTCCAAATCCAGGCCTATTCTGGAAGATTCCCTGGGGCACCTTTCCAAGCAGCTGCAGTCTTTCAGCTTTATGGCAGTCTGTGGGACTCAGCTACAGGAGACTGAGAGTACTGATCTGTGATGTGGGAACAAGCCCCCATGGCCAAGAGAGCCTCTGTCCTCGTAAGAAAGGACACTGGTCCTGCAGGGTCTCACCTGCCAGGAAGGAGGGCCCAGCCTACAGGCAGGCAGACAGGCTTCCTCGCAGCAGCCCCCATCAGAATGTCATTCATTCATCCCACACAGTTATCCTATACCAGTGCCTCCTGTGTGTGCCCACCCAGACCAGGTGAGTGGCTGAGGGCTCTACCTCCTGGGCCCTCCTACCTGGGAAGACGCCCACGTGCTCAGCTCTCAGACCAGAGTGGGAAAACTTGGACACTCAGAGGGCAGCTTCTCATCCTGAGTTCTCTTCTTTCCTCACCCAGGGTTGTGGGTGTGGGTGGAGAGGCCACAGCCCAGTGGCCGGGGCAGGGGCAGGGGGCGGCCTGACCCTGAAATAAAGCTAATGGCCACCCAGCCCGGACTCCTCCCGTCCCCAAAGGGAGCACTTCTCTCCTGGGTGTGTGAGTTTCCGGGGAAGCCTTTAAAACCGCTATTTGATGTTTCTCCAGTGGAACCGAATTTATTTCTTGTACTTTTAGGAATTAACTTCCAGTTCTCAGCCTCTCCCTCCCTCCCTCTCTCCCCAGAAAGGAGAGAAGGAGAAAAGAAGAAAGGGTTTGCATTGTCGCTGTGATTGGCACCTTCTGTGAATGAAGGGTCACTGCAATGGGCTGCCCCTTTTCAAGCACCCCTTCCCCCCCCTGCATGCTGTATTCACACGGGAACGTTGTTTCTTTCAAAGCTTCTGTCTTTCTCTCCCCCTTCCCCTTTGTATCTCTGTTTTCCTTCCCTCCACTTCTGCCTTTCATTCTGAGCTCTTACCATCTCCCTCTGGGATCGCTCTCTTCTCACTCTTTTTTTCTCCCTTTTCTTCTTCTATTCAGTACTTTTTTTTTCCTTTTCTTTTCTGCCTCTCTTTTTTTAAATTTCTTTTTCTCTTTTTCTTTTTGAATAGCGCTTCTGTTTTCAAGGGAAAGGACTGGTAGAGAAGTTGGATCCTTTGAGGAAGGGAAAATGTGTTTTCATTTTTCTCCATTGCTCTAAACGTCTAAAAAAATTCACTGTGCAGGAGACCAGCTTCTTTCAGACTCCTGCTTTGCAAGGGAAGAGTGTTTGGAAAAGGTCTCCAGGAGAGGACAGGGAGAGGAAGGTGATGCAGGCTGGGCTCCGTAGCCTCCTGGACCATGTCCCCTTCCTCTGCCACACGGAGCACAGTCCCATGGTGGAGGCCCTTCATAAGCGTTTGGTGAAGTGTGAATTGAATTTTTTGTTAGCTGATGTGGAATGGAGACAGTATAGCGAGTTGCTGTGTAAACTGTCAAGTCCAGGACAAATGTGCGAGCCTTGGGACACAGAGGTCGCTGGGGGGCCCGCGGGTGATATCTTCCCTGAGGAAAACGAGAGCAGGGTCCAAGTCACAACCCTGAAGGAAGGAGATGGGTCAAATTAGGGCCAATGCAAGGGAGATGGGGGCTGCAAAGGCGGAGGGGAGGCCGCACACCAGACAGGTGGGGTCCAGCGAGCAGCGGGGACTGGGCTGACGGCAGCAAACAGCAGCGAGGGGCCCTGGCAGCCGACCCTTAAAGGTCCCGAGGACAGAGGCCAGATGACCGTGCACCCTCAGAGCCGTGAGGAGCCGAGAGGACTAGGGAAGGGAGGCGGCGGAGGGATCTCCCAGGCGGCAGGCACGGGTGAGTGGGCCCCAGTGGCGGAAGAACGCCAGCTGGCAGTTGATGTGAGGCAGGTGGATTTGAATCCCGCGGAAAGGTGACTGATTCAGTAGACCTGTGTTGAGCATCTGTCTTGCACTGCTTCAGGTGGATAACACACGCTTTGGAGGAGGGCCTGGGGTTCAAAAGGGTTGGGCAGACTCCCTCCTACGCGGGATCTGACTCCCAGGGGTGTAAATCTCCCTGGCACTCAGGTTATGACTCCTGGGGATGAATCTGGACCCAACACCATGGGAATGAGGACATCTTGACCAAAACAGGGATGCAAAATGAAATGAAATAAAGTTTCAGTGGCTGAGAGATTTCAAATGGAGTCAAGGGGTCACTCTGGTGGACATTCTTATGCACTAGATAGATAATACCTTAGAGGTTTTAATGTATTGGAATAGCTGGAAGTAAATACCTGAAATTATCAAACTCCAACCCAGCAGCTTTGACTCTTGAAGACAGTTGTATAGCAATGTAGCTTACAAGAGGTGGCAGTGTGATTGTGAAAACCTTGTGGATCACATTCCCTTTATTCGGTGTATGGACAGATGAGTAGAAAAATGGGGACAAAAAAATGAGAAGTTGGGTGGGAGGGGAGGACGATTTGGGTGTTCCTTTTTACTTTTATTTTTTTATTCTTATTTTCACTTTTTCTGATACAAGGAAAATGTTCAAAAAATAGATTGGGGTGATGAATGCACAACTATATGATGGTACTGTGAACAATTGATTGTATACTTTGGGTGATTATATGGTAGGTGAATATATCTCAATAAAATTGAATTTAAAAAAAAAGGGTTGGGCAGAAAGCTGGGTGATAGGTGACTGGGAGAACTTTCAGAGAACTTTCCAGACTGTGCTCCAGGGAAGGGATGGCCAGACCAGGGGAGAAGTAAAACACCCTGGACAAAATGGTTTGCCCAGACTGGAAGATGGGTGCATGGTGCCCCATGGGGCAGAGAGCTGGGCTGAGTGGGAGCGGGGTGAATGGGCAGGTCTGCGCCAGATGTGGCAGGGGTCACTCAGGAAGCACTGGGCTGGGAAACGTGGGTGTCAGTTCCGGGACCCTCCAGCTTCCAGGGGAGAGGACTGGGAAGCAGGCAGCCCCCCCTGCTGCAGTGTCTCCCTGAGGGGAGGGCATGAGTGAAACCTCAGGCTGGCACCACCTGCTTCCCAGGACACCCTGCCATGGCGGCGCAGTTGGCCATCCGGTTTTTCTGGTTTGAGCGAGCACATCTCCTTACACCCTATTAAGGCACCTACAGCTGCCCTGGCCTGTGGATGAAAGGGGAACAGCTGGCTGAGTTGCCTCCCGAGCTCCTAGGCCTCATCCTGCGAGCACCCCGTTCCTCCCGCGGGTGGTGATAAGGGTCTGCATTTGTGAACAGGCTTTAGGGGCAAATGTGTTTCCTGGGTCCTAGTTTCCAGGTCGCAGGGGCCAACCCTGTTCAAAAATTGGCATCAGAGATCCCAAACCAAACACAGGTTCTTCCAGGAACCAGCTGTGTGGTCCGGGAAGTTACTGGATACTAGTAATTAAGTAACAAACACTAAGTGTGCCAGGTTCTGCCCTAAGCACTTTAGATATTTTAACTAGCTGGCTCCTGTAAGTACCACCCCCTCTTTAATAAAAGAGACGCAGTCACACAGTTGGGAAGTAGCAGAGACGGATTTGAACTCCAGCCTTCAGACTCCAGAGTCTGGGCTCTAAATCAGTGTTTCTCAAGCAATGTTTTTGTTTGTTTGTTTGTTTTTTGTTTTAATTATTTTTAATCCCTGCAGACTGATACTTTATCAGCCCTGCTTAGACGTCATAGCAATGTTATATTGCTATAAAAGTTTCTGAACGCTGTTCTCAGTTTGCATCTGAGTAAGCAGCCTAAAGAGCTTCAGAGCACCATTCTTGGAGGAGTACAGCCTTAAAGGTGTCCTTAGCCCTCCATGCCTCAGTTTCCTTGTTTATAAAATGGGAGTGATGGTACTAGCACCAACCACACAGGCTGCACTCAGTATTAAATTAGATAATGTGCCTACAGCTGGCACAGGCTGAGGACACTAACTCTCAGTACATGCAGCCAGGCAGCTAGTACTGTGATTTTGCCATTTGCAAAATGGGTATAATAGCACCACCCCTGCACAGCTGATTCTGATACAGATACTGGGTCGGAACCTGGCAGGGAGGATCCAAAGGCATCACAGGAACCTTCCACCCCAACACTCAGGGGACTGCGTCCTCCAAGGACCTGCTCATGTCACTTCCCCTGGCTCTCAGCTACCTCTCTGACCCTCCTGGCTCTCCTTCCCAGGTGCCCCTGCCCTGCAGATCAGCCTCCCAGGGGTGCAGCCTCTTCTGGTACCCTGGCTGGCCTCCCAGCTCCTTGGGTCTCTGCCTTGCCCACCATTTCCCCAAGTCTTTGGAACTGGGGAACTCCTCCTTGGTCAGTTGGCCATCAGCCCCTCCCTGCCTCTCCCATCTGCCAGCTGGTCCTCTTGTCTCTGCCTTGCAGTCTTCCTCCCCACCACCCCTCTGCCCCTTCCTCTCTCTGGGGAGGGAGCATACATCTTCCCTCCCCAGCTAGACTGCAGGACCCACAAGTGTGCATATGGGTCCTACCCCTCAGCTCACCCTGTAGAAGTACTGTTTGTTAGGTGACTAAGGAAAAAATGGATTTGCTCGTTGCTCCTGCTCTCTGCTGCTTATAGCCTGTGTGGACGGCTGCGCGTTGTCTTATGGCTGTGTGTGTACACTATCAGCCGAAATGTTTCACCAGCTGTCCCTCCCCCCAGGAGATAGATGGAGGCATTACGTGAATGAGAGAAGCATTCTTTACTCCTCTCCTGGCATAAATCCGTACTTGAGTTGGGTGTGTGGGTGACTGCAAAATAAATGTTGATTATGGCATCAGCTTTGGGAGGCAGCCGCCGGGGCCTCTGTGGGATGGAGGCCCCGGATGACTCACGCTGGTGGCTGTGAGAAAGGAGGAGAGGGTCTGTGCTCAGGCCACGCTCCTCACCCATCTCTGTCCCTCAGTACCTTCTCCACCCCACTTCTTTCTCCCTTCCTCTTCTTCTTCTCTTCTCTTTCCCGGGGCCTCCAGCCTGGGGCAGGCCCTAGTGCCCCCGCTGGCTCTGTTAGAGGAGGGGCTTCCTAACTAGCATCCCCCATCCCCAGGCCTCCCGCAGGCCTCCTGCACCACCTCTGGGTAGTGACCGCCCCGACCATCCTCACTGGGCTAATGGTCTCAGGTAAACCTACCAGCTGTAGTCAGTGGGAGCCATTAATTACCCTCAAGAACCAGTTTGCATGGGAGGTCATTCCTAATCCTTGCATTTAAAAAAAAAAAAAAGTTATTTTGTCCTGTTGCACCCCATGCTTATTTCCTGTCTGATATTTTGCACGACCATTTCCTGCTTCTTGATCTTGCCTGTCCCACCAAATCATGGGGTCTCTGGGCTTGGGGACCTTTGTGTCCCACCAGCAGCCAGCACCAGCCTGGCAGGCAGAGGGGATGAAGAAAGTAAAGATAAGACCAGAAGTTCCCATTAACTGAGCCCTTACTATGCACCGGCCTTGTTACCAAACATTATTTATCTTCTTTATCTTAAATGAACAGAAATTTAAGTTAGAATGAAAAGCCAAGAATGAAACCCAAACTGCCCATCCCTTTTTTTTTTTAGTGTATCAATAACCTTGAGCAAGTCACTCAACTCCTGTGTCTTGATTTCCTCCTCTATGAAATGGGTTTGTCATCAAGATTACTCACTTTATATGCGTGATCTCATCAAGTACAATACCTGGCATAAAGGAAAGGCCCAATACCTGGTAGATCCATCTTATAGGCAGGGAAACTGAGTTTCCAGGAGGTGACAAACTCACCCAAGGCAGAGCTGGGGGTGGAGGGCGGCCCACAGCCTGGGGGCCTGAGTTCCTCTGCCCTCTGTTCACGCTGCAACAGAGTGGCTGTCCTCAGCTTCCTCTCCACTTCTGCAGCCTTCCATCTCTTCCTCCTTGGGCCCTGTTCCCTGGGGGTTCCTGAGTTGCTGGGGGAAATGGAGCTGTTGTGTCGTTGGCATGCCCTGTACCCGCAGCAGGCCTGGCCCCTGGGACTTGCGGCATCCTGGGGTCAGGTCCTTGGTGGCCACTGCAGCTACCAGTGGCACCTTTGGACCCCAGGACTTTGAGGTCCACTGATACTGTGGCTTCCTTCCTGGCCCAGCACAGTTTCACAACCATAGCCAGATGCTGGGAGACACTTGAGGGTCGGGCTACTTGGGGGTGCTGCTAGCTCACAGCCCTGGCAGGGGGCCTCTTTTTTCCTTTGCATTTGAACACGGATATTCTCAAAAGGGCAGTAGTTCATCCTATATGTGTACTCTGGGGCAGGGGGAAGAGGTTGGAGGAAAGTGAATGGACTGTGTGGGAGCAGCAAGTAGAAATGTCCTGGACCATTCTCAGACCAGCCTAAAGTGTCCAAAAAGACTTGAGCGAGCGCCCATATCTTCTTGCAAAGCACTTAAGGTCCCACCTGCACCCTGGTGCAGATCTGCACTGGCCCACAGGGCTCAAGATGGCTTGGCCAGAGAAGAACATCCTCAGCTCATGCAGACCATTTGCCCACGCTCTCTGCCCCTTCCCGAGCCCAGGGCAAGCTGTGTCAGAGGTCTGAGGCCCCAGCTGCACCGCCGTCTCTGGCAGGCGGGGAGTAAGAGCCATCTGGCGGCCTTGCCCCTGCCCATGGCCCCCTCAAGCTCACACAGGCCTTGAGGCTTCTGAAGACCCAGGGCCCCTTTCTTCTTCTCCACGTGACTTCCATTTCCCAGGGGACTTGATACCATTTTCCACCAGCTTATCCATCCTCTGTCACTTCGAGACACGGGGGCCACAGCCATACAAGCTTGCTTTATTTTCTGAGGTAACTTCTGTTTCCAGAGCTTTGTTTTGCCTGTTTCTGATCCCTCCAGATTAAACACGGAAAAGGTAGAAACCAGGGGCAGGGGCAGGGGGGAGGCTGGGCCAGGGGTTGGCACGACTCAGGAAGAAGGGGAGTAAGTGGGAGAAGAGCATGATTATAACCAGTTCAAACCCTGCCTTTACCTCTTACTGGCTGTGTGACCCAGACCAGTAACCGAGCTTCTCTGAGCCTCAGTTTCCTGATCTGTAAAATGAAAATAAAAACACCCATCTCCTGGGAACAGTTCTGATCATGTGTCTGGTCTATCCTACGAGCTCACCTGAAAAGGAATTGGAGAGAGCTTGCAGCCCTTGGATCTCGCCTTAGACGGTGGAGGTGGCAGGAGAGACAGCCATGAGTGAGTGCTTCCTTTGCTCAGAGGCAATGCCAGGTCCTGGTAGAGAGTGGATTTTGAAGAGTGGATGAATCTTGCCCTCCTGTTTGGAAGCAGGGGAGATCCATACGTTGAGCATCTGCAGCATGCCTCAGCCCGGGGCCGGGCCCTGTGTCTCATTCATGCAAGGCGTAGAAGGCAACCAGGGCAGTGTAGGTTGGGGTCTCCCTGGGTAGCAGTAAATTCCCACCTTGAGCAGCACCAGGTGGATTTCTGAGCCTGGTTTATCCGATGCTCTGAGTCCCTGCCCTTACCCGATCCTGAGGGGCCTCCGACTTCTCCCCAAGCCCCTGCCTTAGAACACAAGGCCAAATCCCCAAAGATGCATGTCCCCATGAGGCCTGCACTCCTGGACACTTCCCACCTTTCATAGATGACGTATAAATCGAGAACCTTCTTTATGGCTTTGGGGTTCCATTCTGGGATTTGTCCCCTTCCTCCTGGCAACTCACCTGCGAGGAGCCTGGCCCTTAGACAAGACCTGGGAGGAAGAAGGCTGGGAGAGAGCTGGAGAAGCGGGGCTGATGAAACGAGACTCCTTTTTCCCTCCTTTCTTTCTTTCTTTTTTTTTTTTTAAACTTGAGATAAATAAAGGTCGCCCTGAGATGACAAGAGAACATTGAAGGAGATAAAAGGAAAGTAAAAGGGAGCGAGAGACCAAAAGCAAAGGACAGAGGGGGATTTGAACTATACACTGCGATGAGGGGAGAGATGAAAGAGAAAAGAGAGAGATGAGATGGGAGCGCCGGACCGAGCAGCAGAGCGGAGGAAGGGGTTGCCAGGGAAACGGAATGAGAGGAGGAATGGAGGGAGAGGAAGACAGGATGGAGAAGGCGGAGGGCTCAGCGCGGGAGGGACAGGGACTGCAGGCTGGGTGAGGAGGGAGGGAAGCCGTGAGGGGCTCCCAGGGCTGAGTCAGCCCCATTGTGGGGAAACTGAGGTTGGCAGGGGAGGAAACGCGGCCCAGAAATCCCATCCCTGCCAAGGGCTGACGGGGCCGAAAGAGCTGGGCTGTGGCCCTGGGCAGTTGCTGCCTCCCTCAAGCCTCAGTCTCCCCCTCCGGAGAATGGAAGTGGTGCTCCCCACCCCAGAGGACTAACCCAGAGGGAGCAGGTGCTCATCATGGGGCCGGCAAAGTTCAAGCTCCATAAATGTTCGTGTTCCTTCATTTGTGATTCTTACCTTTGCCCCTGAACTTGTGAGCCAAAGTTTTGCTTGTTTCCGCATGTTATGTTAAGCTGGTGATTTTTGGGTCCGGCATAGTGTACTTGAGTGGGAATCAGCGTGATTTTTGCTTCTGGAATTGGAGGAAAGATGCAGAACCTTCTGGAAACATGAGGCCTGCTGTCCCCTCCCTTCAGGAACTGGTCCTGACGCTCAGGGAAAGGAAGTCCAGACTCAGGGTTTCTGTCTGGCTGCTTTCCAAAGACTGGGCTCAGCAAGGGGCCTCTTTTTACCTCTTTGCAATTAAATATGGGTATTCTTAAAAGGGCAATGGTTCATTCTAGATGTGTGCTCCGATAGAGATACAAGGGTGACCAAACAGGCAAGGCCTCTGCCAGCAGAGTTTATGTTGTAACCAGGATGCCAGATATTAAGCAAGCAACTGTACAAATAAATGTATCATTATAAAATATGATATGAACCAGGAAGGAAAAGTATTCAACTTAAAGCTGCTTAGAACCTAGGGGACCAGGCCTGGCTGGGAGGGAGACGAAAGCCTTTCCTGAAGAAATGATGCCTGAGTCGAAAGCTGAAGGATGGGGAGCCAGAAAGAGCATTCCAGCCACAGGGAACAGCAGGGGAAAAGGCAGGCAGCAGGCAAGGCATATTCAAGAAAATGAAAGAAAGACGCGGGGCTGGGGGTGATGCGTGCGGGAACTAGCCGTGTGCTGTGAGGGGGCCGAGGTGGACAGACTCCAACCAAATCAAGTCCTTAGACGTTCTTGGTGAGGTGCTTACACTTGATTGCAAGAGTAACGGGCAGCGGCGGGGGTGAGCCTGGACCCGGCATCGTGGGATCGAGAAAATCTTGACCAAAAGGGGGATGCAAAATGAAACAAAATAAAGTTTCAGTGGCTGAGAGATTTCAAATGAAGTCAAGAGGTCACTCCGGAGGGCATTCTTATATGCTATATAGGTATCCATTTTTAGTTTGTAGAGTATTAGAATAGCTAGAAGGAAATACCTGAAACTGTCAATCTGTAACCCAGTAGCCTTGATTCTTGAAGACGATTGCATAACTATGTAGCTTACATGGTATGAATGTATAATTGTGAAAACCTTGAATAATGTGAGTGAATGGGGGTATGGGATGTTTTTTTGTGTCCTTTTTTAGTTTTACTTTTATTTTATTCTTATTTTAATTTTTTTGGAGTAATGAATATGTTCAAGGGATGGTTGTGATGAATGCACAACTATACGATGATACTGTGAACAACTGATTGTACACTGTGGATGATTGTATGGTATGTGAATATATCTCAATAAAATGGCTTTAAAAATAAAAGGGTAACGGGCAGCAGCCATGGGATTTTGAGCAGAGTAGGTGTCGTGACTGACGGGGAGCACAGGCTTGTTTCCTGTCTCTCTCCCTTGGCCCTCTTTTAGCTTTTGAGAGCAAGGGACACCCACAAGACAGAACTTCTGAGAGCTCAGAATACTTTCTGCAGGTGTGCTGCGTGGTGGCAACACTTTGCTCCCCACAACCCACCACCACACCCACCCTCACAGCCCCCAGACCTCGAAGGCAGACACCCTGGTTGGGGAGCCTGAGCATGGGGGTGGCGGATGGGGAAGGAGGCTGGAAGAAAACTGCACTGGGAAGCAAGAGGTTAGTCACCGTCATGGGGTGGGGAGCCTTGGGACCTCAGTTTCTGCATCTGTCAAATGAGGGTGTTGCACAGGAGGGTCCCCAAAGTTTCTTCCAGCATTGCTGATGTAAGACTCCAAGGCCAGCCTTGGGGATACACGGCCAAAGTGGCTGAGGCAAAGGGCCTTCCTTCAGCGGGCCTGCGAGCAGTCAGGTGGGGGGAAAGTGCACCGTGGCTTCTGGGGGCCTGATGGCTTCAGATCAGAGGCACCACATCACTCCTGCACATCAAGTGGAAACTACCGAATGCTTTTGGTGCAGCTTTGCAGGCAGCTCAGCTTTTGCCCACAGGCCGGGAGCAGGGACCGCTGGCTGTGGAGAATCTGGGTAGCCATCCAGGGATCAGAACCCCCTTTTCTCCTGAAGTCTCTCAGTCTGTCCCCTGCTGTGCTTTGCTTGTCTGGAGCATGAGCTCCCTCCTCAGAGGGCCGCCCCACCCCCCACCCCAGCTTACTCGGGCCCGTACCCCTTGGTATTTTGGTGGGTCCTCTCTGGGCATCTGCTCTGCGGTTGATGGCCTGAAGCTTGTTGCACACCCATATTTCCAAGAGAGGAGTCTGTTTGCATTTGGGGGAGTGGGAAGGAGAAGGCCACAGGTGTGGGCTCAGCTCCTGTGGACCCACCCTTGGGTTCCTGGGGTGGGGAGTTGGGGAGGGGGAGGGTGGAGGTCATTCCCCACCCAGAAAGGCCAGGTCACTTTACGGCACTCACCAGTGCCCGTTAATAAACGTGCAGAATTCGAATCACTTGGGGAGCTCTCAGAACATTTGGGCCCCCATACCCAGAGATTCAGATTCCATTGGTCTAGGGTGAGACCCAGGGGTCAGTACTCACCCTAACTGACTGATGCCAGTCGTGGGAGGCGTGGAACAAGGTCTCTGCCCTCAGAAGAGCCTGAGTCTAGGAGAGGCCTCACAGACCAACATGGAGTGCCCAAGATTGTGCCTCTCACCCTGCGGCTGGCCGTGGGGCTCCGTCCTCATTTCCTTGGGTTAAGGGGTCACCGTGACCTCCCTGGCAGGGGGTGGTGGAGCTCACCCAGCGGCTACTCGGAGGCAGCCAGGCTCACCCCAGCCCTCAGCAGAAATGTGACTCATGGGGCCGGTCCGGGCACCCTGGGCCTGGGAGATCAGGAGCTGCCCAGAGAAGAGGAGGTGGGTGGGGAACCGGAGGAGGGCTTTCAGAACAGGCCCTGCCGTCACAGATCCCTGGGAGGGAGTGTCCTGCGGGCGACGTCGTCAGGCCACAGCTCTCCCAGGGTGGGAGAGTTCAGCGCTCCCAGGCCTGAGCCCCTAGGGGTGAGGCCAGTCGAGGGCCAGAGAAGAGCAAAGCATTTGTAACCTCTCAGGCAAGGGCTTTTCCACTAGGTCTCATTCATTCATTCATTCGTTCATTAGTTCATCCTAGGTTCCTCTGTAAGCGGGTGAGCGTCAGCTTCCTTCCTGTCCCCTTTGCCCAATAGGGCTCTGAGCTAGCAGGACCCTTTGGTGGTGTCTTTCTCTCAGGGTGCCCCCCGGCCGAGCCCACTGTTTTCCGTGCAGTCACTGTTCTCAAACGGCCGACAGCCCAGTGGGGGAGACGCCCTATAAATGGATGCATTTATCAATTCATCAACCTGAAGTTGTCAGAATGTGGCAGAAAAAGGCTTCCCGGATAGACAGTGCCTGCACTGAATCCTCAAGAATGAGAAGCCCACCCAGTGGGAGGGAAGGAAATTGTGGCTGAGGAGTCAGCCCGTGCAAAGGCCCTGAGGCAGGCACCTGCGATGTGTGCAGAGAGCTTAGTGGAAAAGGGGCATGAGTTGCAGAGGGAAGGAAGGTGTGATGGAGGCTCAGGTAGATTCTGACCCTGAAGCTCAGGCCCGTGAACTTCATCCCACAAGCTGTGGGGCTGAGGGTGGATTCTGAGCCAGAGACCTACATTCTAGCCCTTGCTCTACTGTCACCTCGCTGTGTGACCTTGGACCAATCCCTTCCCCTCTCTGGACCTTGGTTTCCTTTTCTGGGCACGGTGAGCATTGGGGCCCGTCACGTGGTTTGTGGGTTGGTGGCCCAGCCACTCTGATTCCTGGACTCAGGTTCATAGAAAAGGAGAAGCTGAGGCAGAGACTCCTATAAGGAAAGGACACGCATGCTTCCCCCTGGGCCACCCCCACCCGCTGGGAGGCAGCCCCAGCAACCGCTGGGCCTCTTGCCTGCTGTGTCGAGGCCTTGTGGGCAGAAGTGAGACTGTGGCAAGGAGCCCCAAGGTTTGCACAAGGCTCCCGGCTTTCGCTTCCTCTTCCTCTCTGGGGATGTGAGCAGAGTTTGCCTTTAAGCCTACTAAGAGGTAGACAGTGGACAAAACAAAGAGGGTAATTTTGCTTCAAGTTAAGTCCCAGAAGGGTGTTTTAGTGCCAAGTACATGCCTGGGGCTTCCCTTTCCCTCCCCAAGCCCAGTTCCCTGCCCCATCCCACCCCAGATCCAGCCTCTCGGGCCCCCAGAGCCACTGCACCCCCCCCCCCCAAGGACAGCCAATGACAGGGGCTAGAAAGGGAAACCAGAACCAGGTCACAGCGGGGCTTGAACTCCAGACCAAGGAGTGGGACTCGTCTCTGGCCCTGATGTGCCCTGACTACCTCTCAGAGGCCCCCACCCCACCCAGTGCTGCTCCTCCTGCCTCCCAAAGGCCCCCTGTTGGCTGAACTCCTTCGGGCCAGCTTCTAGGGCATGAACCTCACTTCTGTATTCCCAAGAGCAACCTCCGGCACCACAGGGGGCTCAGGAAGGGTGTGCTGGAGAATGGCTCCATTGCAGGGCTGGAGCCCCTGGCTTCTGAGCCACCTGGTGGTTTGAGGCCAGGATGGAGGGCACAGGGCAAGCTGAACTCCCAGCATCTGCTGGGCACTGCCCACACCTAGCGGGCCCTCAGGAAAGAGTCACCAGATGCCAGGTGCCTGGGGACATCCCAAGGCTGGGCCCAGGCAGAAGCCCAGCGCATGCCTCTGTCTTCAGTTGGTTTTTGAGAAGATGTCCCCTGTGGAGTGAGTTCAAGCACCCTTGTGGTCACAGGGCCTGTTGGTTCTTCCTTCACGATGGCCCCTGTCCTGCCAGCCCCAAGCCAGGCCAGGCCTTGGGCGCCTTCCCTATCGTCAGCGCCCCAGCCACCATGAGCCCCCACAACGGCCACCTCCATCCTGCTCCCCACTGTCACAGGGCAGAGCTGTGTGAAGGGCTGAGAGGAAAGGAGCTGTGGGAGCAGCAGGGGAGGGAAAGAGGGGGTCCCAGAATGACAGGCAGGGAGACTAAGAATTAACCCCCCTTGAGGCCTTGAGGTTCCAGAAAGGTGCTTGTGCTTATTTTACAGATGAGGAAACCAAGACTTTGAGGGATCAGGCGACTTGCCCAGGGTCATACAGGAAGTCATTCATTCATTCATTCATTCATTCATTTTACAAGCTTGTATCAGTGTTTACCCAAACCAGAGCAGAATGGGGAAAGCCATGAGGCAATAGATGGAGACCTAGGTGCTGGAGCTCTGTAGTGCAGCGTCCCAACTGTGTGGGGAGGGCCGCCCTCCCAGGGGCTGGGGTGGGAAAGGGGGGGAAGCTGAGCCTGGAGAACCGTCCTGGGCTTCCTGTCACTTGGCACCATCCCCTCCCCCTCCTCTGCCTTTGTTTCTTGGCCTCCACAGCCTCTTTCTCTCCCTCCCTCCCCTCTCGCTCAGCCTCCCCCTCTCTCCCCCTCCTTCCCTATCTCTTCATTCCTCCTCTGTCTCTCTCTCTCTCTCTCTCTCTCTCTCTCTCTCTCTCTGCTGTGGCTTCCCTTCCTCCCACTCCTCTCTCTCTCTCTGCTGTGGCTTCCCTTCCTCCCACTCCCAGCACAAGTCTCTAAACTACAATCAGGCAGCTACTCCGATTTCCTGGATTTCCCCACCTTTAACAATGACTTTCTCTCCACCCTGGGAACCAAGGGGCCCTGGTGGGAGGTCAAGCTACAACCCAGCTACATCACCTCCAGAGGTGGTGGGAGAGTCCCAGACACCCCAAATCTGGGCCCCCTTTCCTCTTGGATGTTGTGGACGGCTTTTGTTCTGCACCCTCAGCACCAGAGCAGGGAGGCCTGGACCTGAGAAGGGAGGCACCTCTTGGGGGCCCAGGGCAGGTGACAGAAGGGGCCTTGAGGTGCACGGGTGGGGTGTGGGGGTGGCTGGTGTACAGGTGGCATGCACCTGGCAGACTCTCCAGCCCTGGGCAGCCCTAGGCCAGGACATAAAGGTAAAGGGGAAGGGTTATTAGATTGGGGGTGGGGGTGGGGATGCAGGGACAGTGAACCAAAAAGATGACCAGGAGGAGAAGGAGTAATGGCACCAGGGTTGCAGATCCCCAGCTTCCCACCAGGCGCTTCTGGAGACCCTTTCCCTGTATGATAGAGAAACGCACATACGAAATGCAGGTAGATTCGATTCTGCAGTCTTCTTTCTGTTTCTGTCTCAACAAACAGAACCCCCTTCTTCCCATCCACACACCCATGCAATGACAGGGCAGAAGGACAAGGGCACAGCCCAGCCCCCGGATGCCCCATTAAAGGTGCACTTACAAGGAGCCGAGAGATCACTCTGGTGGGCACTCTTACGCACACTTTAGACAACCTTTTTAGGTTCTAAAGAATTGGGGTAGCTGGTGGTGGATACCTGAAACTATCAAACTACAACCCAGAACCCATGAATCTCGAAGACAGTTGTATAAAAATGTAGCTTATGAGGGGTGACAATGGGATTGGGAAAGCCATAAGGACCACACTCCACTTTGTCTAGTTTATGGATGGATGAGTAGAAAAATAGGGGAAGGAAACAAACAGACAAAGGTACCCAGTGTTCTTTTTTCTTCAATTGCTCTTTTTCACTTTCAGTATTATTCTTGTTATTTTTGTGTGTGTGCTAATGAAGGTGTCAGGGATTGATTTAGGTGATGAATGTACAACTATGTAATGGTACTGTGAACAATTGAAAGTACAATTTGTTTTGTATGACTGCGTGGTATGTGAATATATCTCAATAAAATGAAGATAAAAAAAATAATAGAGGTGCATATAGGGAAGAACTATATACCTATTACAAACTATATACTACAGTTAGTAGTATTTCAACATTTTTTCATAAACAGTAACAAACGTACTATATCAATACTAGGAGTCAACAATTGAGGGGGGTTGGTTAGGGATAGGGGAGGTTTAGAGTTTCCTTTTCTTTTTTCTTTTTTCATCTTTCACTTTATTTCTTGTCTGGAGTAATGAAAAGTTTCTAAAAATTGAACAAAAAATAAGTGTGATGGATGCACAGCTGTATGAGGGTACCCAGGGGCAAGTACACTTTGGATCTTTGGATAATTGTATGGTATCTGAACAATCTCAATAAAAATGAAAAAAAAGGTGCACTTACACGGGCGATGGAGGTTATGGGCAGGTGAGCAAGTGTCCTCCAGGGTGAAAGAAAGCAGGGGTCTGAATGCCAGGGTGGGGGAACAGGGAGCAGTGCCGGCCCCCAGGAGGAAGTGCTGTCTGAGCACTTCTGATGCCCCTGATCCCAGGAGGGGCTCTGGCTGCCCACAGGGACCCAGTTCCCTGGGTCCGGCCGGGTCTGGCTGCCGTCCTGGGCTGGCCAGGCAGGAACAGGCCTGAGGCTTCACTTCCCAGTTTGCCCAGGGCTTGCTGGAGCATTTCATTCCTGCAAGCCTGTGACCCCCTGACTCAGAGTGTGCCCTCCCGTGTTGCACAGCCCAAAGGAGCAGAGATGCGGAGAGGGGACCCAGGTGGGGCCAGGCAGGTCTTGGCTCACACTCCAGTTCTGCCCCCCAGCGGACAGGGCAGTTTGAGCACGTTCCTCAGCCTCCATCAGCCCCGGTTTCCCCTCGGCTATGAAACAGGGAGCACACTACCCACCACAGGATGACTTAAGGAGTAAATGGCTCACCTGGAACCTGGTGTGTGCTCAGTGATCAGAGGCTGCAGCTGAGGGGCCTGTGTTTTGTCAGCACCTCTGTGCCTGCCCCCTTGGGCTAAGCTTCACCCTCACGTGCAGGAACTCTGTGTTGGCCCCTTGTACACCTAGGCACAAGCCCCTGATGCAGAAGCACTTTCTCCATTCCTCAGCTCCCAAGTCAAAGCCACCTGTTCCTATAAGAAGGTGACCTGGTGTGCCCAGGAAGGGCTTGGTTTGCATCTGTTCATTTGCATCTGACAATTAGGAGGGGCCCCTTTTACTCTAAGAAGGTCCCAGTTTGGACAACAAGCTACTGGTGTACTGGAGGGAACCATATCAGGCCTGTTCTCCACCTCCCACAGGCATTTGTTGTCTGAGTTTTTTTGCCATTTCACCTCCCTCTAGAGCAATTTTAGCTTTGTTTAACTGTCCTGTGCCCCTGGACTTGCCATTGATGATGTACCAGGCTCTGACGTTCTCATCTCGTCACCTCCGCTGCTCCCCACTCTATACAGAAAAGGAAACTGAGGCTTGGGACACGGTGAGACTTGCCCAAGGTCAAACAACTAGTAGACGGCACACTTTGGATTTGAACTCAGCTCTGCCCAGGGCCAAGCTCTGTGCACAGGCTCTGCCTTTGATTAGCAGTTTCTCCTCTTCGCTGGTCCTGCCTTCAGGGAAGTCTCGAAAATGCTAAGCACGATGTTTATTCAAACCCACAGCAGACATGTGGCGGCTGCTGGTGCTGCATTAGAGCTGCACTGCTGCCGAGTGGAGGCAGTGACGCTCCCGGGAAGGGGGTGGCTGGGCTTGCTTAGAAAACACACGGGGGCAGCTGCGGTGGGCACGGTGGGTCTCCCCTGTGGGACCCATGAACCTAGGGACCCTGCCTTACCCACCTTGCTACCACCAGGCACAGGGCCTGACCATAGCAGAGATTTAACAAATATTTGAATGAATGAGTGAATGAGTTCTTAGCCCCTAATGGTTTTCCTTGGAATCGCTGAAGCTTTTGCTGAACTTGGGGCTCCAGAATAGAGCAATCTCTCAGTTCCGTGGCTTGTGTCAGAAAAGGCTTCATCCAGAGATCTCAGGAGACAAATAGCAGTGCTTCTTTTTCTTTGGTTGGAGCTTTATATTAACTAAGCCCCTTCATCTGTATTAAGACCTCTGGGCTCTCACAACCCTTCCATGGGTCTGTGTTTTTAACCCATTTTATAGATGGAGAAACTGAGGCTGAGATGACTTTTTTTTAATTATGGGAATTTACTTGAGCAGTTTACAGTTCATGAATCGGGCCTCATCCAAATTCAGAAATGACTTTGAAGTGACTTTGCTTAGTCACTTGTAAGTGGCAGAGCCGTGACTTGAAACCCAGCTGCCTGACTGCTGGTTGAGGTGTGTTGTGGGGTGTAGGGGGGTGGCAGAGTTTTTTTCCATCCGATCCCTTCCATTAGAGCCCCCACTTTAAGCTTAATAGTTTAATCTTTAGTGGTGCTTCAAGGAGGCTAAATTCCTGCCTGGGGTATTTTTAGCCGGCCTCAGGAAGGGGAGGGCCTCTGGGCTGTGGGGGATGGGAGTGGGTTTCCTGAGGAAGGGCCGTCTTAGCCAGCAGCCTCGCTCCCAGGGGCCTGACCTTGACCCTGGAGGAGCCGGGGAGCCCTGGCAGGCCAGCAAGCAGGAGTCATCCCAGGAACACCTTTCCACCACTTGACAGAGTGCCTCTGATGTGCCAGGCTCCACGTGGGGCAGGGGGGCGCGGGGTGGTGGTGCAGCCAGAAGGCCGGCCAGCACCTCCAGGCTGGGGGGGGGGGGGCCTCACACAGCCACCCTGCAGAGCTCTGTGCTCGCACTCCCTGCTGCAGAGGGCCCAGGGCTGGTGGGGAGGGCTGGGAAGGACCCACGAACTGGTGGAACTCGAGGGATGCCTGGGAAGCTGGAGGGGGGAGGAGCCCCCCCACCAGGCACACTAGGTCGCAGAACCCACAGAGTGCTCAGAGGAGCTTGCATGAATATGGGTGCTGCGGAACGCCTGGGAAAGGAAAAGGGGCTGTGCCCCGGGCTCGGGCCTGGACGGTGGGCACAGTGGCATTTTTCAGAAGAAGCTGTTAGATCAGAGATGGTGAATGTGAACCCTGGAGTCAGTTTTCGTTCATTTCAGATAGCTGTCTCAAGCATGCTAGGAAGCAGAGTCCTTCTTTCAAATCAGGTCTTACCTAGCACTCCCATGTATAAATCAGATAAAAGCTATATTTTTATCAGCATAATTTTAGGTATTTACATGTATTACACTTAGCTAATCAAGAAGAACAGTAGCCTGTTGTGATAGACGGAGGAAGTTAGCCTCAGGGCTGATGGGTGGTAGCCTGTGTCTGAGATCAGCCTCCGCACCTAATTTATTTTTGTACATTGCCTTGTTTTTGCCTATTATTAAAAAAAAAAAAAAAAAAAAAAGACCCTCATTCTTTCATTCTTACAGCCAAGCTGAGCCATTAGCCATTACAAATTGTGACAGTTGTTCAACACCTCACAGTACAGTCTCAAGATCTGTGCAAAATTAATTACCTTGGCAGCAAAGCCAGAGGGGCTATCCGATGTATTGGAATGTGGTACATGTTACATTTGAGTAGATGGGTTATTAAAGATCAGTTTTTACAATAGTACAGTTTTTATTTGTTGCATTTTTTAATTGAATTTTTGAGGAACCCCTGAAGGACCTGAGGAACACAGTTTGAGAACAGTGAAGAAGTCCAGTCTCCCTGTTTGACGGATGGGAGGACTGAGGCCAGCGAGAGGGGCAGGGCTTCCCGAGATCCCAGAGGGAGACAGCCACATGCACAGAGGGTGTCACTGCGCCTCAGAATTACGAGTGCCTGCTGTTCCCACGGCCGGAGTAGGGAAACAGCAGGGCCAGACTCACTCCAAATTAGCCGCGCCCTTGTCTGGGCCACGTGTGTGTGCGCACGCGCGTGCACCCGCGCTCTTTGTCTGTCTGTCTGTGCAGCATTCAGCCAGCAGTACTAACGTGCCGCTCTCCTCCCGCAGCGATGCCCTCCTAGCCAGCCGCCACGGGATGGAGGGCTTCATGGACTCAGGGACACAGACGGACGCCGTGGTGGTGCTGTCCTTGGCGCAGGCCGCCGTGCTGGGCCTGGTCTCGGAAAATGAGCTCTTCGGAGCCACCATAAGCGCCGAGGCCTTCTACCCGGACCTGGGGCCCGGGCTGTCCCGGGCGGCCGCGGGGGAGCCTGAGCCGCCGGGCCCCGAGGGCTACCAGCTGGGCTGCCCAGGGCGGGCCCTGGAGGAGCCGGCGGAGGACGAGGTGCTGGAGGTGGAGGCGGCCTTCGAGAAGCACACGCGGAGGAAGACGCGGCCCCCCGTGCGGCTGGTGCCCAAGGTCAAGTATGAGAAGGTGGAGGAGGAGGAGGAGCAGGAGGTGTACGAGGTGTCCCTGCCCGGCGAGGACAAGCAGGCGGGCGCAGCCGAAGCCCCCCGCGACGCGGCCGGCGGCAGCTGCGAGCCCCTGGTGCAGAGCAGCGCCGTCAAGATGATCGACCTCAGCGCCTTCAGCCGCAAGCCCCGGACACTCCGGCACCTTCCGCGAACCCCGCGGCCGGAGCTGGACGTGGCCCCCTACGATCCCCACTTCCCCGATGCGGCCCGGGACGGCTACCCCGAGCCCAGCATGGCGCTGCCCGGGGCGGAGGCCATGCACCCCGAGTGCGGGTTCGAGCCGCCCCCCCTGGCCCCGCGGAGCGACCCCGAGGCCCCCACCCTGGAGTCCCCGGAGCCGGTGAAGCCGGAGCAGGGCTTCGTGTGGCAGGAGGCCGGGGAGTTCGAGGCGGACGCCGCGGGCTCAACGGTGGAGCGCCACAAGAAGGCCCAGCTGGATCGCCTGGACATCAACGTGCAGATCGACGACTCCTACCTGGTGGAGGCTGGCGACCGCCAGAAGCGCTGGCAGTGCCGCATGTGCGAGAAGTCCTACACGTCCAAGTACAACCTGGTGACGCACATCCTGGGCCACAACGGCATCAAGCCCCACTCATGCCCGCACTGCAGCAAGCTCTTCAAGCAGCCCAGTCACCTGCAGACCCACCTGCTGACGCACCAGGGCACGCGGCCCCACAAGTGCCAGGTGTGCCACAAGGCCTTCACGCAGACCAGCCACCTCAAGCGCCACATGCTACTGCACTCGGAAGTCAAGCCCTACAGCTGCCACTTCTGCGGCCGCGGCTTCGCCTACCCCAGCGAGCTCAAGGCCCACGAGGTGAAGCACGAGAGCGGCCGCTGCCACGTCTGCGTCGAGTGCGGCCTGGACTTCTCCACCCTGACCCAGCTCAAGCGCCACCTGGCCTCCCACCAGGGCCCCACCCTCTACCAGTGCCTGGAGTGCGACAAGTCCTTCCACTACCGCAGCCAGCTGCAGAACCACATGCTTAAGCACCAGAACGTGCGGCCCTTTGTGTGCACCGAGTGTGGCATGGAGTTCAGCCAGATCCACCACCTCAAGCAGCACTCACTCACCCACAAGGTAAGGCCACCTGGCAGGGGCCTCTACCAGTGCCTACCCCCAACCCACCACCATTCACTGCTGGGGCTTTGTTCAAGGACTGAGGCTCTGTCAGCACCCCCCCCCCCCCACGGGTGCTCAGATGAACAGTTCTTATTTTTATAACTACATGTTTATTTTGATGAGTATTTTAAAATATAATTGAAATTAGTTTTTAAAATAGTAATATCTTATTTGTAGGAAAAAAAAAAGTGAATCAAATATTTGAAGACCCCCCCCCTTGAAGGAGCCGAGGAACCCAGTTTGAGAGTCACTGAAATAGCCCACTCTCCCTATTTTATGGATAGAACAAGGCCAGAGGGAGCTCAGCATGCCACAGAGAGAGGGACAAGATGGTTGGAAGCTCCTTTTGCTCCTTGTAATTACAAAAGTATATCAAAACCAGTGATTTCACAAATACCCTTTAGGGAAAGGCTAAATATATTTAATTTCTGTAAAGGAATAGATGTCAGGAAAAATATCTGTTATGGAAAAGTATAAGTAGTTCTAGAATATGGCTAAACCAGGCAAAGTGGTTTGTTAAGATGGAAGACTGAGCGACTGTCTGATCCAGTTTATCTGTAGAACCAACCTTGACCCTTGACTCTGCACTCCCCTGCAGTCCCCTCCCTGCCTCTAGCCCACTAGCCACTACCTACCAGCTGTCACCCCCTCCGAGAGACCCCACATGCAAGCAGGTGGAGTGAGGTGTTCTGCAGACCCCACTTCTGGCACTTGGCTTAATCCAACGAGCTTAATGATTTGAAGCTGAACGTGTATAGATATTTTTCTCTCTGTAATGGCTGCCTGAGTAATGTTCCAGGTCAAACGTGTGACCTTGTTTTTCACAGTAGACGCTACAGTGAGTGGGGAAGCAACAACAGCCCATGGGCCAAGAATCCCTGTTTCCCCAGCTCTGGAACAGGGATGAGTTCTAGGTTTCACGGAGCTGCCTAGATGTAATGTTAAGAAGGATTCTGAAACTGAATCTGGGCTCCAAAATAAAACCTTATGATCAATTATTAATGTCTGCAGGGGTTCAGAGTGGAGAGTAATAAGCTGTATGCTACACATTTGCCATCTTTCTCCACCACAAAGGGATGTAAAAATCCCCACAAGTCCACAAAGTGTTAAAAGATAAATAATACTGTCAAGAAAAGCTGAAAGCAAAAATGAAAGCCTACTAAAATTGAAAACATCCCTATCAGCTTAAATTTGTACAACGTGCACACCATGTCCTTCTAAACTCCCAGAGGGCAGGGCCCCCTGGTGGTCACACAGGTCTGTAATGTGTTAAGCTTGACCGTTAAGCTGGTCAAGACAGCAGACACAGCCCCTGCCCCAGAGGAGTCCCTGTTTAATAAGAGAAGTAGGCAGACATGAGAACCATTAAATTACAGTACAAAACTTTGTACCAAACAAGAGGTTGGGGCAGCAGATGTGACCACAGACACATGTTTGTCCCATTGGGTTTCTGCTTAATTACCTACTTGACAAAGAGAGACCAACTCCCAACTTTCATACTTTCATCCACAGAAGATAATTTGGACCCAGGGGGTCATTTCCAGACCCCAGAAAAGCATACCGATAGCCCTAACCAGAGGGTTTTCACCTGGAGTCAGTATCTTCTGAGCCTGCATTTCCCGAACTACATCAATGATAAAAATCACCTGGGGCCCCTTTTCAAGAATAAAAATCCCTGGGCCCCATCCCAGGCCCCACTGAATTAAGGCTCTCCAGGGAGGAACCTGAGAGACTGTTATTCAAAAAGAACCACAGATGATTCTTATTACCAGGGAAGCTTGGGAAACACTCTCTCAGGGGGTTTGAGAACTCTTGAAATACTATGCAGACCAGAGCGTGTCATTTTTCCTGGGGTGTCCATAGCTTTAATCATATTCTCAGAGTAGTCTGTGAACCAAAAGACCCCCAAGAGACAGCAATGAGGAGAAAAACATATGTACATGTCCTTGATCTGATGAAACAGTCCACAGCCAAAAAGCTAAGCCTGTGTCTTCTTGACCACAGGCCCTTGATACCTAGAGTGGTGCCTGGCTTATCGCAGGTACTTGGGAATGAGTGAATAAGTGAATGAATGGATGGATGAGTGAATGAATGGATGGATGAGTGAATGAGGAATGGACAGACAGATGAATGAAGGAATGAGTGAGTGGATGGATGGATGGGTGAGTGAATGAGTGGATGGATGAGTGAATAAATGGTTGGATGAATGAATGAATGAATGAATGGTTGGATGGATGATAACTGACTGAGTGAATGAACAAATGAACACACACACACACTCGCCTCAGTGGGCTGGTCCAGACCTACACACGTGTGGGTAGGAACGTAAGGCCTGGCCTTTTTCTTCTTATTACTACAAGGCTTCTTGGAGATCTAAGCTCTGCCCCAACATTCTCCCAGTGCCCAGTAACCCAGGAAGGATCACTTCTGAGGCCGTGCCTACAGTGTGGCCTTAACCACTGCCTGTCCCAACAGGGCGTGAAGGAGTTCAAGTGCGAGGTATGTGGCCGGGAGTTCACCCTGCAGGCCAACATGAAGCGGCACATGCTGATCCACACCAGCGTCCGGCCCTACCAGTGCCACATCTGCTTCAAGACCTTCGTGCAGAAGCAAACCCTCAAGACCCACATGATTGTACACTCGCCCGTCAAGCCATTCAAATGCAAGGTACCAGGCACTCAGGCCCAGGGCTGGGGACCTCGTCATGGGGGCCTGGGGTCAGTGTGACTGCAGCAGCCAAGGCCTACTGAGGGCTGGCCTGGCCAGTGCAAGCAGGAGGAGCCCTAGTCTGGTGAAACTCTGCCTGGAGAGGCTGGGTGGGTGGGCAAGGTGGGGGTTCGAATCCAAAATCTGATGAAGCTTGCTTCTTGAAAGCTGGAGAGGGGGTGAAGGTAACGTTGCAGCCGCAGAGAAAGCGCCCACACCTTGAACTCGGTGCCATTGGAGACCTGAACCCTGGTACTGATAACTCCAGGTCAGGGGGGGTGACCAGGGAGGGATGACTCGTTTCTCTGCCTCTCGGGCCTCTGGGATCCCAGAGGAAAGTTCAAAGTGAGCACTCTCCAAAGTGAATGGGGTTCTGGCCCAGGTATGGAGGTGGGAGTGGGCCAGGTCTGGGGAGGGCGGGCTCCCTATGCACGGGCTGATGGCACCTGGCCGGTGTGTTGCAGGTGTGTGGGAAGTCCTTCAACCGCATGTACAACCTGCTGGGCCACATGCATCTGCACGCAGGCAGCAAGCCCTTCAAGTGCCCCTACTGCTCCAGCAAGTTTAACCTCAAGGGCAACCTGAGCCGGCACATGAAGGTCAAGCACGGTGTCATGGACATCGGCCTGGACAGCCAAGGTGGGTGGACCACGCACGGCCGACATGGCAGGAGCGGTGATATGGCGCCCTCAGGAGTCTCCCGTCCAGGGATGGGAGTGGGGAGGCTTTCCAAGGCTGAGGCCTCATTGGGGTGGGCTCAGGTCTGGAGAGAGGGGACCCCAAAGGACCATCACACTAATAATGATGGGATCTTTATGTATTCTTCAAAGGACTTACGTGGGCTCCCATAAACAGTAATAATAAAAATAACTAACATTTTTTTATTGAGTGCTGTGTGCCAGGCATCTTGATCCTCAAGATGAGGTTGGTTCTGTTATTAACTCCATTTTACAGACGCAGAAACTGAAGGACAGAGAAGTTAGGAAACTCTTGCAAGATCACAACACACAGGAAATGACATTGTATCTTATTAATGTGAGATAACATTTAAAATAAGTAGATAGGAAAGAAAGTAACAAAAGGTAAAATGGCATCTGGAAAGATAAGGGAGGGCCAGGTGAGGCTACAACTCAAATTACACTGTGGGAAGTGCTGTGGATGTGCAGAGATGAGCTCTGAGCTTCCTGGCAGCCAAGGCAAAGAGTGACACAATCGGTCACACTCTTCTCAAGAAGTGCCTGTTGAAAAGAACGTAGCCCATGTACCTGGGAGAGAGCAGGTGGTCCTGCCAATAAGATCTGGGAGAAATTTCCAGAGAGGACCCTACATCTCAGCAGTTGGTAGAAGTTTCATGGGACTGTTTGTTACAACATCCTAAGCATTAATGACAGCCTTTCCCCTGAGCTCTGGGGAGTGAAAACACTTCTCCTGGGCCACAGCCAGAGCTAACTGCTAGTCTCTCCCCTCACTGGGAGAGGGGGTACTTTAGAGAATCTATAGGGTGGAGACAGCCAAATGCACTTCAGAATGGATACTTGTAATAGTCTGGAGCTATTACAGTTTGTTTCTGGTGCCCTTCTGAAACATACTGGCTGGGACGTGCCTCGGCAGGAACCCGGGGAGTTGACTTGCCATAAGGGATTATTCACTGGAAGCCGATCAGATGTTGGGGACATCTGCAATAACCCTGGCTTCAGTTTTGGAGCAGCTGATCAGTGAACAACCTGGGGTTTCTGGCAGAAAGAGGAGTCCTCAGCTGTCTTTCCCCCCCTGCCCCCAGTTGTCTATTAAGGCTGCTCCTGGTCTGGAAAAATGAAACCCTGTTGGCTGTACATCCATGCTCTCTGTAGCCCCTTGCAACTCAAAACATGGTGGAAGAACCAGCAACATTGGCATGTTAGAAATGCAGAATCTCAGCCCCACCCCAGACTCACTGAATCAGAATCTATGTTTCAAAGATCAGGTGATTTGCATGAGCAGGAAAGTTTAAGAAGCATTGAACTAGACCAGTGATTCTCAAACTTGAGCATGCATCAGAATCACCTGGAGGGCTTGTTGTAAAACGTGCCAGGCCCCAACCCAGGTTTCTGATATAGTCTGAGAAATTTGCATTTCCAACCAGTTCCCAAGTGATGCTGATGCTGCCGGTTCAGGAACCTCACTCTGAGAATGACTGCACTAGACCCTAGAGGACTGGTTCTCAAACTTGGCTGCACATTAGAACCATCTGGGAGTTTTAAAACCACTGATGCTGAGTTGGCTCACCCTCAGAGATTCTAACGTGATTGACCTGAGGGTGTAGCCTGGGCTCAGGACTTTTTAAGCACCTTAGATGATTCCCGCATGCAGCAGTTTGAGCCCCTCACTTTGTGACCCTGCCATGTGGGTAACCCACCAGGAGGGAGAGGAGCAGAAACTGGTCCTTTTGGAAATAACTGGAGCCATCGAGAGCACCCCTGCACACCTCGCTCCCAGGGGGTGGTTGAGGTGCAAACTTTCCACATGAGGGCAGTTACAGGGAGCCATGTGATCCCTTTCTTCTGGACTGTACCAGATGATGGAGAATATGCCGGGATTGGCACTGGAATGCTCAGGCTCAAGCCTGCTTGCCTCTCGCCTTGGTCTGAGCAGCTTAGGCTTGGTGCTCATCCAAGATGAAGGCAAAATGCATTCTAGATGGAACTGCCTAGTAAACTGTGGGTTTCTAGTTTGGGAGGTGAATCCATGTCCTTCTAAAAAATAAATAAATAAAATGGTACAGACTATCCCCTGGAGCCAGCTGACAGGAGTTGAGGTATTATAAACAAGTGGGGGTTGGGGAAACAGAGCTCCAGAGTGGAAATTTTTCCTGGGAACTTTAGTTTATTTTTATAATCACTGTTATGATATGAGGGTGTGAGGAAGAAACCACCTGGAGCCTATAAAGTTGGGCTCATTGCCCTTGTTTTATAAAGCCAGGAAGACTCAGTGGATCAGGATGCTTTGGGTGCAAGTAACAGACACCCCCATTCAGGTTGGTTTAAACAATAAGGAAATAGACTGTTCAATGACTTGAAGTCAGGCCAGCTTTGGAGTTGCCTGATTCAGTTCCTCAATGATGCCATCAGGCACCCTCTGTGTCCACAGCAATAGCTGTGATTTCCCTCCTAGTGACAAGGTGGCTGCCACTGGCCATCAGGGTGATGTGCTTCCTTATTCACATCCAGTGGGAGAATGAGTGCCTTCTCCCCTTTGATCTCTGAGAACAATGAGAACTCCTGGAGAACTCTCTAGCAGGCCTTTCCTCATGATTCATAAGCCAGAATTAAAAACATGCCTATTCCTGAACCACTCGCTAGAAGGGCTGGGATTACCCTTATCCCAGTGGTTCTCAACAGGGACATTTGGCAATGTCTGAAGACATTTTTAGTTGTCACAACTGGGGCAATTGCTACTGGCATCTAGTGGGTAGAGGCCAAGGATGTGCTAAACATCCTGCAGTGCACAAGACAACCCCCACAACAAAGCATTATCTGCCTTAAATGTTAATAGTGCCGAGGTTGAGAAACCCTGCCTTAGACCCATCAGGGCTACCCTCCTGGGCTGGGGTCTATTTCCACCCAAAACATATAGCCTCTCCTCTGCAGCCAGGGGCAGAACGCACATTAGGGCCAGCCAGCCTCCCAGGTCCCAACCCCCGCCACCGTCATACCCAGGGCACCCCTTCCCTCTTTAAAACCAGGCCTCCCCTGCAGATTTACTCTATCTAGTTTTCATTACAACAGGAAGAGCTTTATAATAAGATTCCAATTTGATAAAATTGTAAGAGGCCTCTTAAGGGTTTTTGCCTCATGCACCTTGGTTGACCTATCTTGGATTTTTCTTTGTTCTTGGAGTAAGGCCCAAGAATACCACTGGGCAGAACTGGGTTAACACACCAGTCATGGCAGGAGGTCAGAGGAAAAACCTCTCCCTCAGCGTTTTGAGGCAGAGGAGCCCAGTGGTTAAAAGCAACAGCTCTGGGACCCACAAGACCACATCTGCTGGTGACCTTTGGCAAGTTGACCTCTGAACCTTGGCCTTACAGTGTGGCTAAATTCCATGATATGTATATAAAGTGCCTGGCATGCAGTAGGTGATAAACGAGTGGTGTTGCAGAGACGGAGCACAGTGCAGCAGGCCTGCATGGGACATGTGCAGTCCTGAGAGCCACTGCAGAGAATGAGTAAGTAGGGCTTAGGGTCTGAGGAGGACCAAACAGACTTCAAGGCCAGTCCTGCAGCTCCCCACCACAGCTTTAGGGTTGGGGTCCAGTGATCCATCTGAGAAGATACAGGAGGCTGGTGCAGCCCAGGGTGGGAAGGCTGCTGAGAACCATCTGGAAGCAATGACTGGGAGGTCCTTTCTTCAGAAAGGTCATCAGCTTCCTGTGTAGGGGTGAACAGCTCCTCCCACGAGACAGCACCAGGCCTAACTATGGCCATCTCTTGCAGACCCCATGATGGAGCTGACAGGCACCGACCCATCTGAGCTTGACAGCCAGCAGGAGATGGAGGACTTCGAGGAGAATGCCTACGCCTACACCGGCGTGGACGGCAGCGCCGAGGCCAGTGTCCTCACTGAGCAGGCCATGAAGGAGATGGCCTACTACAATGTGCTATAGCGTGGGCCAGCTGCCCGAGCGGGCAGGGCGGGTGAGCCCCATGGGCTGCAGGCCGCATCTCCTGCCACTGAGAACCAAGCTACTGCCCCACTGTCCCGCACCCTCTCCTCCTGAGCCGTTTGCACCACTAGGGGCTTTTAGACCAAATGGAGACTGTACTGCTGGCCTCAGCTGTGAAAGGGGCACAGGCCCCAAGCACTCTGGTGAAAGAACAGAGACTAAGTCTGGGGCTCCTTGACCTGCTGCTGTGGGAGGGCAGGAGAAATGCCAATGGGGAATGCATTGGGACAGGTCATGAGGGCAAAGACTCTTGGGGTGACTCCTCTCAAGCTGGGGCAGCCAGTGTGGGCAGGGCCATTCCTGGTGGTTCTTTAGGGGTCCTGGGCCCCTGACACTGGAGGAAGAGATCCCTTGAGCCATGCCTTGTTTCTCTTCTTGACCAATTCCTGCCTCCAGGGCTGTTTGACCTCCTGTGCTGGTCAGCACTGCCCACCCCCCACCCGCCCCACCCCATCGATGGGCAGCCAGGCAGGGCCACTCTGCCTTCTACCTCCTGGTGCCTCCCTTGCTCTCCTCGAGTCAGGTGTGCATGCAGCCCCAGCCCTGGCCTGCAGGGAAGCAGGATGGAGCCCAGTTCCCCGAAGACACCCTCTCCAGGCAACCCCCAGAAGGCCCATGTCCTACAACCCTGTTTGGAAGTAATTTTTTTCAAGCAGGTACCCCTAAAGTGGATTTCTGTCCTGAGCTGGGACACCACACCAAGCTCCCCCAACATGAACAAACGCGGGATGTACCTTGTATCCAGACACACACTGACAAAGACAGATGGAGGCCGCTTGAGTGAGGGGGCAGGGCCAGGGGAAGGTCACTGGGGACCAGGAGAGGAGCTGTCCTCAGGGGGAGGCCCAGGGACTACCTGTCTGGGAGAGGAGAGGCTACAGTATTTTCTTATTAACAAGTATCCATTTCAAGGAGGGGGACATCCAAAAGTCAGCTGGCTTCCAGGGAAGAGCAACCTATTTAAAAAGGAAAATGACCATATAGAAAAAATTTTTTTTTAGCAAATGGGGATATTTGGGAGGTAATTTATTTTTTTTTCTTTTGCACTCTGTATTCCCTATTATCTTGCATTTTCTTTTTCCAAATGTAAGCTTTCTTGTGTGTGCATGCATTTTGCCTCCCCAACCCAGAGCAGCCTGGCAAACAGGATGCAGCTCGGTGGAGGCTGGCTCGGGCCTGGGAGTGCAGCTGCTGACAGGAAGCCTCAGGAGGCTGGGGATGGGCTTTGTGGGGCAAAGATAAGGAGCTGGGCAGGCTCTCCACCCCCTGCCCGGCCTCTGCACAGCCCACACAGTTGCCAGGTTCCACCCAGCCAGCAGCTCGCTCCCTCATTTGCCTGCTCTCATCCCCTCTGCCCCCACCCCAGCTCCTGCCCCGGGACCCGAAGACTGCAAGCCCAGGGCAGTGAGATAGCACATTCAGGAACTCTAGGGCACCCAGACCCCCACCCAGCAGCCTCCTGCGGCTTCAGTGGAGAGGGGCAGGCAGGGCCTTCCCCAAAGGCACAGAAGGAGGTGAAGCCACCAGGTTCAGCCCAGAAACCAGGAGAGGGGAAATGGCCTGGGGAATAAAGGAAATGCAGCCAACCCCCAGGCTGTATCCTAAGCAAAGGACCAAGCCAGGCCCCAGGGTGGCCATGATCAGGACCGGGGAGGACCAGGCAGCCCGGGATCAGGCAGCCAGGTGCCCGTTCCCTCTCTCCTAGAGCTCATGCTAAGCAGCAAACGAGTCAACGAATGAAGGGGCCAGGGGCTTGTGGAAGCTTCTCCTGCAGTGTGGCCTCCCAGACCCCGAGGCCATGTGGCCCCCAGGTGCCCGCCATGATGACCCTCAGGTGGCAGTGATCCCTCGTCACTGTAGAAGACATTTTCTCCTGCTGAGCAGAAGGCATCATCCCTGCAAACTACCTCTTCCCACAATGTCTTTATCCCCTGGTACCAAAAAGAACCCTGTACCTCCTCCTTCTCTTTCCTGCCAGCGCAGCGGTCTTGGACACCGAAGGGAGAAGGTCTGGCCTCCAGGGTGGGGGGCTCTCCTGTCTGCCCCCAGCCCGTCAGCGCTGGCCCTCTGCGAGGTTCTATACTTGAACACCCCCCTGCCCTGTGCCTTGGACCTGGGCAAAGCAAAGAGAAGGAAAGAGCACAACTCACGATTGGAGGTGGGGGGTGGGCTTGGCAAGGCTCCTGTCCTCCTGTCCCCTCCCCAGCCTTTTCAAAAGAGGCGCAGCCTCTCGGGTGACTTGGGAAACTCCTGGACGAATTCATTCTAACTTATTTTGACGTGTATACAGACCAACTGTTTAGAAATTCCACTTGTGCAGAGCCCTACTGTGTTTTTATGTTCCTGTTTAAAAGAGTTTACTTAGCAATAATTATAAATAAATGAATATTCTTTAGTGAGGTGACTGCGAGTGCTTCTTTCCCCAGCCCGTAAGATCCTGGCCCTCATCCCTCCCCCAGAAGGAGCTCTCAACAAGGCTTCCTGGCCTCAAACATGGGGCATCACTCTCCAGAGCCCAGAGGGCACCAAGACCCCCCACCCCCCTGCATGGAATGACCACCTGCGGGGCCAGGCGCCAGAGCTGGCTGCTCAGAGCCCCAGCCCCAGAGGGGTGTGTGGGCCAAGGCTCCAGAGTTCCCACCGAGCAGAGAAAGACTGCTCCCCTTCACCCACCCACATGGCACGAGGACAGATGCCAGGCTGCGTTTCAGAGGCTGCGTCCTGGGAAGCTGCCAAGCCTTTGCTGCTGATGGGCAGGAAGGGGCAGGAAGCCATTGGCTTTCTCCCAAGAGTGGGGCCTAGCCCAACGAGCACAACAGCTTGTCTTCCTAAAGCCCTGGGAGTCAGCTGGGATGGCTGAGCAGGAGTGGTCCTAAAACGGGACCAAGCAGATCCAACGGCCCAGCCCAAAGTGACAGAGGGGTCGACAGTGGTAGTTCCCAACTACTGGGTTTCATGAGCAGAGAGAGGCCCCCCACTATTTGGGAAAGGGATTTAGGGTGGCCAAGTATTTATTCTATCAAGTAAACTTGCACAGCTCTTCCCCAGGACATTTCAACAACACAAAGTAGAATATAATCCCTGCATAAAGGACAGTCCTTTAAATGGGATAAATTTAGCTTTACAGCTAATTTTAACCATATCTTAAATCTTTGCCTCAGAATGGTGAAAATGAACCCAAGTTTGGGAACCACTGGCCTAGACTCCATGCAAACCCCCGCCCTCCCATCTATACTTACACACACCTGGCAAAGCCCCATACAGCCATGGATATGAGAAATGCAAAGCAGATGCTGGGTAGGAACAGTTTTTAGTACAGGCAAATACAGGGGTCTAGAAGTATTTAGAAGGTTAAAACCTACAACAAAAAACAATCTATTGGGAGGGTGATATAGTCTCAAAATGGATAATAGGACATAGGGACTGGGCCATGCTAGAAAATTCCAGGGAATCAACAGGCCTGTGTCTTGAGTGCCAGTGGCTCCTCTAGCTGCTTCTTGCAGAAGCAGGAAGAGAATCCCCTCTGCCTGTGGTGGCCCCTCGGCTGGACGGGGCCTAGGAACGGCTGCTGTGGCCGAGGCACTCCTGTCCATCTCTCTACCAGCTCTGCCTCCTCGCCCTAGCTGCCTTCCCCTCAGGGACACACACAGCAGACAGTTTCGTGAAGAGCTTTTTAGTAGCTAAATATGGCACCATGTGTTCCAAGGGCAAAATATAAATTACAGTATGCAAAACATACCGACTGGCTGAGGTAAAACACGCTGTTCCCGCCTCATGACACCATGAGGGGAAACAGACACTTTTAAAAACATCTTGCTTATAAAAAATGTCCCCTGGCCAGGCTCCAGGAGTGGGGCCGCAAGTCAGGAGGGCCCAGGCCTGCTGCCTGCCTGGCTTCGTCAGGTCCACCTCGGCACTGGTTCCCACACCTCCTACTGCTTGCCCAGCGCCTTGTCCAGGTTACTCTTGATGGCGTCCAGGAAGTCCGTGGTGTTCAGGAAGTGCTCATTCAGCTTCACACTGCCGAGAGAACCCCATTACCATCACGGGGTGGCTCCAGGCCCCACCAGGAGTGTCGGCCCACTCCAGGAGGGGCCCACCCAGGCTACCAGCCAGAGACTGCCTATAGACCACTGCCAAAAGCCCATGGCCAGAGGGCCTCAGCCTATTCATCAGGAATCTGGAAGTGGCTGTCAACGCTTTTCCAGGGGACTGGGAAACGGCACAAGCTCTCCTGGGAGAAGCTGGGGGAGGGAGTGGAAGGGAATGGAAAAGGCTCCAAGTAGCCAGCAGCCAGGATGGGGACAAACAGCCTGGGCCTGGTTGGGGGAGGCTCGACCAAGCCATCCTTGTCAGCTTTGCATCTCTCCTGCTCCAGGTGCAGAAAGGGCCTCCAAGAGGGGGTCCCAGCTTCTTCCCACCCAGCCTTGCCCTCAACCTGGGGCCACATACTTGCTGAGGCCATGGATGCAACCTGCCAGGTCCTTGGTCATGGCTCCGCTCTCCACTGTCTCAACGCACACCTTCTCCAGAGACTGGGCGAACCTGTAGGGGACGGAAAAGAGTGAGGCCCCAGCTGGGCAGAGCAAAGGCCTGGAACCTGCTCATACCACTGGCTCTGTGCTCACCTGATGAGGTCCTGGTTCCCGTCCAGCTTCCCTCGGTGCTCCAGGCCACGTGTCCAGGCAAAGATGCTGGCGATAGGGTTGGTGCTGGTAGGCCGGCCCTGGGGAGCAGGGGCCATGGGGGATCAAGAGCCCAGCTGGCCAAGGGGCCACCTGGACACAGCTGCCCATCCATAGACTAAGAGCCCCAATCGTCCTCCTAGTTCTCAGGGCCTAGGCTTTGGGCCCCTGGGCCAGGCAGGCACTGGGCTTTGGGCCTTGGTCCACAAACTCACCTTTTGGTGCTCCCGGTAGTGGCGGGTGACCGTCCCATGAGCAGCCTCTGCCTCGATGGTCTTCCCATCCGGGCAGACCAGCACAGAGGTCATCAGGCCAAGGGAGCCAAAGCCTGCAGGGCAGAAAGACCCTCCTCATCTCTGACCTCTCGGGCGGGCTGAGCCCTGCTGCCCGCCTCACCTGGTAATGCAGCTGCCTCAGCTCCTGTCTCCACCCCCCACCCCCACCGTAACTGGGAGAACAGGGATTGCCTCAACCTTGTCCTCCCTTATCATGGGTCCCCGGGACCCAGCACAGGCCAAGGAGCACTCGATGGTGACTATCATCAGCACTGCATTATATACCTGTGCCCCCTTCCAGGCACCCCAGAGCCTGAAGACTTCCAGAGCTGGACACCCCCAGAGCTGCCCACCAGCCTCACTCCCAAGCGGGAGGCTCTTTTCAGCAGAAAGAAAAAAAGAACAAGGCCTGCTGCCAGTTAGTTCACAGCGATCATTTTATCTGCTAGTCTTTTAGGTCTCTTGACAGTAATGGCTTTGTGATTAATTTCCAAAATTTCCCAGATTCAAATGTTATATTTTTTCCTTAAAAAAAAAGCTGGGGTGGTGGTGGGGGGACAACTCGAGTGACCTTTCATGTTGTCAAGACTCCTGGGCAATGAAAGAACCCCACAGCACCAAAATAAGGATGGTGGAGGCCCAAGAAAGAAAAAGTAAGCAACTTCTATAGGAAAATTATTTGTCTAAGAATCTTTGCTGGGAGAAGGGGGGCCCTTCAACTGGGCCTTCACGCTCAACCAATTCCTTATAGACTTCAGGTTCATTGCTAGGCTTTTCCGCCTCTGCTCTGGCTCTCCTTCCTTCCATCCTGGATGGCTAGTGTTCCAGTGAGAGGCTCACCACTGAACGTTTTACAGTAAAGCCAGAGGTTTTTCATAAAGCATCAAGACCCTCTGCTTTTCATCACAACTGGTTTCACTTTTCTTCTTATCGGGACCTTTGCCTCATCCCACCTCATGGAACTTTGTGTTTCTCTTTCATCCCCATTGCCTTACCTGTTACCATTCTCACTTCCCTGCTCTCGTTCCCAACACAACTGGGCTTTTTCTTAATGTTATCATATGCCCTCACCCATGTTTTCTGCTGCAATCCAATTTATCTTTTGGGACGCTCTAGGATTTGGGTTGTCATCTTCCCTGATTTTCTCATACATCCATAAGGTTTACTGTGCAAAAAGAATTCCTCTGTAATTTAAAGAGCACTCAGTCCTGCTAGATCCCATTTTCTTACTGAGTCCTTCCCACAGCTTTGGCTCCAATCCTAGAGCCAAAGACAATTACTGGCCCCTTCACAGACAAGAACCTCAGGACCAACATACCTAACCCTTTAGGATTGGAATTCCTGTGTCCTCCTTTCTCTGTAATGGCAGCCTTGGTAATGCACCAGTCCAAACCTAGTTTGTGGTCCTCCCTCACTCATCTGCCATAGAGCCCTGCCCCCTGCTGTCCACAGGGGACCCTACAATGAGCAGGCAGTCCCTAGCCCTGCTGCTGTACCAGAGAAGGTTTCTACTGCAAGGGTTTGAAACTTCTCCCAGCCAGAGAAGACCAACAGTCCTTCCCCAGAAGGAGTAGCTCCTCTTAGCATACCCTGGGCCAGGATGTCTGACTGCACATCTCCATCGTAGTTCTTGCAGGCCCACACGAAGCCGCCTGAAGACTTGAGAACCTGAGCCACCATGTCGTCAATGAGCCGGTGCTCATACCAGATCTTATTCTTGTCAAACTCAGTCTTATAGTGCCTGGGAGCAAAAGGGCTTGTTGTGGGGAAGGGACAGGAGGCTAGCAGGTTGGGGTCCCTCCCCAAACCTCAGTGCTGAGCCAAATGTAGTGGGACACAGACCTCCCCTGGTAGGATGGGGGTAGAAAGGGGAAGGAAGGGCTGTGAAGCAGCAAAGGGAGGGGCTGTTACTTGTCAAAGATCTCCTGGAAGATGTCCTTAAAGCGCCCGTCATAGGCTTTCAGAATGGTGTTCTTGGTGCTCATATACAGTGGCCACTTCTTCTGGATGGAGTACTGGAAGCAGCTATGCGCAAAACCCGAGATGGACTGCAGGGAGAGAGAGGTCCCTGGCATGGTCCCCCATCCTGGGCACTACCAGCTCTCCCCTGTCCCCCACGGCCAGGCCCAGGCCCCCAGGAATGGCATCCTACCCTCCACAGGGTCTTCCCAGGTATTCTGTGTTAACTACTTGTGGTATACAGATCTGTCATTTCTGTTGGCCCAGCTTCTTTCCCCCCAGCTTCTGGGAATAAGCAGCTCCCCAGCTTTGCTTTGGAAGGCTACAACCCCTCCCCATTCTTAGACCTTAAGGTTGGGGTGGGGCTAATTCCCCCAGCCCCACCCACTGACCTCTAGGGTTGACCCTGCTTATCAATTAGCCCTTCCTCCCCAGGCCTCAACAATTGGCTTAGAGAGTATCATGTGACCCGAGCCTGGGCCTTTTGCGGAACTATGAGCAAAGAAGCTGATGGGGTAGCTAACTGGCAGATGAGCCTGAGGCCATGGTGCCCATTTCTGCCATCTCATGGCCTGAGAATGAGGCCAACACAGAGAAAAGGAAAGCAGAGAGCTGGTGAACAGGGAGGGGAAGAAACCAGTTTGCTTTAGCCAAGAGTCCTGACGAACACATGCACCAAGGCCCTGAGGGTACATCCGAGAACAAAAACAAGAACTTGGGGAGCCTCTGGCTAAGCAGGAATCCGACAGCCCCACTCTACTCTGGGCCCACTGCAGGGTCCCCTTACTCATATCCGGGATGCCTCTGCTCAGTCCTCAGACCTTCCTCAGGCCCCTGATAGAAGAATGGTCAGGACAATCCCCACCCCTGCCCGGAGACTGAGGGGTGGGCTGGGGAGGAGGGAGCCCAGGACCCTGACCTCATCGGTGTTGTACATGCCCATGCCCACGCCGCCAGCAGGGAAGTTGTACACCTCCCACTCCTTGGCACTGCTGCCATCCTTCGGGCTGAAGACCATCTTGAACGTGCCTGCCCGGTCAGCCACAAAGTCTGTGGCCTTGTACTGCAAAGAGAGGATGGCTCAGATTGAGGGCTGCGGACACAGGTCCCAGGTCAGGGGGCCCATCTCCTGCCACGACCTACCTGGTCGCCGTGGGCATGCCGGCCAATGGTGATGGGCTTGATCCAGCCGGGGACAAGGCGTGGAATGTTTCTGCACAGAATGGGCTCCCGGAAGACGGTCCCCCCGAGGATGTTCCGGATGGTCCCGTTGGGACTCTTCCACATCTTCTTCAGTTTGAACTCTGTGGGGACAGAGACAAAGTGGGCACACTGCAGGGCCCCTACCAACTTCCAGCCAGGCTTAAACCCTGGGCAACAGTGCAGCCAGACAGAGGTTCTAAAATCCATCATGGGGAGGCAGCAGAGTCTAAAGTGTAAATATGTAAATATGTGGGCTTAGGAATCAAATGTCCTGGGTTCAAGTCCTAGCTCTGCCACGTCTCACTGTGAGCCTTACACAAGTGGGTTAGCCTCAACTGTTAAGTTATTGATAAAATATCCAGGCTACTGGGTTTCTGTGAGGCTTAAATGTGCTAAAGTGTAAAGTGCTTAGAAAAGAGCCTGGCACATGTGAGGTGCTCTGTGGGCTACTCGTATCCTCACGATACTTGGGCATAGCTCAATCTGAGAAAAGGGCTCGTCTGATGAACCCTGACCACACACTGCCACTACCTCACTTCAGATGCTCAGGCTGGAAGAGGACCCAGGGCTTGCAATACCCTAAGGTCAGGTATAACCTAGAAGGACTGGAGGAAGCCTGGAAAATTTGGAGATGCTGTGCCTTGAAAACTCCCTTCTAGCTCCCTCATACTGCAGCTGGTGGACCAAGAAGAGAGGGTTCTGGAAACTCTAAAACCATCCTTTCTTGAATTACCTAAACCTGGCCCCTGCGATGTGCATTATTCACACACTGGTACCATTTCATGGAAAACCATGAGAGCAGAACCAGGACCAGTGGCCAGTCTAAGCCTGGCAGGGGCACCCCTGTGGAGTCCCTCCATGCCACCAGAGCAGGGAAGTCAGGCCTAAGATGCCAAGATGGTGGCAGGAGGCACTAGCAATGTTCCCTGGAGGCTTCTGAGGCTCTGAAGGATACAGACCCAATACACCACTCTCCTCTGGACAGGACAGAGATGGCCCCACAGTCTATAAACCTGCCTACAAAATAGTCTTGGAGGCCAGCAAGGTGGGCTGCCCAAAGAAGCCATCACCACTGTGACAGTATCATCTTCTTCCTCCTCATCCTGGTCCTGATGACATCCATCACTGGTCAGGGCCACAGGGCACAGCCGAGGAAGGACACATGGATTCTAGTCTCAGCTTGGCCACAACTTAACTGTGGAATCTTAGGCCAGCCCCTTAACCACCCTCCCTCAACTTCATCTCTAGTGACCACAGAAGGTCTGCTGTCTAGCAGTCTGGACATGCAAGGGGGGACTGAGGTCATGCCATGGTCCCCACCCACCCACCCCCAGCCCCAAGAGAAGTTTGGCTCAGGAAAGCACCTGTTGCCTCAGCTCCAGGGGCTCCCCTCCTCCCCACTCCCCAACCAGTCCCAACATGGCCAGATACTCACATGATACAAGTCTGGAGAGGCCAGTAGGTAGAGCTCATGACCCGCCCCAGCCCACCCACATGCACGCCCTTGCACCTTCCACACGGGCCTCGTCAGGAGTGATGGTGGCACACTTGACAGCCACACTGTACTTCTGGGTGGCCAACGCAGAGTCGACGGTGACCTGGTCATTGGTCTGGTCACGGTTTGGGAGCCCAAGATCGAAATACTTGAGCTGGACATCCACATGGGGCAGAATGAGCTAGGGACAGATGGCCAGGGCAAGACATCAGCCCAGAGGACTGTGATTCAGGGGCAGGACACCCAGGGGCATGAAGAGGAATCTGTGGACTGTGGAGATACCCAGCCAGGATAGGGACAAGGAAAGGCCAGCGGAGGAGGCAGCATGGCTGAGGGCTGGAGTTGGCCATTCCTCAGTGGAGCCAGGCCAGGCTGGCAGGAGGCTTGGGCTCTGGAGGGAAGTCAGCAGACCAGGCCCCAGCCCCTCAGAGGATAATGCCGCTAGCATGGACCACCTGCCCCCCGCCATGGTCCATCGACCCAGCCAAACTCCAAGTGCATCTAGATTTCTCTATACAGTGGGTTCCCTCTTCTCCCCCAAGCACTTTGAAGCCTTTACAAGCACAAGTGGCAGTTCTCAACCCTCCTCCCATGGACATACACATGATGCGGGGGTCTTTGAACAGGCAACCCGCTCTCCTGGGCATACTCCAGACTGCAGCAACTTTGGAGAAGCCAAGCAGCCACCCTGGGAACCATCTGCCCTGGGGACTCCCCGAAGCTGCAGGCTGTGACACTGCCTGAGTACGAGCCCTGCTCCACTTTCACTCCCACACAGGGAAGTGCATCAGAATGTAGGGGATCGAGAAGGGTATGATTACAGGGTCAGCCTTGAACCTGCTCAAATGTTTTAAAACATGCAAGCTTTGGCACCATGACCAGCCTGAGATACAGACGGCTCGGGCAAGCCCTGCCTTACATCGTTAAGAATTGTTAGTGGTCTGGACACAAAAGAAGGGTGGGCAGTTGGAGAGAAACATGACTGCTCACCAGGGTACCCCAAGGGGGACCCGGAAGACCTGTGCTGGATTGGAAAACTGGGCTTGGCCAGCCCATCTGGAGAGCTACCCACTTCAGGAAGGGCAACTACCTTCTCCTTGATGAATTGCCAGATAATGTGGGTCATCTCATCGCCATCCATCTCCACCACCGGCTTTGCCACCTTGATCCTCTTGTCGGCATCTGGAGCCCGGCACACATAGCACATCATGCTTCTGAGGAGGTTGGTGGGAAGCCCCACTCCTCCCAGGACCCTGACCAGACCCGCCTTTCACCACGGAGGGAGTGGTGGGCAGCCACAGTCCCAGCTGCCCAGCATCCACTCCCCTTCTTCAGGAGCAGCTCTCTGGCTTGGGGAACCTGTCTCCCCTGTTAAGTATGGCCAGGTAGGACTAGCCAGAAAGATGCCCTGCCCTCCCCTGGCCATTCAGATGCTCTTCCCCTGGAACCTGAAGGCAGAGGAGACCAATGAGAATAAGAAGCTGGGAAGACTTGTCCAGCAGCAGGGCGCGCTCCTGCCACCCAGTTCCCCAGGGCAGTCTAGACTCTCCATCTTGTCCAAGACTCACTTCTTTAGTATTCCCTGCAATTCTATGAATTTCCCTGCAATTTTATTCCATGTCTTTCCAATAAGTTCCTCTCAAAGTTAGCCAGTCACTAACTCTGTCTGTTGCTTGCAACCTGAGAGCCCCGACTAACTTGAAGGGAATTATCAGCGAAATGAGACAGGTACATGCTGAGTACCTACTATATGCTGGATATTGCACCATACCCTTTTACTAACATGATTCCATTTAATCCCTAAAACAACCCTCTAAGGGATAAATCATTATCACCCTTTTAAAACTTTGGTAAAACCAGGCTGAGAGAGGTTCCTGGCTCACTGCCCAAGGTTAAACAGCTTGAAAATGGCAGAGCCAGGAGGATCAGTCAGACCTTACTCAATGGTAAGGACAGTTGGGAGGGACAGGCTTATGGCATCTGCAAATCGAACTTGGAGTCCCTGATCTCAACCAGCTCAGGTCTGGTCTGTCCCTGTCAGAGAAGCATCAAAGGACTCCATGAGTGGGACCCAGGGAGACGCTGGAGGGGATGAAACAGGAGCACTGGGAGGCTCTTTAAGGAAGGTCTGAACCCTAAGAAAAATCAACTGCCAGGGAAGTAGAAAATTCAAGAAAGTAATCAGTCCAGTTACATGAAGCTACCTTGGACAAGGCTTGTTGCCCCTTGGCCTGCAGTAGTGGGGGGCACCCAAACACTGCCCACTTGCCTGAGAAGTAGCAGCAGCTGCAGGGTAGGACAAGATCTACAGTGACACCTAACCCGGCTGGGCCTCAGTCATCAGGAAACCTCACCCAATTCTGGGGACCCAGGTGAGGACAGGACGGCTGAGCCCTCTTCAGCCCTCTCTTAGAGCCCATTTACTCTTATATTACACCCACTCCTTACAAATGTAGTTATGTGTCTTCCAACGTCACCCTAGATTAGACACAGCAAATCAGAAATGTAGAGGATGTTCAGTCAAAAACACTGACAGCTGGAAGAAGTGACAGATATCTGCTAGGTTGACAGAAAGGAAGGAAACCGAAGCTTACGAAACAGACCTAGAAACTAAAATAAGCATGGCCATCTAGGCACATTTAAAACAAAGGTGACTATAGCCCAAGAGACCGCAAACCTATCACTGTCCTGCAACAACACACACCACAGCTATCACTTGTGATGACATCCTCGCATCACTAAGGAAAAGATTAACTTAAGTGCAGCAAAACAGCTCAGTGTCCAAAGATGTGGAAACAGATTTTTTTTTTAAGTTTTATTTTGAAAGAATTTCAAACTCACAGGACAGTTGTAAAAATAATATAAAACCCATACAGAAAACTTTAACATACTCCCCACCCAGATCCACCACTTTTTTAACATTTGCCATTTGCCATATCATTCTATCACCTATCTATTTTCTAACCTCTAAGAGTAGACTATATACATCATGCTCCTTGAACATGTGATACTTCTATGTATACTTCCTAAGAACAAGAACATTCACTTATGTAAACACCTTAAATACAGTTACCAAGTTCAAGAATTTAAAAAAAAAAAGCTTTTGGTCTATATTCCAATTTTTTCCATGTCCCATTAATGACCCTTTGGGCATTTTCTCCTCCATTATTAGATCCAATCCAGGAAGTTGTTTTTTTGTTGCTGTTTGTTTATCTGTTTAATCTAAATAGAATCTTAGAGATCATTTAGGGGAAAAAAATGAGACCCGGGGAGTTTAGCTTGTGTCAGAGGCAGCATCCAACTGAGCCATCCAACCCTTGCTCAAGTCCTGCTTCTAGAAGCCCTTGTGGATGAGACGTAGAGAAAGGGAAAGCAAGCACAGACTGGAAATTTCTCATTCCCTAGAGAATAAAAAGGTGGACACTGCTGTCACTATTCTGCTGCCCTCCCCAAGAAGAGATGAAGATTTGAACCCAAGCCACAAAATTCCTTCACTTTTCTGGTCGAAAGCTTGAGTGGGAAAAGCATTAGAACCTGCAGGAAGTCTGCAGTAACTGCAGAACTGGCTTAATTTGAGGAACATCTCTTATGCATTGATTTGATGATAGCTAATCAATTAAAAATGTTTGAACCAACATAATCAGAACCCCTAAGGAGGGAATCATTTGGGGGCCAGTACTAGAGGTTTAAGCCTCAACCTGGGCTCCACCGGTTTTGAACTCCAGGCACAACAGCCTGTGGGCTGTAGTTGCCACCCCTCCTCCAAGGGGAAGTTCCAAGTGAAGACCAGAGCTGATGGTCCTCCCAGGTGTGCAGATGTCAAACCCTCAGAAACCACCCAGTCTACTCATTTATTCAACATTCAGGTGCTACGTGCCTCCTCCGTAGAGAATCAGAAATGGCTAAAACACAGCTGTGAGTGTGGAAGGGCAAGCAGCTCTGTTACAAAAGTCACAAGTGCCAAGACCTCCCTGCAAGCAAACTTCCCAGAGGATCTGGGAAAAGGAAACGTGAGCCAAAGCCAGCAGAGACTTGTTTTGTTTGGTCCAGGTACTGTTTTTGTTTTGTTTTCTGAATGCTCATTGGTGACCCTAGTTTAGAAATCAGGAGATTTTATCTAAATATCTTGATATCCAGCCTCTCTTGAAGAATGAACTGCTCCCGCCACACTGTGCTGGCACTCACTGGCAAAGAGGGTCCAGGGCATTGGCGTTTAAGACCCCTGTCTACTGTTCAGTTTACAGTGGAGACATGCTGTCCCCTGCTCCTGCCCAGGGAGAAGAACTGTGGCAAGCAACCCAAAATCCAAGGAGCAGCAGCCAGGCCCCCTGAAAGCTTCCAAAGTGGCAGCCACCATGAATCTCCTGATGACACACTGCATAAACACTGTCCTCTTGGCAAGAGGGCAGGATGGAATTACACCCATCGCAAAGGCCCCATACACCCACCCTCCTTCACTGTGTGGGGCTCCCAGCACCCAATACCGAGTAAGGATTTCAAAACCTGTCCCGGGTTTTTGGATCTGCCTGCTGCTGCCAGTTGGAAGCTGGAGATCCCTCCCCAGAGGACTGCTCCTCCCACCCCACCCCAACCTTCCCATCCATGTGGCTCTCGGCTCTAGGCAAGGAGGCTGCTCAGCCCCCTATCCCTGCAAAGGATCAGAAAGTTGGCTGAAGCCCCACATTCCCAAGGAAGAAACTTTTCCTTGGCGTCATCCTTCACTCCTTTTTCTCACACCCACATCCACACCATCAAAAATCCTATCAGTTCTTTCTCTGAAATACATCTAGAACCCAACCACTTTTCACTACCCCATGTGCTCCGTCTCCCAGGGCCAAGCAGTCATCATCTCTTACCAGTGTTACAAAAGCCTCCTAACAGGTCCTTGGGGCCAGGGCTCCTGTTAAAATGCAAATCCATTCATGGCACTCCTCTTGAAACCCTGCAAAGCCTCCCCTTTCACACCAAAGGGCAAAGTCCTCAAAAGAGGCTTCCAAGCCCTCCGTGGCCCCAGCGCTGACCTCATCTCCTACCACTCTTCCCACCGCAAAGTCCCCAGCTCATCCAACACACAAAGGTGCACTTACCTCCCAGCCTTTCTCCCACAGTTCCCTCTGCCAGGAAGGCTCTTCCCCTGCTAACTAAATGGCTTGCTTCCTTGCCTCCCTCAGAGCTTTATTCACCATCTCAGTGAGGCCTTTTCAGGCTACCCTATCCAAAATTCACACACACACACATCTACTTTCCTTATCTGTCCTCCTGAGCTCATAACCATGCATCATACTATTTAATCAACTAGCATCTTGTTTATCAGAATTTAAGCTCCTTTAAGGCAGAAATCTTCAGCAGCTTTATTCCAGGTTCTATCCATAGCACAATGCCTGGCACCTAGAAGGCACACAATATTTGTTGAAGATCTGTTTCCATGGCTGTGCCCTCTGCCCTGCCCTCCCACCCTCCTGGGTGCTTCCTACCATTCAGAGGCCCATTGGTTCTGACCCTCAGACTGTGCCCGATTCACTACAGACCATCACAAATTGACACAGTGGCATCTCTGCCAGGTGACAGGTTCCCTGTCCTCAAGAAGCTTATAAACTAGAGTGCATTCATATTTGGCAATCTGCCAGCATTTTTTAACTGGGGTGGGTGGGGGGGACAGTGGGGTTATAGAAATGTAAACCAGGGCAATGGCTCCTAGAGCAATTTCTAGCACTTCCCACCCTGAATGCAATCAGGCCCCAAGACCTCAACCTCACAGAGGATTTTGAGGCAGTCCCCAAGGTTTCCAGAGGTGTTTTCTTCAAAACCTACTGAGTAACATGACCACCCAAAACAGCTTTGGTGGGGTTTGATCTGGTGTGGTTGAAACAAGGCTCAGTGGAGACCAGATAACAACTCCACAGATGGGTCTGCAAAACTCTGAAAGGTTATTAAATAATTTGCCCTGGAATCTAAGAGTGCAGGCAAGCTATCAAGAAGATGTGAAAAGTTAAGGAGCAGGGTAAGAAAATTCAGAAGTCTCCTGGATAGGAGTGGAGTAAAGGAAGACTAGATAATTCTCCCATTGCATGTGGATGGGCAGAGGCCGCCCTCACTTCTCCAACATCTAATTTATCAGAACCTCCACCAGCAGTCACTGGAGGCCTATCATGTTGCAAAGCTAGAAAGACATGTGTGGTAATAAACATGGCAGCAGAAACACAGAAGTGTTTCAGCCTGTGTCATCAAGGGAAGTGCCAAGTATTCTGTCCCCAGCAGCACTGCCAGGTAACAAGTTTGCAGAGGTCACAGCTGGTATGGCCTAATGTCCAACTGAAAACACCAGGCCTTTTCCCCAATAACTCACTTGGTGAATGGGGACTTCTGGAAGACGTGTGACTGACTGCTCCTTATGTGTATCAAAATTCAGGTCCTAAAAGGTGTGGTTTTTTTGTTTTTTGTTTGTTTGTTTTTTACAATCAATGAAGAAAACAAGGGAGAACTGGAGAACGTATCTAACTTCTACCGTTTTATGCTTAAAGTGGTGCCATATAGGAATCCTTGTTTGGGGCTTGGTGCCACTTAATTGGCATCTTGGAATCATAGGGTAGACCCATTAGAGGCAGATTCCAGAAGTACAAAAGCAGAAATACCCCTTTCTCCTTGGCACACAGGGCTGGGACCCAAGCCCTACCCCCTCCTCCCCGCCCCTCAGCTCTGGTCAGCTGCTCTCACACTGGGTTAAAGATTACCTTCTCTGACTTTACCCAGAACTGGGGCTCCACCCCCTCTTACAAACTCCCTTGGCTCACCCCAAGGGCTCTTGGCCAGGTCCTGGAGAGGGACTTACCTAGCAACAGGCATCAGGCAGGGCTAAGGGACCTATATTGTTCCCAGCCTTTGGGAGCTGGCAGGAAGCCAAGATGAGGGGCAGGCCCATGCCCTCCTGCCAGGCCAGAGCCTGCACTCCTAACAGAGGCTCTGACTTATTATGACCCACTCTTGTCTCCTCTCCTAGGCAGAAAGGTAAGGGTACCTCAGAAGCTGTGGGAACGATTCAGGAAAGTGACATTTTGCCCCGGCTGCAGATCTCACTGCAGGTGAACCCAGCAGGGCCACCGAGCCGGGTAGGGCCATCCAGCAGAGCAGGGACCAGATGGCAAGAAAAGGCAGGTCAAGCCGGAAAGAGGCTGAAAGATGGAGCCTCAAGTGAGGCGACAAAGGAGAAAGGGGGGGGGGCATACAAAAGGGGAAAATAAAAAATAAAAAGGACGCTTCTACAGCTGTCGCGGAAAAGGCTCCAAAAATAGGTGACGTTGGCCCAGTCATGAGCATGCCTGGCTGAAAAGGAAGGGGAAGTGGATGCCTCCCCACTCCCCGCTTTGTCTGAGAAAGGACCGCGCCGCGACCTCCCCTCTTGCTAGGGAAGCAGACAATGTTCGGTCCCCCTCAGATGCCTGCCTGCCTCCCTCCAGGGTCGCAGGGCGGCCGGATACCCCCCGGGCCGCATCACCCCAACACCCCGTCCCAGGGACAAGACACCTTCCCCGCGCAGGGCCGCAGGGCCGGGCCCGGCGTTGCCCGGGCCACCAGTTGCCACCGTCCTTCAACTCCCCACCCCTGCGCCTTGTGGCGCGGCCCAGAAGCGCGCGGCAGGGGGTGCGCGGAACCAGGCCGCCCCCCGACCCTCTGTGTGCCCGGCCCGGCGGCGAGCACCCCCGGCCCCCACCCGGGCAACTGCCACGTCGCGGCGCTGGGCGACCCTCTGCGCAGCACTCACAGTGGCGCCGCGGCTGCTCCTGAAAGTTCGGGGCGGTCAGGGCCGCCGGCACCCAGGCCGGCCCAGAACCGGAGGCTCCGCAGAGCGAACGCACGACCCGCAGGTAGCCGGCCATCCCGAGCGGGCGAACAGGCAAGGTCGAGCGCGGGCCGGCACCCGAAGCTGGCTGGCGGCGGGCTGCCGCGGGGCCTGGCTGGCTCGGACCGCCCAGGCAGGGCCGGGGCGGGGCTGACAGGGCCGCCACCCATTGGGCCTCGCAGGAGAGAAGGCGGGGCCAGGGCCGATCCCCGCACCTCGCTGGGCCACGCGGCCGCTGACGCCGGGCGGGACCACCGAGTCAGTGCTTTACTGGGCGCCGCGGGCGTCCCAGCCTAACGGCTGCTGGAGGCGGGTGAGACCCACTGTAAATGGGGAGCGGGGGGCGGAGGTGGCGCATCCGGGGAGCCGCTCGCGAAGCCACACCCCTCACTGCAGGATGCTCATTTAAACCAGGGTGTCAGTTGCTAACACATTAGCTTAAAGCCACCCAAAAGCAAAGCCCTTAGCCCGTAGTTTGGGCTAAGGAGCATTAACCAAGTTCGGGTTCCGAGTTCTTTGAAGTAAGACCACTGGCACCTCAGTCTGTTCGACTTTGCTCTCAGACCACCTATCCCCTCCACAGGTTGTGTAGGCTCACTCTTCTGCCTCTCGCCACAAGGTCAAGCTTTGAGTTCTTGAAGTCACTTTGCATACTGCAGTCGGTTTTCTCCTTGCCAAATCGGAATTAACACAGTAACAGGCTGCCAGGAGACTTGGGTGAAATAATGCATGTAAAAGGCTTGAGGCATTCTCCGTGCTGCATAAATAACGACCATGTTTATACCATTCCAGATTTCTAGTCATGCAAGCCTGTCCGTAAATAAGCTCTGCACCTAAGGAGGCGAAGTTCTGTTTTTGTCAGTTTTCATTCAAAAGGCAATACTGATAGTTTTGCCACAAACAGCCCAAGTCTTTGTCTTCACCCAGTTTCTTGAAATAAAACAGGAGCTGAGGAGCTGGGGGTTATTTAGAGAAACTAGCCCTCCCCCTCTTGCCCAGCCACAGAATTCTCTCCAAACACAAGCTGGCTCTCTCTGCCCTGTGTTCCCAGCTCTCCCCTTAACTGCCTCACGGTCAACATTGCCAGATGGAGCTGGGCCAGGAAGCTGACCTTGAACTAGTGATTTCAAAGCGCTCCAGGCAGCCGTACTGCTTTGGCCCAGGGGATCCACAGTAGACTGGGCCCAGGCAAGTGACTGCTTTGGAGGCCCCCCAAAGTGTGAAGCCCCAGGCAAAGGCTGTAGATCCAGAGTCAGGGAGAGGAGAAATGATTGAAAGGCATTAAAATAATCAGATGTGACATTACTGTGTTGGCAGCGTGTCCCAGAAGGACCTGTCATCTCTTTTATCTTGTTCTCAATTCTCTTGTCGGAAACACAAGCGGAGGCCTCCAGGCCAACCAGGAATTAGCATGCACCTGGGCCTTTGTATCCACACCTATAAAGTGGGAGAATGGGCCATCTGAGGATTCTTTTGTTCCAAACCATCAGTTATTTGTGGGAACTATCCATACCGGCCTTATTAAAATGCTGGTAAGGACATTGCTTCTGGCACCTGATACAGACCGCTGCCCACTCCCAGGGGCTCACCTGCTCCTCTTCTTGGTAGACAGGGGTCCCAGAGGCCCAAGGGACAAGAAGCAGTACCAAAGCCTCAGTGTTATCCAGAACCCTGCCTTTGCCCACTGAGGGAGGGATGGGACACGTGGTGTTCTCCACTAGGGCAGCTCTAGCTCCATACCAACCTTCCCCATAGTCAGTACCTATTTGGTGAGGCAGCTAGTGGCTGCTCCATTGGCTCAGAGTGGTTAGGTCACTTGCTCAAACTCACACAACTGGGAAGTAAAAGAACTCCAGTTTGAACCTAGATACCTGGCTCCTAGTCCAGTGTTCTTTCAAGTAGGGGACAAGGGAAACGAGAGACCCTATTTATTGCTCTTATTTGGAATTCCTGGTGGTGGTAACTATAAGCCCTGAAAGCTGCTGCAGAGAAAAATGGTATTTAAAGGAAAGGGACTTAGATCCTCCAGTTTGAGGTCAGTGGAATTGGAAACTGCCACCCTTCCAGATTTTAAATCAAACCCCAGTTAGTTATTGAGTCTCATCACATGCAAGTTCATTGTGGAGGCACAAAGATGCATATCATTCAATCCTTACCCTCTGGGAACCAGGTAGGTATCTACAGTCACTGCAACCCCAGGCACAAGAGGAAAGTGTCCCAACAGGAGTTTAGATGAAGTGTGAAGCATCCAACAAAGGGAAAATCACTTCTGATGGGATAGATTGTGGAGAATCCCCATGAAGCTGGCTTTTCTGGGACATCTAAGATCTGGGAGGAAGCTGGGCAGGCAGCTGGGAAAGGTGAAGGACTTGCTCTTCATGCAGGGAATCCTCCAGTGTCAAGAGCTGTTGTGATATATTTGTGGGCAGGGTTGACATCTGGCAGCAGAGGATAGGGGAACTTGGGGAATAGGGGATCAGCCTCAGGGAAGGGAGACAGGGTCCCTGAGCCAGGTTGGGCCTGACACATGGGCAGGCCAGGAGGAGGAGTCAGAGTGACTCAGACTTCCATCCCTGGAGCTGGAAGAATGGCGAAGCCATTATTAGAAATCTGGAAGTAGGGAGGAGGAGAGGGTTGTGGGAGGTGTTGATTGCAGAGCTATTTATGGTAGTCTCTAAACTGATTTCCCTGCCAGCAGCCTTGCCCCCTCCCCCACCCAATCTGCCCTTCCTGCTGTTGCCAGCACTGTCTTCCTGAGGCACAGCCCTGGTTACTTTCTCTGTGGCTCAAAAACCTGCAGTACCTCCCCACTGCCTAATACAATAAAATCCGAATAACGTAATGTTCCATGGCTTTCACCACCTTTACCACCTTCTTGTCTACTCCTTCCCAAGAACCCTGAACTTAGCCATTCTTTCAGACAGACCCTACCTCTGAACCTTTGCACCTTCCCTTGCCTCCATCTAGTGGGCTCTTTCCACTTCCCGTGGCCAGACCCCTACTCATACTTGGGGGCCAAGACTAAACCCACCTTCTCAAGCCTGCACTGGGGGTGAGGAGGGGACACAGCATTACTGTACACCCGAGTTATCCTGCAAGTAAACAATGCCCCCCTCCCGCCGGGCTCTGCCCAAAAAGAGCACAAAATAAGACTACTATGATTTTAACTTTATAAAATAGATCTATGAACAACGACAGGGCTCAGAAAGGAAATTTGGAAGATTCTTAAGTAATGTTTCATTTCATAAAAGTTTCTCTCCAGTTGCTTAAGTTACTCCTAAAATTTCCTAATAAAACTGTAGATCCAGAGTGAGGGAGAGGAGAAATGATTGAAAGGCATTAAAATAACCAGATAAGACATTACTGTGTTGGCAGCAGGATAAAGATTGCTGCTCCCTGTCTGCTGAAATCATTTGTATGATTACGTGTCAATGTTGCTTTGGGCAAGTAAGTTAACCTCTCTGAGCCTCAGTTCTCTCATCTGCAAAATGGGAATAATAACAGTACCTACTCCTTAGGTAGTTGTGAGGATTGACGCTCATGTAGATAAAATGCTTAAAATAGGCCCCTGCAGGCGTAGAAGAGATCTGATGGTGGTGGTGGTGCCTAAATTATCCATTCAGTCACATCCGCTCCATGCCAATTTACTGAGCTCCTATTATTACCAGACAAAAACGATGGGTTCTCTGCCCCATGCGCTCAAATAACCAATTCTGAGACACCAGGTTTCAAAAAGTTTATTGCTAGGTGCGAAGTAGGAGAATCAGATAAGAATCAGATAAACTATTGGCCTAAAAATCTGTCTCCTTGAGTCTAAGGCAGTCAAGGTTTTTATGGATTCAAAAAAGGGGAGATGGAGTCATTACTATTTCAATAGCAAGTATAAGCAGAAACAATTTACAAATGTGAAAGAGAGGAACTGCTAGAACCAAGTCAATGGTTAGTTCTGAGCTGATTCACGTTCCTCCTCCCTCATTAGCATTAGGGGGGTTGCCCTTGTGATTACAAGTTTCTAAAGTGGAAAAATAAAAATGGATAAAGGGAGTACACGTGAGGGTCAGTCACCAAGTTTTTACAATCACAGGGTCACAAGATGAAAGCTATATAGTTATACAATTATTATCAAAGATCAGGGCAACTGGATTATAGTTCAGTACTTTCAGGTACTTCCTTCTAGCTATTCTAATTCACTAGAAGGTAAAAAGAATATTTATGTAATAATTCAGTAGTCATAATCATTTGTTAAATGCTAACTTCTTGGTTACACTATGACGTGCAAGGTGTAACCCTGTGATGGACAAGAGGGCACGTTCCCTGCCTGAGAGGACCTCAGTCTCCCGGGGATGGGGGGATGGATGTGTTGCTTGTACAACCTCTTTGCAGGGCAATTAGTAGTGACCACCCTGTTATAAAATGCACATACCCTTGAGTCCAGTCATTCCACCTTTAAGGACTAGAAATAGAAATAGTCACCAAAATATGCAGAGGCTTAAGTACAGGATGTTCTCTGCAGCATTGTCTGTCCTAGAGAAAAATTAGGAACGACCTAAATGTTCATGTTTGCTGATATAGAAAGATGTTCTATGATATATTAACCAAAAATGACAAATTGCAGAGATATATCCCATTTTAGTTAATATATGTAAGTTTTAATATATAAAAATGAAAAATTGAAGGCACAGAAACCAACGTATAAGAGGGAGAAGTGATTCTGGGGGACTTTCAGTTTTTACTTGTACAATCCTTTGGGGTTTGAATGTTATATAACAAGCATCTATTACTTTTTTTTTTTTAATTAAATTCATACCATACAATCATCTATGGTGTACAATCAACTGTTCATAGTACCATCATATAGTTATGACTTTATCACCCCAATCTGTTTTTTACCACTTTCCTTACACCTGAAACAATCAGAGTAAGAATAAGAAATAAAAGTAAAAAAGAACACCCAAATCATCCCCCCCATTCCACCCTATTTTTCAGTCAGTCTTTGTCCACATTCTTCTACTCATCCATCCATACACTGGATAAAAGGACTGTGATCCACAAGGTTTTCACAATCACACTGTCACCCCTTGTAAGCTACACTGTTATACAATCATCTTCAAGAGTCAAGGCTACTGGGTTGGAATTTGATAATTTCAGGTATTTACTTCTAGCTATTCCAATATATTAAAACCTGAAATGTGTTATCTATATAGGGCATGTGCTGGTTTGAATGTATTATGTCCCCCAGAAAAAGCCATATTCTTTGATGCAGTCTTCTGGGGCAGACATATTAGTGGGGGTTAAGTTCAAACGTTTGGATTAGGGTGTTTCTGTGGAGATGCACCCCACCCAACTGTGGGTGATGACTCTGATTGGATAATTTCCATTGGAGGTGTTACCCCACCCATTCAGGGTGGGTCTAAATTAAATCGGTGGAGCGATATAAATGAGCTGACAAGCAGAAGGAATTCAGTGCAGCTGAGACTGACATTTTGAAGAGGAGCTACAGCCAAGAGGGACACTTCGAAGAAGGCACAGAAGCTGAGAGAGTAGCTGCAGATGAGAGACAGTTTGAAGACCGCTGTTGAAAGCAGACTCTTGCTCCAGATAAGCTAAGAGAGGACAAACACCCCAAGAGCAACTAAGAGAGACATTTTTGAGGAACTGCAGCCTAGAGAGGAACATCCTGGGAGAAAGCCATTTTGAAACAAGAACTTTGCAGCAGATGCCAGCCACGTGCCTTCCCAGCTAACAGAGGTTTTCCAGACACCATTGGCCATCCTCCAGTGAAGGTACCCAATTGCTGATGTGTTTACCTTGGACACTTTATGGCCTTAAGACTGTAACCAAATAAACCCCTTTTTATAAAAGCCAATCCATCTCTGGTGTTTTGCATTCTGGCAGCACTAGCAAACTAGAACAGTGCATAACAGTGTCCACCAGAGTGACCTCTCAACTCCATTTGAAATCTCTCAGCCACTGAGGCTTTATTTCGTTTCATTTCACATCCCCTTCTTGGTCAAAAAGATGTTCTCAATCCCACAATGCCAGGTCCAGATTCATTTCCGGGAGTAATAGCCCATGTTGCCAGGGAGATTTATATCTCTAGGAGTCAGTCCCATGTAGAGAGAGAGGGTCACATCTGAGCAACAAAGAGGCACTCAGGACAAAGAGGCACTCAGGGGGAGACTTTTAGGCACAATTATAAACATTTCCCTGTTAGGTTGTGCTCTAAGATTCAGTTCTGAGTTTACACATTGTAGTTAGTCCATATTGGTGAGGCATTATAGTGTTTGCCTTGGTTTCTGGTGTACTTCACTCAAAAAGCATCTATTACTTTTGATTTAATTTTTATGTAAGTTTTTTTATTAAAGAAGTTGTAGGTTTACAGAAAAATCATGCAGAAAATACGGAGTTCCCAAATACCACCCTCCCCACCCCCAATTATTAATGCCATGCATTAATGTGGTACATTTGTTTATGGTTGATGAAAGAATATTATTATAATTGTACTATTAACTATAGTCCATAGTTTACATTTGGGTTCACTTTTTGTGTTGTATAGTCCTATATTGTCAGTAATTTTTTTTTCATTTTATTCTGGTAACATATATATAAACCCCAAAATTTCCGCTTTTAACCACATTCAAATATATAATTCAGTGCTGTTAATTGCATTCACAATGTTGTGCCACCATCACCACCATCCGTTACCAAAACTTTCCCATCACACCAAGCAGAAACTCTTCCATTTAAGGATTAACTCCCCATTCCCTATTCCCACCCTGGTCCCTGGTAACCTGTATTCTAGAGATGTATTTAGGTGTGGATTTTTTATTTTAAAATTAAATTGACACAGCAACTTAAATGCTGTGCAGTACCCCAGCACAATTCACTCTGGCAGCTTCCTTTAACTTGGGGGTTTTCCTTCTACGTTCTTTCCATCCTTGGGAGAAGTGAGGAGTTAAAGGTGCTGGGGGAGGGGAAGAGGAAGTGAGGTAAAGGAGAGCGGGGTGAGGGGCACCTTAGAGCGCCTGCCATGTCAAAAACACCCCAACTGCTGCCACCGGGGCTGGCCACGCCCCACAGCTGTGTCTGGCAGCTGGAAGAAGCCATCCCCAGGTGTTCCAGAGGTGGCCATAGGGCTGGTCCTAGGACCACAGAAGGATGAAAATAAAGGTCAAAATGAAGAGTTCAGTGGAGATTAGGACAAGACGGTACAACTGAGAGCAATGTTCTCAGTGTGATCTGCAGACCCTGGGAGAAGATCCTCAAAACCCTTGCAGAGGTTCCAAGACCCTTTCAAGGGGTCTGTGATGTCAAAACTATTTTCATAGAAAACCAAGAAGTCACTTGCCTTTTTCAGTGTTAACATTTACTGGGATGGTGTTCTAGTTTGCTAATGCTGCCAGAATGCAAAACACCAGAGATGGATTGGCTTTTATAAAAAGGGGGTTTATTTGGGTACACAGTTACAGTCTTAAGGCCATAAAGTGTCCAAGGTAACACATTAGCAATCGGGTACCTTCACTAGAGGATGGCCAATGGTGTCTGGAAAACCTGTTAGCTGGGAAGGCACGTGGCTGGCGTCTGCTCCAAAGTTCTGGTTTCAAAATGGCTTTCTCCCAGGATGTTCCTCTCTAGGCTGCAGTTCCTCAAAAATGTCACTCTTAGTTGCTCTTGGGGTATTTGTCCTCTCTCAGCTTCTCTGGAGCAAGAGTCTGCTTTCAACAGCCGTCTTCAAAATGTCTTTCATCTGCAGCTTCTGTGCTATCTTCAAAGTGTCCCTCTTGGCTGTAGCTCCTCTTCAAAATGTCACTCACAGCTGCACTGAGTTCCTTCTGTTTGCCAACTCATTTATATGGCTCCACTGATCAAGGCCCACCCTGAATGGGTGGGGCCATGCCTCCATGGAAGTTATCTCATCAGAGTTATCACCTCCAGTTGGGTGGGGCATATTTCCATGCAAGCACTCAAAGAATTCCAATTTAATCAGCACTAAAATGTCTGCCCCACAAGATTGCATCAAAGAATATGGCTTTTTCTGGGGGACATAATACATTCAAACCGGCACAGATGGTATGAAAGCAATGCTGGAGAAAACTGTTGGTACGTTAGCCCAAGTCATAATGACACCAAACTGGACTAGTAGTGATTATATGGCTCACAATTATACACTCACAGTTTTAAAAAAATTTACTTGAAGTATCCTTAATAAAGCAGTAAAGATGATTGATTTTATTAAATCTCAACTCTTGGGTATATTCTATTTAATATTGTGAGACAAACATAGGAAGTATGCACAAAACACTTCTGCTGCAGACACAAATAAGATAGTTGTCCCCAGGAAAAGCCCTCCAGCTTATTTAACTTATGAGCTGAAGCAGCTGCTTTTTTTCACAGAACATCTTTTTAACTGGAAAGAACAACTGATAGGGAATCCATGGTTGTTCAGACTTGGATATTTGGCATTTTCCCAAAATTGAGCAAAATGAGCCTGTCACTTTAAGGAAACACCTGGCTGACTCTGTTCTGTGGAGGCTATGACATTGCTATTTTTGAAGCATTCAGAGCAGCTATTTTGTAGAATGTCCTAAAATTTGGATTTTTCTGATGGTTTCCTTATCATTAGATTCAGGATAAACTTTTTTTTTTTTTCCATAAACAACAGGAATTTATTGGCTTATGGTTTTGAGGGTGGGAGAAGTCCAGAATCTGGGCTTCAGCAAAGCAATGTTTTCTCCCCAATGACTTTGGCATTCTGGGCTGCTGGCTGTAGGCAATCCTTGGTCCTTGGCTTTTCTGTCACATGGCAATACATGTCACAGGTTCTTCTTTTTTTCCAGGTGCCATTGACCTCTGGCTGCTCCTCGTGGCTATTCTAGGGTAAACAGTTTTAACAGGAATATTAAAAGCTAGTGTTCCGTCATATCACATCAGCAAGCCTCTGATGTGTTTGTCGTATTATTGGTTATGCCTCAACTGATCACTTAATTACGGTGGTATGGAAGCATGTTTTTAAATCACAAACAGGGTTTGGTGACTCTCTTTTTGTCAGTGATTTTATATTTCATTACACTAGGTCTATATGACATATCTTCTTTGGCACTTATTGACCCCTCTTTTGTGGTCCAATATGTGGTCAAATTTGCAAATTCTTGAAAACAAAAAGTGTGGTTCCCTAATTGTAAGATGCAGAGTTCTGCGTTTGCTCTTTAGAAATTGCTTACTAAGTATGTTCTTCAAATCTATATGCTTACAAATTTTTATGGACTTCACCTGTTAATTTCTGAGGTGTTAAGATCTCCCAGATGTGTTGATTTCTCTATGTGGTTCCATCAATTTGTGCTACATGTATTTTGAAGCTATGTTCATGACATATTTTTCTAATGAATTATTTCTTGAATCATTAAGGAATGATCCTCTTTATCCCAAATACATTTTATTTCTACTCCTTTAGAAATTAAATTCTTAACTTGACTTTACAAAGTTTAAAGTTCATCATTTTCTTTATTCTTCTTAAGGTCTATTTTGTATTATATTATGTTACTATGCATTGGTTGGTATTTTTCTTGTATAGCTTTTTCATGCTTTTGTGTGTGTGTATGTGGAATGTAACATATTTACATAGAAGTAATTACTTTCCAAGTGCAATTTAACAAGTACTTAGAGAAAAAATTTCAAAGAATGTTATGGGTTACAGTTCCAAAGTTTCAAGTTATTTCCTTATTCTAAAATATAAAATATATGCAAAAAAGGTGATAACTTTCAAAGTACTATGTAACAAATGATTATATAGGAAATTTCCAGGAATGTTATGTGTTATAGTACCACAGTTTCAGTTATTTCCTTATTGGGAAATATATACACACAAAAGATGATAACTTTCAAATTACAATTTAACAAGTAGCTAAACAGCAAATTTCAAAGAATGTTATGGGTTACAGTTCCACCATTTCAGGTCTCTCCTTCTAGCTGTACTAGCAACTAAGAAAAAGAAAATTATACAGAGATTCAGTATTCATAATCCTTTGTTAAATTCCACCTTGTCTGTTGCTACCCCTTCCTCTAGTTTAATCAGTTTCCCTGTCTTCAAGGATGTCTAGACAGTGACCATCCTAACTTTTTCATGTTGAAAAGGGGTGCTGACATTATGGGAAAAGGGGATGCAACTGGTTGATAGTCTTGAAGAGGCTGTTGCCTCTGGGTTTTGGGACTTAGCTGGCATAAGAGCTCTCTGGAGGATTGAAGTTTCTGAAGAGTAAACTTAGTAAGTGAAAGTTTATTTATAAAGTATCAGATAGGGATCCCAGTGTTCTTTAAGGTTTTCAAGACTGCTGTTGACTTGGGCTTGTCATACTGTGGCCATTTGGGATATCTAGCTGAAGCTTTCATAGGAGTAACCTCCAGGATAGCCTCTCCACTCTATTTGTTTTTCATTACTTTTACTTTCAATTTTTCTGTGTTATCATGTTTTGGGTATCATTGTGTACAGCATTTAGCTGGATTTTGTTTTTCTGTAGCATACATTGAAAGTCCCTGTCCTTAAAGAGACACATTTAAATGATTCACATTTATGAGGATTACTGAAAAATGTCAAACTTATTTTACCACTTTATTTTTGTGGTTTTTATTTGCCACAAATTTCCTTTGTTTCTTTCCACTTCCTTCTTAGCTTTCTATTGGATTAATCAAGTTTTCTTTACCTGCCCCACCCGCTTCTTACTGGTGTGGAAATTATACATTCTATTTCTACTCCTTTAGAAATTAAATTCTTGACTTTACAAAGTTTAAAGTTCATCATTTTCTTTATGCTTCTTAAAAATATGAGAAACTTAGAATAATTTCTCTCAAGCCCCCTCTCCTATCGTTCATGTTATTATTCCATAGTATTTTTATCCCATGGAGTTTTCTGAGCCCCATCCTTTTTTCTTTTCTTTTTTTTTTAAATAGGTTTATCAACATCCTTGTGTTTCTTTGCTGAAATTGTGTCTTTCATCCCATCCCACCTCCTGGGTTTATTTGGTAGCAGTCTCACGGTGATGTGAGGGTTAGATGAGGACTTGGCAGAGGACTCAGTGAATGATAAGGGGTCAGCAGTGGTCACCATTATTCTCCCTCCTGAGGTGGAGGGCTGGTGAGTGGTGGGCATGCCTGAGGCAGCTCTTGCGGTGACTGCAATGGGGAGTTCTGAAGGGCTGGAGTGTTTACCTGAGGTAGGTGGGAATGCTGAAAATCAAAACAAGTGGCTAAAGGCAAACTTCCTGCAACCAGTTTGTCCAGTGAGGTGCTGGTAAAAGTTTAGCAAACAGGTCTGTGGAAGGGAAGGGGAGGGTGCTGGTTTCAGTGCTGTCAGTTCTTCCACCATAGCTCATTTCAAACTACCAACATGACATCCCCAAATACTGAGTTGTATGGTGTTTCCACCATATAGATATAATAGATGTAAATATACTCAAGAGGATAGGTACTCTTTCAACATGAAGAAGTTAGAATGGTCATTGCCCAAATACCTCTGAAGACTGAGAGACTGAGCAAATGAGAGGGAGGAGTTGTAGCAGAGCAGTTAGGATTTAACAAAAGATTATGACTACTGAATCATTTTATAGACACTTCTTTTGAGTTTCTAGTGGAGTAGAACAGCCAGAAGGAAATATCTAAAATAGTTGAACTGCACCTCAGTAGCCTTGATTTTTGCTAATGATTGTATAACTAGATAGCTTTTATCTTGTGACTCTGTGTGAATGTAAAAACCTTGTGACTCAAACACTGGGGATTGATGGCTTGACATCCTGAGCCCTCTGTCTTGGGGCTTGCCCCTATGAAGCTTGTTACTGCAAAGGAGAGGCTAAACCTGCTTATAATTGTGCCTAAAAGTCTCCCCCTGAGTGCCTCTTTGTTGCTCAGATGTGGCCCTCTCTCTCTAGCTAAGCCAACTCGACAGGTGAACTCACTGCCCTCCCCACTACATGGTTCCTGACTCCCAGGGGTGTAAATCTCCCTGGCAATGCAGGATATGATTCCTGGGGCTGAATCTGGACCCAGCATCGTGGGATTAAGAACATCTTCTTGACCGAAAGAGGGATGCAAAATGAAATAAAGTTTCAGTGGCTGAGAGATTCCAAATGGAGTTGAGAGGTCACTCTGGTGGACATTCTTATGCACTATATAGATAACATTTTTTTAGGTTTTAATGTATTGGAATAGCTAGAAGTAAATACCTGAAACTACCAAACTCCAACCCAATAGCCTTGACTCTTAAAGACAATTGCATAACAATGTAGATTATAAGGGGTGAAAGTGTGATTGTGAAAACCTTGTGGATCGCACTCCCTTTATCCAGTGTATGAATGGATGAGTAGATAAATGGGGACAAAAACTAAATGAAAAATGGGGAGGGGTGGTTTGGGTGTTCTTTTTTATTCTTATTCTGATTCTTTCTGATATAAGGAAAATGTACAAAAATAGATGGGGGTGATGAATGCACAACTATATGATGGTACTGTGAACAGTTGATTATACACCATGGATGACTGTATTCTATGTGAATATATCTCAATAAAACTGAATTTAAAAAAAAAAAAAAAAACTTGTGATGACACCCCCTTTATCCATATGGATAGATGAGTAATATAGTAAAGACATGCATGGAAAAAAATGTAGACTATAGAGTACCTAGAGATAGACAGAAGCTAGAGAAGGGAGAGTGGTTACCTAATATGTACAGAATTGTTAATGAAGTTGAACTTAAATCTTTGGGAATGGATAGAATTGACGGTAACTCGTTTGTGAGATTATAAGAAATAGTAATATATTGTAGGTGAATTTGATTGAAAGTGGTTGTTTAAAGTCATGTATGTAAATAAGTTGTTGCATGAACCACTACAAATGTTAAAAAAAATGATAGAGGGGTGTATGGGAAAAAAACATAGCTATTGCAAACTGTGAACTATAGGTAACAGTAATAATTTAATATTCTTTCATCAACAGTAATAAATGTACTACACCAATACTATGGGTCAACAATAGGGGAGGATAAGGGGTATGGGAGGCTTTGGGTTTTATTATTTTATTCTTATTTCTGTTCTGGAGTAATAAAAATCTTCTAAAGTTGGTCATGGGTATGTACGCACAACTATGTGATGATATTGTGAGACAGTGATTGTATACTTTAGATGGTTTGTGTGGTGTGTGAATATATCTCAATCAAATTGAGAAAAAAAAAGGATGGGTACTAGTAAAATGTAGTAAAACAATTAGGAAGTGATAATTTTGGAGTCTTTTAATATAATTTATTTAATTATAAGTTTATATAAGTGAATTTTAAATAACGGCTGTATTGAATAACCGACTTGCAAAATTCCTGAAAAGTTAACAATTGACTCTCATGAATCTATATGTGCTGGCTCCAGCCACCACTGAATTAGTCCATGAATCCTATTTTGGAGTCCATAATCATTGGCAAATAGCATCCATACTTTGTTCAGGACCCACCAAGTGGACAATATACTAAGGACAGTTTCAACCGACTTTTTTTCCCTCAACATTTAAAATTTAAATTTTATATTTAATGAAATAACTTTTAGATTTAATTTAGACATAAATATTATCGTGTCACCCATGTGCTTCTATAAAATGGAGAATATAAGCAGAATAAAATGGTTAACATATTCCTAAACTTTCTTAACATTATTCGAACTCTGTCTTTTTTCACTTTGCTTTTTTTTTTTTTTTTTTTACTTTTTATTGTGGTGACAGATATACAATATAACATTTCGCATTTTAACCCCTGTCAACTACACAATTCAGTGGTGTTAATTACATTCACAATGTTTTGCTACCATCACCACCATCCACAAAGTACTTTTTAAAGGACCAGTGCTCATTCCTCTGGTAACTGAGTCCCCATCTCCAGGTCACAGCCCTGAAAGGTAACCTTTGCCTTCCACAGCTCCGAGCTTGTTTAACATTCCACTCCACCAGCACCTCCCCCTGTGTCAGAACCCACAGTCTCTGAATCCCAGCTAGTCCCTGGGCAGGTGCTCACAAGGTTGTCCAGACGGCTGGAAGGGGAGCAGCAGCCTGCGCAGGACCCAGCCCTGAGCAGCACCGCCCGCCCCTTGGCTCCCAGCCCCCTGACTTCTGCCTTCATGGGTTAGGAATGCCCTTGGCAAATCAACCCCACCAGTCCTTTTCCCTCACGTGTTTCAAAACTGGAGCCAAACTGCCATTCCTCAGGGTAACCCCACTTCTCTCCATTGCTCTTCGATTCCTGCAAATTACCACGGAGACAGTAATAACGTTGACAACTACGTGCATGAGACGCTTACTCTAGAATGATCCCCCTTAATCCTCATAACAACCCTGAGAAGTAGGTACTATTCTTATCCCAGTTCTGCAGATGAAACCCAGGGCTTTGGATGGTGTGCTAACTTGCCCACAGTCACATGAGAAGGACCTAGGATTTAACCCCAGCCTGTCTGTAGAACCTAGGCACTCTGTCAATATTTTTTTTCCTTCCTCCTTCCACTGTCTTCCTTCACATGGCATCCATAGTTCATGCACAATTACTTTGCATTCTTTAACACACTGCTTACTACTAAATGTTCTCAAGCAAGGAGCCAGTGGTAGAAGCCACGGGTCTAAAAAGATCACCCAAGGAGCTACTGTGTGCAAGGGAGAGAAAAAGGGAACGAGAAAGAGGGATCATTGACAAGACTTTGGGGGCACCAACACCTAACGGCCCCTGAGGCGGAGGAGACTGAGAAAGTGCTGTGGCAGAAAGCATGGGGTGTCCCAGGAGAGGGGCTTCTAGGGGATGGTGCATGGCAGGAAGGCTACAAAGTAGACAAGTGTCACACCCAAGAGGGCTTTTGTAGCCAAAGGACTAAAGGAAGCACCAGACATGTTCTGAGACATGAACTTTTATTATGGGGCTTACCGACAGGGTGGGAAGTTGAGTCACGTTGCCCTGAATTCAGGAGCTTCTGTCAGGAGCTTCTGTGAATGGATTCACGAGCTGCTCTGAATTGCAGTGGGTTCAGAGCTCAACGTGAAGATACTCTGCCCTTTGGTGGGGCTGAACAAGCTGGTTATAAGGGTTTGACATCCCAATGGGTATGAGAGCATAAGGTGGGGAGCAGGGGTCTTGCAAAGTAGGGAGGGACTGATTGTAATCAACGGGGGTGGAGGGGGGAGGATTATAGGTTATCTTGTAGATAATATCTCAGGAAGTCTCAGGGAGGAGGTAGTTTCAGGTATAGATTACATTTAGCACCTGATTTTACAAGAATAGGTCAAACCTCAACTGACCTAGGTCACGCAAGCTGCTGTGTGCAGTCTTCAAGGCGCTTGGGGGAGGCCCTGGGCCCAGGGCTCCCACAAGTAAATGAGCACTGGAAAGTGCCCCTGGCACTGAGCACTCAAAAGTCCATCAGTGACCTTGGCAGAGGCTGGGGCAGGACAAGCAGGAGACCAGTAACAGGGGATTGAGAAAAGGCTGGGAGGTCACAAAGTAGAGTCAGCCCTTGTAGAAGGAAAAAGCTGGAAGAAGGAGAAAACTGGAGGGAGCTGCTCAATGGAAGGAGGGCTTTGGGGCTTGGGTTTTAGATTTGTGTGTGTGTGTATGTGTGTGTGTGTTTTAAGTTGGAAATGTCCTTAGCACATTTATGTGCTGAGGAAAAGGAACTGACACAGGTCAGGTTGAAGATGCTAGAGAGCAGGTGGTGATGGTGAGAGGTTGCCGAGACCACAGATGTGAGGGATCCAAGCCTCGGACCGAGAAGGCTCACCTCTCCTTGTGGGACAGGCAGGCAGGTAATAGACATCAGGATTAGCTTTGCGGAAGACACTGGAAAGGGAAGAGACGAGTGATTCTATAGAAGGTATATAAGCTTTTTAGTCTCTTTGCTGAGTGGTTTAGAGTGGTGTGGCTGTGATTGAGTGAAGTGGGGCCCCTTTCCCCTTAATCCTATAACATCTGCAAAGTAAAAATGTTGTGTAAACGGCATTAAGCCATGAGGAGGAGGGAATGAGACTGTACCAGTTAAAGGAAGCGAAACTTTTCCGTTCAGGGGAGGCGAAACTGCAGTTGCACGCATCAGCCAAGCATAACCCTTTAACAATCAATAACTGCACCAGTTCCAAGTGAAACTTTTTGTGAAATGTTCCTTAGCTAAACCTTGCTAAATTGTCTTTTGTAACCAATAGCTAACTGCCAACTCTGCTTCTGTTCAAATAGCTTGCTTGCGTTTCCAGGATATGGTTTCTGTCTGTATAAGGCACCAGCACATGCAGGTCGGGGCTGCTTACTGAACTCCCTGCACAGAGTGACAGTGAGCAGTCGCCGGCTGGCTAATAAAGGCTCTTTAAATTCTGTTTAGCTGTCTCGTACTTTAACTCGCGGGCACCGTAACATTGAGAATGTTTGTCTCTCTTTGGGACAGTCAAGGCTATCCAGAAAGGAGAAACACAAACAGCAGCTCTTGGAGTTTGGATACCCCTTTCCCCCATAACACCCACCCCAAATCCAGGGCACAGTGAGCAGGGTAGTTACCAAGATTCCTGGACAACAGCCTTCCTCTTGGCACTTAGACCTGAAGAGATGGGGAGGCCAAGAGTCTGTCAAAATGACCTGGCAGGAGGAATGCTGCATCTCTGTCTCCCTGCCAGAGGCAGGCACAGGCTGTACCACCAAATGCAGCCTGGTCCTTTGCTTTAGGTGCAAATGGATTTATATTCTGTGGGGCCTGACACTTACACAATTGGGGTTAGGGGATCCTTTTTAGGAAAAAAAAAAAAAAAAAGGCAAAATTCAGTACTGTTCCTCGGAAGGGACCTTTGCAAGTGAGGAGCCCTGAAGCTTAAGCTTCAGGAAGGGGTAAGTGCAGGGAAAATAAAATAGGATGATGGGATAAAACATAAAGGAAAGGTGAGGCTACTCTAATTTGGGGAGTCAGGAAGGCCTCATGGGCTGCGGAAAGAGTTGGCAGGGAGAATGTGGAAGAGCATGCGGAGAAGAAGGAATAGCAAGTGCAAAGGCCCTGAGGCTGCAACAAGCTTGAAATGCTAGAACCAGGAGAAGACCAGTGTGCCCAGAGCGTGGTGAGCCAGAGGAGAGGGGTAGGCTCAAGATGAGGGTAATGGGTAAGGGACAGCTCACATAGGACCTGGAAGGCCCTGGTAAGGATGGCCTTAGCCCAGGATCCATGGGAAGCCATTAGAGGCTTTTAAGTGTGGCCAAGACATAAGCTAAGTGTGAAAAGAGCATTGTGGCTGTGTATAGAGAATGAATTGCTCACAATTCCAAAAAAAGGGTGGTGAATGGAGGGTGGGGTTGTGTTAGCAGATCTGATAATCAGGGGAACAGAGTCTCAGGGACACAAGGCTGATTCCCATGTTTCCCAGAGGCTCCCTCTGATAAGCCTCCATCCCTCACGTTTCCCCCAAAGAGCTTTGGTAACAAAGGGCTGATCTGCAGCTGTCCCACTGGATCTCACAGCTCCAGACAGCTTCAGAGATCCAGCGTTGAAATCTGTGGGAGACAGATAACACCACACTGCCCTTAGCAACCCCCCAGGACCCTGGGAGTGAGCACCCGTTTCCAGTTTATCCTGGCAGCCGTGTTTGGGGTGTAAGAGGAGGTGAGCCCTCTGGGCCCTGTGGGGTGTCTGACTGGAGAGCAGAGGCCAGATAACCTCTCTCTCTTCAGGCTGCACTGTCCTTGGCTTCCCAAAGACAGAGATCTCCTTGGGAATGTTGGGGCCACCCCAGCGGCCAACAGGAAATGTGTTACAGAGGAAGAGAAAGGAGAAACTGTAATGCTGGAGCTGCCTAATGAGTTGGTCTGCTCTGTGGAGAGGGGGAAAGGAGCTTTCTGGAAAGGAAACTTGGAATGCTAATGAGGATCTCCAAGCCAAGGAAGGTGCAAGAGGGGCTGGGGGAGAGGTGGGGCTTCCTGGGGGCAAGAGGCGGGAGCAGCCACTGTGGGTCAAGGCAGCACAGTCAGCAGGGTGAGTTTCCAGTGTCTTGAATGGAATGAGTATCCAGGAAGTCATAGCCTCTCCCCCAGGCTCCCCCTTCCTCCCCCGCAGATTCCATGGGGACCAAGGGTCTCCCTGGATAAGGCCATCTTTGCAGCACTTTGGAGTCTAAGGCAAGAAACCAAGCAACATGGTAGCTGGGTTGTTAGCTGCCCTGTTGGGGACTTGGGAATGGGAGAACCTGGAAGACAAAGAGCTAGTTTTTCTCCCTGCTGATGGAGGGAATTTGGGCTTCAGACTGAGTTTGAGATACCAAAGCCAAGGGCCCTTTGGCCAGGCCAGAGTGATTCCTGGGAGGCCAGACAGGAAAGTGCTTGTCCACAGTCCAGGTTATAATACCAGACAAAAGCGGAGGGTTCTCTGCCCAATATGCATAACAGCCAATCCATGACACCGGGGTTTCAAAGAGAGAAAGAGTTTATTGCTAGGCGTGAAGCAGAAGATCAGAAGACCTATGAACCTAGAAATCTGTCTCCCCAAGTCTAAGGAATTCAAGGTTTTTATGGATTCAGACAAGGGAGATGGAATTGTTAGCATCTCAATAACAAGTTGTCATGGCTCAAGAAGGCTTTTGTAGCCAAAGGACTAAAGAAAGCACCAGACAGGTTCTGACACATGAGCTTTTTTTATGGGGCTTACCTGCAGAGTGGGAAGTCAGAGTCACATTGCCCTGAATTCAGGAGCTTCTCTGAATGGATTCAGGAGTTGCTCTGAATGGGGGCAGACTCAGAGCTCAACTGTGAAGATACTCCGCCCTTTAGGGGGGCTGAATAAACTGGTTATAAGGGCTCAACATTCCAATGGGTATGAGAGCATAAGACAGGAGGTGGGGTGGGGGTGGGGTCTTGCAAAGTAGGGAGGGACTGATTGTAATAACAGGGAGGAGAGGAGGATTATAGATTATTTTGTAGATAACAGTAACTCAGGGAGTCTCAGGGGGGAGGTAATTATAGATTAGCACTGGAAGGCTGATTTTACAAGGAGAGTAGGTCAAATATTAACTGTCCTAGGTAAAGCAAACTGCTGTGTGCAGTTCTCAAGGCAATTGAAGAAGGCCCTGGGCCCGGGGCGCCCACACAAGTATAAGTAGAAACAAGGGGAGATGGATGTTACCATTGTAACCAAAAAATAAGGATTTAAAGCATGATTACAGTTACTGAATCATTATATTGATATTCCTTTTTTACTTTCTGGTATATTAGACAGAGGGAAATACCTGAAACCTGAACTGTAATCCAGCTGCCTTGCTCTCTCATAATGATTGTATAGTCTTTATCTTGTGCCCTCATGATTGTAAAAACCTTGTGACTGATCTTCACTTGTACCCATTTAACCAGTTTTTCTACTTTAAAGTCTTATGATCACTAAAGAAAGTCCTTAATGCTTGTTAATGAAGGGTCTTGGGTCAGCCCAGAACTAACCCACCCCAAGTCCAAAATTATCTTGATAACCAAAGCTGGATCTAAACAAAACTGGCCCGCCTGACATGCACAATAGTGTGGACTTTAACCTACAAGTCACCTTTACCTCATTATAATACTAAAAATCACATCCATCATCATATTAAGGCCACCATTTTCTAACATAACATGTAATCAATCTGCACATACTCAACAATTAGATCATCTCTAATTATATCATCTGGGGCCAGTGTGCTCATTATCCTAAAACCTGCCCATCTTTTGATACTATAAAACTATCCGAGTCACTGCAGTTTGAGGAGACAGAGTTTTGGGCCCATAGGCCATCTGATCTCCTGCTTGGTGCCTAGCAATCACCCCTTTCTTTCTGAAACCCTGGGGTCTCAAGAATTGGTCATTTGAGCTCATCAGCCAAGAATCCACTGCCTTTGTCCAGTAACACTATTTCAACAAGTGTGAGCTATGCTAGAACTAAGCTAACCATTCCAAAAGCAAGTCAGTGGTTAGTTCTGAGCTGACTCAAGTTCCTTCTTTAACATTAGGGGGTTGCCTTTGTGATTGTAAAACTCTAAAGATGAAAAAAACAGATAACAACAAGGGTACAAGTGACAAGTTTTTTACAATCACAAGGGCACAAGATAAACGCTATATACTTAAACAATCATTATCAAAGATCAAGGCAGCTGGATTACAGTTCAGCAATTTCAGGCATTTCCTTCTGGCTATTCTAATTACTCTAGAAAGTAAAAAGAAGTATCTATATATTGATTCAGTAACCATTTCTTAAATCCTAACTTCTCAGTTATGGTAACTTGAGAGAGACAGAGAGAAAGATGGAACAGAGAGAGAGAAGAAAGAGTAGAAAGTTAAACAAACTATAGAAGGGGAGGGAAAACACCTTGATAAACCTGAGATCCCAGCCAGCCTAAGAAGGATAACAATAGTGGGGAAGGGGTCCCAGGATCAGGATTCCCAGCCAAAAAAAGGGTGTGTATGTGTGTGTGTGTGTGTGACTGGGAAAGGGGTTGTGGCTTTAGATACCTTTACACCAGAGTAGGAGCAGGAGCCCCTGGTGGGGCCAGGTGAGGCCCTGCCCCTCACTGACTGAAAATTAAGGCAAAGAAAGATGTCCTTGGAAAGTTCTAAGAGTGACCGTTGTGGTAAACCATCCGTGGAAGGAGACCAAAAGATTGTTGAGGTACTGAAAAGGTTGGGATCACCCAGACTCTAAAAATAAAGGTGACCTGAGTGGCACCTCAGGAAGACAGGCTTGCAGGTAGATAAATGGAAACCTGGTCAAATCTTTTGTTTTTAAGTCAAGAGAAAGCCCCTTGGGGGCAGGACGAGCAGTCAACCAGGAACCAGAAGGTGGCAGTGTCTACCGAGGGAGGGGCGGCAGGCAGGGCCCCACCCAGCCAGCGCCTCCCCTGTGCAGCCAGGAATGTCCCCTCGTCATGATCTGGGCCTGCCAGACCTTTTGGCCTGGTCCTCGCAGGGCCATGCAGGGACAGAGCACCCAAGCATGACAACTGCCCAGCAGTGACCACGTGCCAGCTGGGGTCACCCTGGCCTTCATTTGAGACCTAAATAGAATTTCCTCCAACTCCTGCCCCAGGGGCAGTGAGAACCCAGGCGTCCACCCTCCCACTGTCCCTAGGGTTTTAAAAGGCATGTTTTCCAGGGCCCTGAACCAGTGTCCCCACGGCCCGGCTCTTGCCTCTATTCTGTGGCTGTCCTAGACTTGGGCTCAGTCCCTTATCTCCTAGTTCTCCTCTCATGACGTACAGACTTCACTGAAGGCTTGAAGCAAGAAAGGAGTGTGCACAGCAGGAACGCAAGCAATTTTAAATGGAATATGACGGATGCTGTTCTTCAAAGAAAGTCCTTTGGTCCCCTGCCACTGGGAATTTCTCCCCGGACAAATACCCAGCCAGGCTCTGCCTCCTTTCATTTCTCTCACCTTCTCCTCCTCTCTTATTGGGGTCCCTGGCTCCCAAGTTTCCTTTAACGGAGCCCTGCAAAGCCGTTTTAGCTCTTCATTTGTGGAAGCATCTCCCTTCAGATCGGTCTTTGGCACCTTCCCCTCCTCAACCAAAGTGGCTGATCAAGGTATTTTCCTGAACAAAAGCTGTTCTCACCCTGCTAAAATACATTGAGAACTTGCCATCTGGCACATACACTGGTTTCCTGACAAATTGACTAGACCAAGCGCCGCTGAGCTGCGGATCTCCCGTCCACCAGCTGCTGGGGCGGGGGCCGGGGCGGGGCCGGAGCGAACGCGGCGAGATACCGACCCCTGCGGCAGCCGCGTGCAAACTGCCCTCGGCCCCTCTGGCAACGTCACATCTCCCTGGGCATCCCAGTGTAGACCTCCAAAGCTCAAGGCATGAGAGAAAAGCCAGGATGACGACGGGCTGAAACGGACCCCCCGGGAACCCGGGAGGAGGAGGGGATGGAGGACTGACAAGGCAGAACGTCAGCCTCTGCGTGGAAATCTCGAGGCTAAGGGGGCGACACCCCTGGAGAGGGCTCCGGGTGGGGAAGATAAAAGGAAAGACCAACCGACATCACCATAAGTGGATATGACAAGCCGGACAAGGCTTGGATCTCCAGAGCAGAGTGGGCGGTGAGAAGCTTCAAATACAAGCTGCCATTTGATAAGCCTCGACTTGTGCCGGGCACTGAACACTGAGAGTGAACGATTACTCAGACTTGCTACATGTCAGCCCCAGTGCTGTCTAATGAAAATATAATGTGAGCCACCTATGTCTTTTTAAATTTGTCTACTAGCAGCAGCAGCATTGAGAAAGTAAAATATAAATCAATAAACAGGGGAAATTAATTATAATACTCTAACCTATTTAACCCAATAGATGCAAAATATTATTTTAACATGTAATCAATATAATAAATTAGGGAGATGTTTTACTTTCTTTTGTGTATTGTCTTCAAAATCTGATGTGGCTTTATACTTACACTGTATCTCAGTTGAGATGAGTCACATTTCAAGCATTCAACAGCTATACTTAATATATATTAATTCACTAAATCCTCATAATCATGCTTTCATTGTCACCGTTTTATGGATGAGAAAACTGAAACATGGTGAGCTTAAGTAACAAGGTCACTGTTCTAAGCTGCCATTATGCAAAATACCAGAAATGGATTGGCTTTTATAAAGGGGATTATTAGTTTACAAATTTATAGTTCTAAGGCCATAAAAGTGTCCAAACTTGCGGTCGCAGTTGATTCGTCTGGGGGGGGGGGCGGCCGGTTGCTGAACCCTCGGCTCTCGGCGTTGCTCGGAGGGTACCGGCGGCGGGGGCTCTTTCCCGGAGGCGAGGGCGAGGCGGGGGACTGGGCCCGGTCCCCGGCGGAGGCGTGCAAGGTGTGGAGGGCGGCGAGAAGGAACAGGCGGGACACGTTTCTTTTAGGGTGAAGAAGCCAAGAGAGTTTATTAGGGGAGAGTACAAGCTTATATCGGGCGGTTTAGAGGGCGGGGTAGCTGTAAGGGTTAAAGGCTTGGATTGGTTCTGAGAGGGCGCGGAGGTTGATTGAAAAGGGGCGGGAGTTGCTCCGGTAACGAAGAGGGTGGAGGGTGCGGGTAATGCATGGGGGGGGGGGTTTTCTCCGGCAAGCCCTCCCCAACGGTTGTACTTTGGGGTGAGGAAATGGGGCCTGCATTCGGCTCCACTTTCTCAGGCCCGGGGGGCCGTGGAGGGCGCTACCACCCGTGCCCCACTACCTTTCCTAGGGGCTGATCAGTTCCCCTGGCCCAGGCCCGCCAAGTCAGAACTCGATAACAGTGTCCCGCACAAACTAAGGCATCAACAAGATACCTTAGCTGAGGAAAGGTCAATGGCATCCAGAACACCTCTGACAGCTGGGAAGGCATGTAACTTGGGTCTGCTGGTCCTTTGCTCTCAGGTTCTGGTTTCAAAATGGCTTTCTCCAAAATGTCTCTGGGCTTCTGTCTCTTTTAGCTTCTCTTTTTCAGCTCCTGTGCACCCTTGCTTGTTCTCCCAGGGTGGTTCTCTCTAAGTGTCTGGGGGTCCTCTCTTAGCTTCTCCGGGGCAAACGCTAGGCCTCATCTCTTAGCTTAGCAGCTCCAAACATCTTTCAGTCTTCATCTCCAAGTGTCTGGTCTGTGTGGGCTCTCAGCTCTCTTAAGGACTCCAGTGATCTAATTAAGACCCACCCTGAATGGGTGGTGTTCCGGTTTGTTAATGCTGCCATTATGCAAAATACAAAAAATGGATTGGCTTTTATAAAGGGGGTTATTTGCTTACAAAGTTACAGTCTTTAGGCCATAAAGTGTCCAAGGTAAGGCATCAACAACAGAATACCTTCACTGAAGGAAGGCCATTGGCATCTGGAAAACCTCTGTTAGTTGGGAAGGCACTTGGCTGGCATCTGCTTGCTCCCAGGTTACATCAGCTTTCAACGGCCATCTTCCAAAATGTCTGTCTTAGCTGTAGCTCTGAGGTTCTTCTATTTGTGAGTTTTTAGAAGACTCCAGTGAACTAATCAAGACCCACCCTGAATGGGTGGGGCCACATTTCCATGGAAACATTCAATCAACAGGTCACACCCTAATCAACATTAATACCTCTGCCCCTACAAGATTGCATTAAAGAATATGGCTTTTTCTGGGGGACATAATACATACAAACTGGTACAGGTAGGTTCATACGTCCATCGAAATAATCTCATCAAAAGGTCTCACCCACACTTGGGTGGGTCACATCTCCATGGAAACATTCAATCAAAAGGTCCCACCCCACAAGATTGGATTAATAGATCATGGCTCTTCTGGGGTCCATAATAGCTTCACACCGGCACAGTTATCTAGCAAGGGAATGGCTAAGTTGGAATCTGAACCAAGTGTGGGTCCCAAATCTGCTCTCTTAATCACTGTGCTATGCTGACACCATGGCAAATCCCATTTCCCTTAGGATTTAAAAAAAAAGGCTGCTTCGCCACTGTCAAAAAAAAAAAAAGAAAAAAGCTGAAAAAGAGCCCAGACTTCAATTAGTGATATGAATGAAGCAGGTCTGGTTAAGACCAGGGCATGCCAGGCCAAAGGGTAAAGGTTGAAACTGATTGTGTTTTAAAACTTCAACTTCCATGTGAGACCAAGGGAATAGATATCAATTCGGTACAGGATCTGAATTTTCTAAATGGTACAACTCTACAGTCGATTTGTTCAAACACCACAATTGCATGGAACTTTGAATAGGAAGTAGGCTAGTAAAGGATGGAGTGAAATAGTGACACATCCCAGAGTAATTTGGGCAGATAATAAAAAATATATTTACAGCCTCCCCCTCCCCAGCCCCGAGGATCTGGGGGAAGGTGCGGATGTGTTGGACATCCTCACCTGGACTGGTGTTGGTGTTGTCACAAACATTGGGACTGGCGGTTTAATGTGCTGAGCCCTCGAGCATGGGACTTGCCCTTATGAAGCTCATTACCACAAAGGAGAGCCTAAACTTGCATGTAATGGTGCCTAAGAGTCTCCCCCTGAGTACCTCTTTGTTGCTCAGATGTGGCCGCCTCTCTCTCTAACTGAGCCATCTCAACAGGTGAACTCGCTGCCCTCCCCTCTACATGGGACCCGACTCCCAGGGGTGTAAATCTCCCTGGCAATGCAGAACATGACTCCCGGGGATGAATGTGGACCCAGTATCGTGGCACTGAGAGTATCTTCTTGACAAAAAGGGGGATGCAGAATGAGACGAAATAGTTTCAGTGGCTGAGAGATTTCAGATGGAGTCGAGAGGTCACTCTGGTGGACATTCTTATGCACTATATAGATAACACCTCTTACGTTTTAATGTATTGGAATAGCTAGAAGTAAATACCTGAAACTACCAAACTCCAACCCAGCAGTCTGGACTCCTGAAGACAATTGTATAATAATGTAGATTACAAGGGGTGACAGTGTGATTGTGAAGACCTTGTGGATCACATCCCCTTTATCTAGTGTATGGATGAGTAGAAAAATGGGGATAAAAACTAAAGGACAAATGGGGTGGGATGGGGGGATGATTTGGGTGTTCTTTTTTCACTTTTATTTTTTATTCTTGTTCTGGTTTTTTCTTATGTAAGGAAAATGTTCAGAGATAGATTGTAGTGATGAACGCATAACTATGTTATCATACTGTGGACAGTGGATTGTATACCATGGATGATTGTATGGTGTGTGAATGTATTTCAATAAAACTGAATTTAATAAAAAAAAAAAAAAAGGCTGCTTCATTAGGGAAATGCAAATCAAATCCCAATGGGATACCACTTCACACACAGTAGGATGGCTATTACTTTAAAAAAAATGGGAAATAACAAGTGTTGGCTAGGATGCAGAAAAGTAGAATCCCTCATGGTGGGAATGTAAAATGGGCATCTGCTGTGGAAGATTTTGGCAGTTCCTCAGAAAGTTAAGTATAGAATTATCATATGACCCAGCAAATCACGTCTCAGTATATACCCAAAAGAAATGAAAACAGGGGGTCTTTACACCAATGTTCATAGCAGCATTATTCACAATAGCCAAAATAGGGAGGCAACCCAAGGGTCCATCAACAGATGAAAGGATAAACAAAATGTGATATATACAAACAACGGGATATAAGCATAAAAAGGAATGCGGTTCTGATAAATGCTGCAACGTGGGTGAACCTTGAAGAAATCATGTTGAGTAAAATTGTATGATTCTACTTATGTGAAGTACCTAGAATAGGCAAATTCATAGAGACAGAAAGTAGATTACAGGTAACCAAGGGTGGGGGTGAGATGGGGAATGAGGAGTTACTGCTTAATGGGTAGAGAGTTTCTGTTTGGGGTGATGGAAAAGTTCTGGTAATGAATAGTGGTGGTGGTAGCACAACATTGTGAATGTAATTAACACCACTGAATGGTATGCTTAAGAGTATTATGTTGTATTTTTGTTACCTTAGTAAAAAAAAAAAAAATTTAAGCTGCTTGCTTTTAATATCTGTGTTTTATAGAGGAGGAACTGAGGATAAGAGGCTAAAGGGTCCTGCCCTTCACAGGCAGCCCAGCTGGGATTTCAATTTATGTGGAGCGGAAATTTGAGAGAGAGCATCCAAGTCATCTCTGTCATCTGTGAGAGCCAGGAAGAGAGGCTGTGTGCGGCCACCTGCATCCCACACTTAAAGAAGGCAACTTTGAAAAGTTCAAAGAAAAATCATGCACTGCTTGAGACTGTGGGAGAGGAGAGAGATGAAGGTGGGAGAGGCGGTGGCTTTCTGTACCATGTTTCACTGTCCTTTTTTTCCCCATCATTTTAGATAGCTGCCTAATATTCTATCAAACAATGTACCATCATTTCTTTAAGCCTTCTCCTAGTTGGGGGCAATTTTTCACTATTATAAATAGCCCTGCGATGAGCATTTGTGTAGTTATTTTTTCCCCTTAATCCAATGTACAGGCAGGAAGTTTTAATTCTCCGCTACTTAATTGTCTGGGGTTCAAAGAGTGGGAGAGTGAACCCAAGTCTGACATGTTTCCCAGTACAGAAGAGTCCCTGAACTTGGCTGCCTTAAACTTTGGTGCTTGCTTGTACCTGGGCACAATTTCACTTTCTTGTCATATAGAACATTGCATTCCACTTATCTGTCTTCTCTCAGACGAGCTTCGGCTCAAGAGGAAAGCGTTCTGGGCCACAGGGTAAACCAGGGCTGTCTCTCTTGTTGGGACATTATGCAAGAAAGATGCTTCTGCAGGTTCTCCATTCAGCCTCTGCTCTCAGGAAGGTCACATTCGGCTGCCAGGAGGAGCCTCCCGCCTCCTGCTTCACGGAAATATTTGTGCAGGTCCTTGGCTTCCTCCCAGTTGACCTGACTGCCCTTTGACCTTTCAGTCCAGTTTATCTCCTACTCAGTGGACAGTTTTTGCACCAGGAGAAGCCCCAGCTTGAAACAGTAAATTGCTTTTTCATGATTTTTAATTAGAGCAAGTGTTCATAAATGTTCCCTCTGAACCTGTGTGCAATGTCCTTGTGTGTGCAACTTTCTAGGGGGAGTTTCCTTATTTTCACTCCATTTCTAAAGGGGTCTGAGACCCACCAGAAGTCAGAATTGCCCCTGGAGTGTGTGGTGGGCTGGGGTGGCTACCAAATCAAATGTTCCGCTCTTCTGAAAGCTTCTTTGCCACAAACCACTACTTTCTCGATTCCTTCCTTTCTCTTCTCTGTCCGCCAACACTCATCACAAAGAGACGGGCTTTTAGGGTATTCCGAGCCTTAGTGTGTGTGTGAGTGGCGGGCGGGGGCAGCCTGTAGTAGAGGTGCCGGGTTCTTTGCTAGCTCCTCCACTTGTTTCCTGCCCCCCAGGCTGAGGCTCAAATTCCAGCCACAAAAACAGTCAGGAATTACTACCCAACCCCCTGGGTTTCTCACGACTGGCAAAAACCTTCAGTGTTAAATGTAGAATGCCAAGAGCCTCATGTATTGCTTGCCCCCTCTCTCTTTTTTCAATTACATGTTGCATTTATGTGATTACAAAAGTAACCTAGGTTCCCCATGAAAAATTTGGAAACTAAAGAAATGGAAAAACTGAAGTATAAATCTCTGCAAAAATCATTATTTTTACCAATTTTTAAAGTGTCTTGTCTTCAATTCTACTCTCTCCTCCCCAGAGAATATCGTTGTAATAATGAGAGGTGTTCTCTCAACGCTTTTCAGTGCCTGCACAAGCTGCTTCCAGAAATGTCTTTGTCCTGTCATCCACACCTGTCCTTGCCAGTGTTGCTGGAGAAGAGACTCATCCAGTGGCGGGGTGGCTGGTGGATTAACTCTTTTTGCACATTCACAATTATTCTGTGGAAGTGGAACTGTTTTGTCAAAAGGTATACGAAAATGTTAATGATTAGAGCTTGGGTTCTTTAAACAATTCAAGACAGAATGCACATAAAGTTAAGCAAAACCACTTAGAATTACCTCCCTTAGACACTGAAATATTAACTGGGCTTAAGTTTAGGTAATGGGGCAATAAACTGTTTTTCCTTATTTCATCTTCTTACTTAGCTGGCTTTTCAACATTTTTTTTAATGAGCTTTTAAGACTTTTTATAAATGGAGAAGTAAACAACGGTAAGAGAATACTGCCAGGGAGGACAATTAAAGGGACTTTTAGTTCTGTTCAGAGCAAGAAGATGAAAGGAAAAACAGGCCTGCTGCTAGGAGCCGCGGGAGGAATGCCCCACGGAGGCCAAAAGGCAGGAGGGGCCTCACAGGCGCCGGCCTCTGCCCTCAGACCTGGGAGAGAGTGAGCTGTGTGGGTGAGCATTGCTGGAGAAACTGGCTCTCAGCTAGTCCAAGAAGGGGTGAGGACTTTGTAAGCCAAGGTCTGGCTACTTGAAACAAGCTTAGGTCCTCTGGCCTGGACTAATTATATCCCAGGCTACTGAGAAATGGGATGCTGAGCCCTGCCAGCAGGCTTGGAAAAATTACAATGGAAGGTGAAAGTGGAGTCTGGAGGTGGGAGAGGGTCAAAAGGCCATTCTGTTTTTTGAAAGGGGAGAAGCTGAGACTTCCAACATGGAGCCAGAGAGCTGAGCAAGGTTAAAAGGGTGATTAGCAACCTCCCCTCCCCAGAAAAGGAAGAACATTCCTGGGAACCAGAGTGGGTGCCTCAGGCACAGCTCCAAACCAACCTTGGCTCCTGGGGTTGCTAGGATCAGAAGGTTGCCATGGAGAGGCAGGTCACCCAATAGCCTTGCTATATGCCTATAGTCAAGATATGAAGAAATACGGAGCGGATACTAGTCCATTTAGATCAGATGGTAGCAGACTCAATGATCATAGCTCAAGAATCAGTAGACTGTGGTGAGGGTAGCTCAACCTTGTGAATGTCATCAACACCACTGAACTGTGTACTTGAAAGTGGATAAAATGGGAAATGTTATGTTGTATATAGGCTACCACAGTATTTTTTTTTTTAATTTAACACAGTTCTAAATTACAAAAAAACATAAAAATTAACTCCAAATGGATCACAGACATAAATGAAAAATCTATAAGTATAAAACTTGTACACAGAAACCTTGAAAAAATAATAATATTCTTAAAATCAGCATCTCTATGATTCTGCTAGTCTTTTGTTCATGATCCTGAGGAGGCTGCCACTCCAGCCATTTTGTCCACGTTAAGGCTGGAGGAAGGAGGCTATGCCAATGACACCTGGCCCTTTTCTAATGAAAGCTTTCCTAGAAATCCCCCAGCACGCTTCCACTTACATCTCATTGGTCAGGACTGTGTCACATGGCCACCTCTAGCTGCAAGGCAGGCTGGGAAAGTGAGTTCTTAGCTCTTACCTACAAAAGAGATGGGAAAGAGAGAAAGGGGTTGGAACTGGGACTGGGTGAGCTACATGCAGGAAGAGACACTCCCAAGTCTGGACATCTCAGTGTCTTGAGCTGCTGCTGCACTATCTTGGTTCCTGCCCGAGGATGAAGCAAGCCCTGAGAAAGCCAGAGAGACAGATAGAACCCACATGAAGGACCAATAACTGAAATGAAAAGTGGGCAAAATATGTGAAGGCAAAGTACACAGAAAAGGAAAAACAGGTTGCCCTTAAACATATGAAAAGATACTCAACTTCACTCATAATAAGAGAAATTAAAATTGAAATAACACTGATATTTTTTCACACAAAAATCCAATTTTTTGACAATACATTCTGTTGGGAGGGTGGTGGGGAAATAGTCCCCTTTAATACATGAAGAGCAAAATGACATAACCCCTTTTGGAGGACAAAGAATGAACATGTGAACAAATGAACTGTGATCTTTGTGTTCTCATTGAAACATCATATCAAGTGGATTATGGACTGGATCCTATCCTCCCACAGGACTTCCTATTAAACAACACAATAAATGCCTTCACTGATTAAGCCAGTTTGAGTAAAATTTCTGTTACTTAGAACCAAACATATCCCAAGTGAAGCTCCTGTCCCCCACCCTGAACCTAGGATCAAAGTAGTTCTTTCCAGAAATTAGTCTAAGTGGGTCACCCAGCAACCAGCCAAGTCCCAACAGGTACAGGTCAAAAAGCTGAGGTCATCGCTGACAGCAGAAGGCCTCCCAGAAAATGGACCATGAGTCATTTCCAAAGCAGTGAGTGGGCAGCCGCCTTGGGTTATATTCAATCCTTGTGGTCATGGCGGGGAGCTGCGTCTTGAGTGGTTAAAAGCCCTGGTGGAATCCAAATGTAGAGATGACTCTAAAGTTGGAATTCAGGGTGGAAGATGGCTGCCTCAGGCTTTCTTGACCTGATGTCTTTAGCTATTTGGTTTATCTGATTGTCAACTTCTCATTCACTAAACAACTTTCGAGTTCCTGAGACTTTCCAAACTGTATGGCAATTGCATGTCCCATTGTAAATTAAATGACCATTCTATTTGTCTTTCGAAAAGTTGCTGGTGAAGAATGGACAGGCCCAGTGGAATCCCTCAATCCTCGCACTCAACATTCCTCACTTAAGACCTTCCTGGTCTGAGATATGGTTAAAAACTGTTGGCTCCTGCCCTCAAGCTACACTGCTTTGTGTACTACATTGCATAATCCGTGCCCTCTATACTAAACCCAATGACTGGGCCAGACTTCCGTGCCAGTCACAGTCAGCATGGACAGCTGCCACTGGCAGTGAATTGGAAACTGTCCATGTGTAGGGCCTGCACCAACCCTGCCCCAGTGAGGCTGACATCCCTGGCTTCTGGGGATCCAAAGGAGTAGGTTAGCTCCCTTTTTAAGATGGAGGCAGGGCGAGGGCAAGGTCATAACCAGTAGGAACCTGGCTGAGGTTGTGCTTCTGAGGGGTACTCTGATGGCCCCAGGTGCAGCCTTAGGTCTGCTAGGGCAGGAAGAGGTGGACAGGTGGGCCAGGTATTCCTGGTGGTGGTTTGTGTCTAATCACAAATGGCTGCCAAAAGGTGGGAGCAGGAAGATGGAGAAGAGTGTGGGGTCTTTGGTAAGGGCAGGACAGCAGGAGGAGTTGCCAGGTAAGCCATGGTGCCTTGGTGGTGGTGGTGGGCATAAATGGTCGTATCTCCAAAGGTGTTTCGCTGCTGGCCTCCTCCTTGACGTCTCTACAGCCTCCAGAAGGCTTCCATCTGTGGGCCTGGCATTCCTCCAGACTCCTCTCAAAGAAAGTTCCAACAAAGTTCCTGCCTCCCTCCCATTCTGATTATTCTCCCAGCACATGTGTGTTTCGTTTGTTCTCTGTTGTTGCTTTGCAATTGTTTGCAGGTTGTGTCATCTGTGTATGTTGTGTCTAAGGTGGCTACAGGACCCTGAGATCAGGGTCTGTCTTCTGGTTTTTTGAATTGCTACCCTCCTCCTTCATAACCACAACAGCTACCACCTACTACAGGGCATTATGTAACAGACAAAATTCCTTACTAATGAGTTTCCATAGCAGACTCTCTGAATTTGCCCCCAGGGTAAACAAACCCTATATAGGTGAAGGGCTATTTTCCAAGCTGAGGAATGTGTAGAGAGGAGCTCTTTACTTTTTTGCTTCACTGAAGGGACTTCAGATATCTGTTTGCCCCGAAAGGGCTGTTAGAATCACAGAGAAGAGTCAGATACCTATGTAACTAGAAACACTCTTCAGAGAGCAAGCAAATAACTAATGCAACAATTTTCAGACTTCACATCCTCCTGATCTCGCAGATAAGTGTTAAATAAGAGTCAGAAAAATATTACTTTGGCTGCAGAAAATATAAAAAGTCTTTTCCAAAAGTCTTTTCCATGAGATTCCTTGAGCTATAGAGACCTTCCCTTGTATAACTTGAATGATTCGTTTGGGTTTGCAGCTTTTCAGAAATGTATTTTCTTTTAAAAATTAGAAAAAAAGACTCCAGGGGATTAATCTGGACCCAGCATCATGGGATTGAGAATATCTTCTTGACCAAAAGGGGGATGCAAAATGAGACGAAATAGTTTCAGTGGCTGAGAGATTTCAAATGGAGTCGAGAGGTCACTCTGGTGGACATTCTTATGCACTATATAGATAACACCTCTTAGGTTTTAATGTATTGGAATAGCTAGAAGTAAATACCTGAAACTACCAAACTCCAACCCAGCAGTCTGGACTCCTGAAGACAATTATATAATAATGTAGATTACAAGGGGTGACAGTGTGACTGTGAAGACCTTGTGGATCATACCCCCTTTATCTAGTGTATGGATGAGTAGAAAAATGGGGATAAAAACTAAAGGACAAACGGGGTGGGATGGGGGGATGATTCGGGTGTTCTTTTTTCACTTTTATTTTTTATTCTTGTTCTGGTTCTTTCTGATATAAGGAAAATGTTCAGAGATAGATTGTGGTGATGAACGCATAACTATGTTATCATACTGTGGACAGTGGATTGTATACTATGGATGATTGTATGGTGTGCAAATGTATTTCAATAAAACTGAATTTAATAAAAAATAAAAATAAAAATAAAATAAAATAAAATAAATAATAAAAAAAAATTAAAAGTAGAGATGCAAATTCGTGGGCTCCTGGAAGGCCAAGGTGCTAAGTGGCTGCCAGCCACTAGAAGGCGCAGTCTCCCTAGTCCTGAGCTAAGGAGCCAGCGATGGCCACTCCAGGTGAGCCCAGCCTCCGCCTAGCAGAGACTTCCACCTTCTCCGTCACTCAGACCCAGTGGTTCTGATAGACTCCAGACCTCGTCTCCTATTCTAGCAGCTCCCGCAGCAGTCAGGCTGGGGAGGAGGTCATGTTTAAATTACAGACTGGGCTGGAGTGCTGTGCTGGCAGCTTGGCCCAGGAGCCAGGCTGGCGGTGGAGTCTGGGGCATGACCTCTGGTGGCTGTGGAGCTGGTTATAATATTGGGTGGAGCTTGGTTTGTGATTCCCAGGGAGTGTGGGCGTGGCAACCACAACAGATAGGTCCACGCAGGGCCTGTGGGAGCACTGTGCCCAGGTTGGATTGGGGTTGTGTGATGTGGCCCAGGCAAAGTCTATACTTTTCACTGAGGTCCAACGAATGATGAATGATTGGTCTAGCTCCAATCTTCCTTTCTCAGCATTACCTTCTCTAAAAGTAGCTCTTCTCCAGACCAAAATAACTTGTGCTTTTCTGAATTCACCCATCCATCCACCCATCCATCCATCTTTCCTTCCATCCATCCATTCACTCACTTATTCATGCATGCAATAAATTCCTACCATCCATCCATCCTTCCTTCCATCCATCCCATTCATTCACTTATTCATGCATGCAATAAATTCCTGTTCAGTATCTACTGTAGCCATGCACTCTAGTAGATGCCAGAAGCACAAGGCATTGTCTGTGCTTCATGGACAATAGTCTTATGCCTCCGTATCGTTATTCATGCTTTTCCCTTTTTGGAAAGCTCTCTCTGCCTCATACTGTGCCTGAAATGCATAGGAGCTCTGTAAATATGTGTTGACTGAATCAATGAGGAAATCTTGCCTGTTTCTGACCATACAGCCTCAAATGTCTGAAACTTTCACTTGGTGAATCATCAAGTCCTGCCTCTGACATGACTTCTCCTGAACTATTGTGTTTATTACTACTGGGTGTTTGCTGGTTGGGTTGGGCAGTACTCTTGAGTTGCAAGGGTCAGAAAGGAATTTATGGGCTCATTTAACCACACCACAGGAAGAGCAGGAGGGGTTGGTTGCTTAAAGGATAGTCACCTGGGGTCATAATGTTGTCAGGGCACTGCCACATATTGGCTTCCCCCTTTGGTGTCTTCCTCCCCTGCTACTACAAACAGGCTTTCTCCACCTAGTGCGAGAAAATGACTGTCAGCTAGTCCAGATTTACATGCTTCCAGCTCAGCAATCCAGGAAGAATAGGATTTTCCCCTCCAACTCCAATGTTTAAATCCTGATAAAAGCTCCAAAAGGCCTGGCTTTTCTGGGTCACCTGCTCTCTCCTTAGAGCAATCCCTATGGCCAGGGGCAGTGATATAGGATGACTGGTAGTCCCTACTTGAATGACAGAGTTAGACTGGAGAAGGAACAGTTGATCCCCAAAGGTGAATAAAAGAAACAGACATGGCCAAGAGTGGTGAGTGGGGCCGCCACCCCATGTGTATCTCTAACAGTGGTGGTGTTGACGTTTTCATGTTCCTGTCCTGTTCTTGGTGACAGGGACCATCCCTGTCCATTGTGCCTTTGCTGATAATAAGAACTTAAATATTGGCTGATTTATAGAAATGAAATCTTTTTTGGTTAACCTTCCTGGTGGATCTTCCCTAGACTTTCTCTCTTTCACAACATACATCTGGCCCAATGGCCCATTATTGTAGAGGTAAATTTATGCTGACAAAGAAAGTAGACAAAGTAGATAGCTCTTGTGAGATCTGAGCTCAGAACCTTTAGGCTGTGAGTCTGATGCACAGCCTGCTGTGCCAAGGAGGTAGGCCCTGAGTTTTATACGGCCATACAATAATGCATCGCCCTGCTGTTGTGGGTGGGGTCATTTGTATTGCCTCAGAGTGTGGAACTAGAGACAACACTGGTGGCCATGTTCCGACTTGAGTCTTCACTTCTGGTTTTCCTTCTGAGAAAATTCAGCAGTGTGAGTAATACTGGCTCTTTGTCTCCATCGGGGAGTGGCTCTCAGACTGTTTTTTCCAGTTGTGTTTCTTGGTTTATTTTGATAGAGAGGAAAGGGTGCATTTTTGTAAAATGGCAACTTCCTCAGATGTTCTTGAGAGGGTAGCCCTTGCAAAAGAGGAGGCATTTCTCTAAAAGAGCTGCAGGCTTTCAACAGCCCTGGCAGGTAACATTATTGTACCTACCTACTTAATGAGGACACTGAGGTTCAGATATGGTTACATGCCCAAGGTCACAGAGCTCTGGGCAGTGGGGAGGAGGACGGCGAGGAGTGCATGTTTTGGTATCCATGTGCCAGAGGCTTTGCACACATCCAATGATTTCATCTGCACAGCAGCCCTTTGAGGTCAGAATCAGATGACAAGCTCAGCGAAATTTAAATGCCTTGCCCAAGGTCACAGGGGCAAGCAGGGTTGGGATTTGTTGATTCCAAAAGCCTGTACTATTTCCACTTCCTTACACCATGTGACTCCGGACAGGTCACTTTGCTTCTTTGTGCCTCAATTTCCAATTCTGTAAAATGGGGAGGATGATAGTACACACCTTACGAGTTTGTTGGAAAGGTTAAATGAAATGACACCTGGCACTTAGTAAGTAAAAGTCCCTAAGTGGACTCGGGTGTTGTTGTTATTATAAATACCACGATGTTGTTGTTGTTATTATAATACCACGGGACCTCCCTCGGGGTCATGAGTCAGGCCACTCCCTATTGCAGGAGAATGAGATCCCGTGGGAGCCCCTTTCTGGCCCAGGTGCTCAGGAGGCCCAGCTGCAGGTGCCTGGGAAAGTTTGCAAGGAGAATAAAGGGAACAAAGGCTCCAGGTGCCCTGTTGATGCTTTGTCTGGCTGAAGGCCCGTTTCCTGTTCGATCAGGTTGCTCTTGGCTGGCTGGGCTCATGGAACTGTCCCCTCCCTGCCCCAGCCAGGGGAGGGCTGAGGGCTGGATCTTGGTGGCAGGACAAGGCCCAGCCCGGACAACACACTTCATCTCTGGAGCCCAGTGCAAGGGTCTCACTGGCTGAATCAGGAAACCCTGAGGCACTGGGAGGATCCCATTCTGGGCCCTCCTTCCGGCTCTGTGGCCTCAGTGAACCCCCTCCTACCCTCCTCTGGTGGGGTAGCCATGGGGACGGAGTCTGGGGCTGGAGCTCCGGGCATGGAATGACGGGCTGTCCTCGGGAAAGCCGCCTCTCTCTCTGAGCCTCAGTTTTCCTGGTCTGTGGCTTCAGAAGGTCGGGCTGGTTCACCAGTAAAACTCTTGCAAAGTCTAAAAATTATCTGGAGCCCCCAACATCTGCAGAAGATTAAACAGCAAACCCAGTGGAGGGTGATCTGTGTACAACACAAACTCGATCACGTCTCTCTCCTCCAAACCCACCTGCAAGGCCTGGCCTGCCTCCCTGCCCCCACCCTGCTGCTGCAGCTCCAAGCCATCAGCTTCTTTAAGTTCCTTGAATCGGAGTTTGTACCTGCCTCAGGGGTTTCACTTCCTGTCCCCTTGTCCTGGAATACAACACGTGCCCTCCAGGTCTTCTCATGTCTTTTCTCCTTGTCATTCAGATCTAAGTCCTCAGGTGCTGCCTCCTGAGAGAATCTTTCTCAGGTCATCCCCTAAACTAGTCCCTCATCCCTCTCTACCAACATGATTCATTTCTTTCAGAGCACTTATCTCTTTGTGAAATTCTCTTCTTTTTATCATCTGCCTCCCTCTGCCAGAATTTAAGCTTCCTGAGTACAGGGACCTGGTTTGTCTCCTCTCCCAGTTTCCCCAGAGCTTCGGGGACTCTCTATAGGTTTCCCACCCTACAAAGACCCTGCTCCCGTCATGCCTTTTTGCTCTGAGGCAGAGGACTGAGCTGCCATGAGGCCGCTTTGCTGGTGTGAAACACTTTAGATTCCAAAACATTTTCACACATGATGCCTCAGTTGAGCCTCACAATAACCCTGTGAGACAGGTAGGACAGGATCATCAGCTCCATTTTATAGATGAGAAAACTGAGGCACCCAGCAGTTTAAGCAGCTTGCCTAAGGTCCTATGCGTTGTAATGCACAGAACCAGGACGAGAACTAGAGTCTTAGGAAGCAATTTTCAGGACCCTAAGCCTCACGCAGGGATGTCTTAAAGGAGAAAATCCACACATCAAACCCATTTTCCCCTTTCCCCTTGGGTCATGTTACGGACTTGCAGATATTCAGAAGCATTGCAGTAGCCACCATTGACCAATTAACATTTCAAATACTGCTATGGTTTACTCAAGAGACTATAACTTCCTTTCAAAGGGGTGGAAGAGGGGCCTTAGGAGGAAATGAAAGAATGGAACTCTGATCCCTGAGGTTCTCTTCTGCTCTAAAGTTTTCTCAGGCTCTATGATAGACATGTTACTTCAAGTTTCCTCCCAGGAAACTCTAAAATTCTTGCCCTCTTTGAGGACTGAGCAATCCCAGTTTCTTCCCTTTCTCCTGTCATAGCCTAGGAATTACAGCTGTGCTTCTCAATTGCAGGATACTTCACACCCAGTTTTCGCCTATATTCAGCTGGAGATGAGGTTCAGAGGTGCGAAAGGGCTCGCCCACCCAGGAAAGTGGCAAAGGCAGGTCTAGGACTCAGCCCGTCTGACTGCAAGCAGCAGTTCTCCCCAAGAAGCTCATTCGGATGTAAATTCACTTCCAGCTGCACAGAAGATGGAGTTCTTCACAGAGTACTTGCTCAAATCATAATACCATCTTTAGATGCTTTTATGAAGCTCATGAAAGGCTTATTAAGACCTTGACATAGTCTTCAACTCGGTCTTTCAGCAGGAGGGAGGAGAGGAGAGAGCGCGGCTACTGACGGCACCATATGGACACAGGGTGGTGCCTCCAAACAAGGGCACAAACCTAAACTTACCGATAACTTTGTAAATAGGTGCCTGCGTGTGTGTGTGTGTGTGCGTGCGTGCGTGTGCGTGCGTGCGTGTGCATGTGTGTGTGTGTGTGCAGGCATACTTAGAGAAAGTCTGCAAGAATGCACGGCAAAATGCCAACAGTGGGGTCTCTGTGGATGGCCTCACAGGTCATTTTTACTTTCTTGTGTACACTCTTAGGTGCTGTCTGAATTTTTTTTATGATGAGCAAGCATTTCCTTTATAGTCAGAAAAAAAATAATGAAGCCATTTTTCATTTTCAAAAGGAACTGGAAAAAACCCACTGACTAGAAATAAAGGAGTGGTAAGAGATCCTAATACATGTGTGTGACCTATGTCTTCTGTCAAATCGCTCTGGGGGACTCTGTGTCAGCCCTCTACTTGGGGGCACTCAAAGAATCAAGGTCACTAATTCAATGTCTTCCAATGAATCAAGCCAAAACTTATAATCCTCTTGGCACCCTCTTTGAACAAGTCTCCTCTTTCTCAGGATCCTAATGATTAACGTCACGGCCCTTCCCGAAGATTGTGTGGTGCTAGAAGGAAACTGAGAAGTGAAAAGCCTTGTTTATGGATGATTACCAGTGAGTCAGAGCTAATTCAGAGGTCTGGAGTTTCCAAGCTGTTAACATATCCTCCTGAACCCGTGAGTCAGGCTCAGCCCAACCCGGAGTCCCATGTGCCCTACGTGCTCCCAGGCCCTCTCTTCCGGGGCCCGGCTCCCAGCCTTCACGTGTTCACACACGCAAACACTCACAAGCCTCCTCACCCGTATATCCTGGGCGGGGAGCGGGCATGTGTGGTTTATTCAGCCATCCACAGGGGGCTGTAAGATCAGGCTATAAACTACCAGATATGAACCAAAAAGGGGGAAATAAATAACAATGCTGCTTTTCCCATACATGTATCAATAGTCTAGCTGTAGCTTAGAGCATGTGTTTTGTGAATAACTGGAAACAGCCTACACGTCTGTCAACAGTGGTCTGTTATAATACATTATGGTATATCCAGAAAATAGACTATTGTGCAGCTGTTAAAAAGAATGACATAGATCTATGCAGAGTGACATAGAAAACTGTCAGTTTTAAGAGTAAGAGGAAAATTGCATAGCAGTATATATACATATATATAATGCTTGCATTTGTGTGAATGGGCATTACTTTTATTTTAAAAATTAAAAAAGCAAAAATTATAAATGGATATATTCCCATCGTAAAAGGATTAAAAAACAAGAAAACGGAATAATAGATAAAACTCTCTCATTGCCACCTTTATCAGTCAGGTCAGAACAAGCCAGGTCCTGCTGTGATAACAAGCATTCCTAAAAATCCCAGGGGCTTAAAACCACTAAGTTTTATTTTTTGCTCATGCTCCCTTCCTAACATAGCTCAGCAGGGGCTTAGCTCATTGTAGGCAGTCAGGTGATGGAAGCACCACTATATAAGGATGTCTGCATCTCAACAGGAGGGTTCAGGATTCACCCCAGAAGAGGAGGTGTGAGACCCACACACTGGCTTTCAAAGGCTCTCCCCAGGAGGACCGCATGGCACTTTTTCCCACATTTCACTGGCCAAAGCAGGTCATATGGCTACACCTAACTTTGAGAGCGAATGGAAGTGTAATCCTCTAATGTACTCATTAAGAAAACAGAGCTGAAAATATTGGTGGGCCCGCGTAAAATCCACCATCCCACCCATGCTGGTTTGGATGTATTATGTCCCCCAAAACGCCATGTTCTTCAGTGCAATCTTGTGGGGGGCAGATGTATTAGTGTTGATCAGGTTGGAATCTTTGGATTAGGTTGTTTTCATGGAGATGTGACCCACCCAACTGTGGGTGATACCTTTGATTAGATTATTTCCATGGAGGTGTGGCCCCACCCAAGTCTCAGCGTGGGTCTTGATTAGTTTACCAGAGCCCTATAAAAGCTCAGACAGAAGGAGCTCAATATAGCCACAGCTTTCTAGAGAGACACTTTGGAGGATGCCGTTTCGAAACGCAACCTGGGAGCAAGTAGATGCCAGCCACGTGCCTTCCCAGCACATGGTTTTCCGGACACCATTGGCCATCGTCCAGTGAAGGTATCCTGTCATTGATGCCTTACCTTGGCCACTTTATGACCTTAAGACTGTAACTGTGTAACCGAATAAACCCCCTTTAAAAAGCCAATCCATTTCTGGTATTTTGCGTAATGGCAGCATTAGCAAACCAGAACACCAACCCAAACCACTTTCCTCTCAGAGGGGAGTGAATTTAATGGGTATCCTTCCAGGCCTTTTTGTATACATTGATATTCATAATAGTTTTACAATAATGTTTTTAAATTGGCTTTTAAAACCAATTGTTTTAAAAGCCCAACAAGGTTATTTATCAACTGTGCTCCACAAGGTTCAGTTTCCCCAACTGTAAAATGAGGTTATATTAGTACCTACTTCTTGGGTGGATGTGGGAATTAAATAAGATACTGTAATAATAATAATTAAAATTATTTAATTACAATTATTTATAAGCAGTAACTTATAAAAATAATGAATAGGAATACAAAAATACAAAAATAGTAATATCTAGCTAGGAAATAAAAACTGCTTGAGGGTAGTTGTTTGGAGGGGTGGAAGTTGGAGTGTACAAAGAAATACCCAAAGAAATGTCCCTGTCGATCTATTAGAATTTTCTAGGGCAATTTCTGGTCCAGTTTCTCTTATCTGCTATAGCCCTGGGTGTGATGAGGGGTGAAGGATGGGGGCATATCAATGGCCAAGCAATAGCTGCCCGGTGAGATGCAGCTGGGGGTGAGCAGGGGATCTGTTCAGCAGACCCTGGCCCTCCTCCTCTCCACCCTTTGTCTTCCAAAGCTGAGTGGAGGAGAACAGCTTTCCAGGTAAGGAAGGGCCAGTCTTCAATTATGAATATGTTGTTTTAAGAAATAATCTTCACAAACTTTCTAGAGAGCAATCTGGCAGTATGTATCGAAAACCTTAAAAATGTACATACCCTTTGTTCTAACATTCCACCGACAGGAATTCATCCTAAGAAAATAACAGAACAAGTGAATAAAAATGAGTTTTTATTGCTTATAATAATGAAAAATTGAAAGCCCAAAAGTCCAACCACAGGCAGTTAAGCAAACCCAGGTGTTTTATTTATCCATCTATATCTAGACATGAAAGGGTATAAATTGTCTATTGAAATTTTAAATAGAAAAGAGCAATATATATGTAAAAGCATACACATCCTATGATCTCATTGTTGAAAAAGCTATGTAAGTATATACTTTATATACACTGAAAATATGACAGGATAAACACCAGCATATTAGCAGTTTATTACTCTGGGGGGATGGGAATTTGAATTTGTTTTCTTGGTGCTTACCAGAATTCTCTAATTTTTCTACAAAAAAATATGATTAATTGAGTAATAAAGGACCGAGGTTGTTTAAATATGTCCTCTGCTACTTTTTACTGTCCTATCTATCAGGGCTATACAATAAGCACTTATCTGTCTGCTCACAGAGGGGTCTGGGCATGAGACTAGAAATCAGGTAACCTTGGTTTGTGCTGCGTGAGACCTTGGGCAAGCCACCTAGGGTGGGGTATTTGTACCCACTTTTCATGGATGGCTACAAAAGCCCAGAAGAGATCCCAGAGTACCCAAGTCCCACCCCTTATAGTGCCAGGGCTGGATTTGACACTCAGATTTCCTAATTTTGGATCCAGGATTTTCTGTACTAGAGCAGAGTTCCCCCTCTCTGTGCCTCTTCTTGAGAATGACAGGGTTGGAATCCAGTCCCTTCCAGCTGAAAGTAGTCAATGTCCCCCCACCCCACTCCACCCCGTTCCCCATGTCCATTGCTGGTGCATCCACAAGCCCAAGCAGTTGGGGTGTGTACCCTGTTTGTTGGGATGCCAGCCTCCCTTGGGCCACTGGAACGCTAGGCTGGGATTCCGAGAAGTCAGGCCTGCTCCTTGGCCATCGGGAAAGTGAGGGAGGGGGAGCGCTATGGCCGGGCATCTGGCCGCGTGCCTGCAGAACCAGGCAAGAACTGCCCACGAGGGCTGGCTGGGTGCCCAGAACTCGTTGTCTTTCCATTTAAACAGACACAGGCTTGCTGTTGAGATTCTGGAAACATCTGACCTTTTGCAGAGCATCTCAAGTGTTGCTTTTGGGGATGGCCAGAAGGAGATTCTCAGCTTTCTGTAAATGATTTAAGTCCTTCCACACAACCCTGAACAAAAGAAAAAAAAAAGGTCCCTTTTCCATTTTCAAGGAACTAGGAAGATTTATTTTGCCCGTTTTAACCTGCTGGTTAGCTAGAGAGATATCTTGTGCCCGGAGGCAGCCAAAAGATATTTATAAACAGATAACTCTGGCGTTGTTTTCTCAGAGCCCCTGCCTCTAGGGCAGGAGGCCCCTGGGCAGCCGGATGGAAGGACCAAGAGGAGGGGAGGGTCTAAAAGGAGACCATGGAGAGCAGGGTGCACCTACCATGCGGGAGGGGAACTGACTACTTTGACTGATCCAGTAATTCCTTCCTTCCTTCATTCAACAAATGCTTATAGGGCACCTACTATTTGCCAGGCACTGTGTAAATAGTAGGTGCAGAACATGATGGGGGAGCAGAACACGATGAAATAATTATAAGCAAAAATGTAAAATTACAACAGGGGCAAGTGCTGCAAAGGAGAGTTGAGCAGGGCCCCCCAAGGAGTGTTTTTAAATAGTTGTGTTGGATTTTTAATTTGGGTCTGGATGAAGGTTGGGTTCACACAATGGGAAACCAGACCATTATGCATAAAATAAGAGTTTGTTATTACCAGATCCCAAAGAGAGGGGGGTGCCATGAGGGGAAGCCGGGAAGCACAATTTGCTTGGGGGGCTTGACCAGCAGGCGGGGAGCACACAAGCAGAATGGGAGGGACCCATGGCTTGTGATTTTATAGTGGTCCTGGGGTGGAAGTTAGTCAAGGATTGGTTAGCTTAAAGCTGTGGGTTTTGGGTGAAGTGTGGGTGGAGTGGGTGTTACAGCTCAAAAGGGAGTCCTCGCCCAATGCACGCAGAGTCAATCGGTAGACACCAGATTCTGAGAAGAGAAAGTGTTTATTACTAAGCACAAAGCAAGGAGATCAGAAGGCCTATGAGCCATGAATCTGTCTCCCCAAACTGGAGAAACTTTCAGTGTTTTATAGCGTTTGAACAAAGGCAGGCAGGAGTAGGATAATGAGCAAGGTAGTCGATTCTGGGCTGACTTTATTACTTCATTGTTAATCATTAAGAGGGTTACACGCAGGAGCACCAGACTTCCAGGCCAAGTGCAAGGACATCAAACTTCAGCAGTCTATGAACAAGACACCCAACTTCAGGGGGCTACGCACCGGAGCACCAGACTTCGGGGGCTACGAGCAAGGGCACCTGACTTCAGTGTTGCAAAACAAGATAAGGGGATACAAGTGGGGCCAGTCATGAGCTGTCCAGTTATGGGGTAAAGATTATACAATTTCAAAACACAGCATCACCATCTGGGGTTACATTTGGGTGAGTTACAACAGTTACAGATATTTGCTTCTGGCTACATTACAATATATCAGAAAGGGAGAAAGCATTTTAGATAAGGATTCAGTAACTATAATTATATTTGTTAGTGCTCCGTTACATGGGTGGTGACATGGCTGGTTTGGGCTCTGGGGCAGCTTCTGCTCCAGGGCTGGAAAGATGCTTATTAACTAAGCTAAAAGTCAGTGTCAAGGCAAGTGGCTCAGCCAAAGTAAGATGGATGCCGAGGCAGCACACACAGATAATCTATCACAATAAGGGATTTAATTTAGGAAAGTCAGGGAAGCCTTCCAGAGGAGATATTTGAGCTGGAATCTAAAACTTTACTACTCAAAGATGGAGAACAGCGCCTGCATCAGGTAGAAGCTGTGGAAATGCAGAATCTTAGGCACCACCCAACATCTGCTGCATCTAAATCTGCATTTTAATGATTACACATAAACATGTAATGTATACACATTAAAGTTTGAGCAGCAGTACTAAGCGTCTAACTAGGAGTTATCAATCTAGTGGAAGCTTGAAACTGGAAGAGAGCATTCCAGGCGAGAGCCCTGGGTAGGAAGCAGCTTGCAGCAGGATAGGGAAGTCAAGGGATATGTGTGTGCGTGTGTGTGTGCAAACGCATGATTGTGTGCATGTATGTTAATTTTTTTTTTTTAACCAGGGCTTAAAGTTTATTTAATTTTATTATAAATGAAAACTACGGAGACAACTTAGTGTACAACTAAGAGAACGGGGAAATGGTTAGGTGGAAGAAACTGGATTAATATAGCAATGATAACTGATAGTTGTGGCCATCCAATGATCCTTACTGTCCATATCCAATTCTTCGAATGCCACCAACTCTAGGGGAAACCAAGTCATGTCATTACACAGTAAATGGATTATATTGACAAGATTGTGGTCTCTTCTGTCCACAGCCTACATTTTCTCTACTCACAGTAGCTGAGAGAAACCTACAGAACAGCATTCAGAAAAAGCCTAGGAATCCCTTTAACCTGCTGCTAGGCCACAGGTGGCAGAAGCAGCTGGGACACAGAACTCACACCATGAGGGCAACGGTTCTCCTAATGTCCTCAGATGCTCAGTTGCATGAGACATGCCTCGCCAGAGTACTTAGGACCTCTTACCAGGAGAATCCCGAACACAAGGAATGTGATCCAAATTACTGAAATGGAGACAAAGCACTTGCACATGATAAGACTGTTGAGAAGTTGAGAAAGAAATTCTGGCAAAGGATATCCACCCAAGACAGTGAGAGAAGCAGAAAATGGAGCCAAAGACATTTAAATTTTATTTCTTTTTAAATGGGAGAGACTTGAGCTTGTTTAAAAAGCTTTTAGGAATAAACAAGTCAAGAGGAAGTGGATATAAAGCACATATATCAATACCACCACCACCCTTTCCATGAACTAGACTGGGTCTCTTTCAATGCAGGTAGGAAAATGATAAAGGAAAATCCATCCGATGGCTCTATTTACTGTGTGAAGTAAAGGGAGGTGGTTGGAAGCTTGGGGAGAAGGAGCAAGGCTTAAACAAGGCTAAACCAGAAACTGAGTTGGGGCCCAGCAATCTGTGCATTAACAAGCCTTGTAGGTGAGTTTGATCCATGCTCAAATTTGAGAGATGTTCTAGTTTGCTAATGCTGTCAGAACGCAAAACACCAGGAATGGATTGGCTTTTATAAAACGGGGTTTATTTGGTTACAAGGTTATAGTCTTAAGGCCATAAAGTGTCCATTAACAAAGGTTACCTTCACTGGAGAAAGGCCAATGGCATCCGGAAAAGCTCTGTTAGCTGGGAAGGCATGTGGTTGGCTTCTGCTTGCTCCTAGGTTGTGTTTCAAAATGTAGAGAGAGGGGACCAGGAAATGAGGACAGCCAGGTGGTGTTCAGGGTCCTTCTGAAGCTGGGACATGGTTTTGCATGGAACCTTCTTCCCTGAGTGACTCTTCCCAGCCCCTACTCAGGAACAGGTACAGAGAAGGTGAATCACAGAGCTCATAAAGAGCTTTTGCTGAAAAATGAAAATACAGCAAGAGAGTTTAGGAAATTGAGGACTAAGATTGTTGAAATGATGAGTCATGGAATCTAAGGTGGGTAATGAGAGAATGAGGAAAGGGAAAGGCTAACGGATCAGAGAAGGTGGAACGGTCAGTGACCTGGAGATGTTGGTGCAGTGCAAGGAGGGTCAGAGGGAGATTGTAAATGAGGAAACTGCAAAGAAAGGAGACTGTGGTCAGAGAGAGCAGTGCCTGAATTAGAGGTATGGGAGACAGAGCTGTTTCTAGTGCTAAAATGTGGGTGGGGCTGAGGTGGGTTGGAGGAAGTCATTGGAGATCTGAGAGACCAGAACCTGCACATACTATCCACATGGATGCTGAAGTCAACCCAGGACAATGACAGGACTGTAGGCGGAAAGAATTCCTGGAGGGCACATGCCAAACACTCCGGTAACCATAGAAGAGTGTCCAGGAGGTGGGTGGAACTCAGGGTTTTCAAAAGAGAATGAAGGTGTGATGGATCCAGAGGGACACTGGGGGATGTGATCTTAAAATGTGTGGACAGAACCCCAGGTCCAGGGAGATCCGGGGAAGGTAAGGGATCTTACCTTTCCTGGGTAAGCATGGGTCAGAAGTGAGGAAGTACATTATCAGTGGGGTACAGAAAAAAATCAGTGAGGTTAAAGATTTTTAGCATATGGCAGATGTTCTCCAAGTGTGGTCCTTTGCATTGAGAATTTGCATTGTGTTAGAAATGCAAATTGTCAGGCCCGCCCCAGAACTGCTGAACCAGAAACTGGTTTGGGGCCCAGCAATCTGTGCGTTAACAAGCCTTGTAGGGTGATTTTGATCCATGCTCAAATTTCAGAACCAAATGTTTTTTTCCAAAAAATTTTTTTGGAAAAAAAGTGGTTCACTTTATGGGAAAAAAATAAAACCAAATTCCAACCTTATCACAAGAAAAGGTGGATTGCGTAAGATTAAAGACCTAAATGTGTCCAGAAAACTTTGAAGAAAACTATGAAGTTATTGATGTAAAATGTTGAAGAATGTCTTTGTGACATTGGGTCAGGGATGGACTTAAATAAAATTTCAAAAGCACAAACCATAAGGCAAAAAGTTGATCAGTTTGATTAATCAGAATTAAATATTTCTGCCCAAGAATGGATGCATTGACAAAGTTAACAGAGACATAATAAGATTGAGAGAATATATTTGCAATGCCTAAAGCTGACAAGGGATTCAGAACATACATTCTACAAATAAATAAGAAAAAGATGGGACCCAAATGGGGAAAAAATGGGCAAAGAATATGAATAAGTTACAGAAGGGGAAATTTAAAAGTTATAGTAGATATGTGAGGAGATGTTAAGATGTATTAGAAATCAGGGAAATGCAAATTAAAACAACAGTGGAGAGCAGTTTTATTCAGAGTAATCCCAAACTCCCCAAACTGGGAATAACAAAATGTCCATCAACAAATCAATAGTCATACAATAAGTATTGCTCAACAATAAAAAGGAATGAACTATTAGAGGATTGCAGAGGAAGTTCCAGAATCAGTCCATCCACCAAGATAACTATTAAACTGGCAGAACCTGTCTGAATCAGCTATTTTGAATTCTGGAGTCTAGTGGATCACTGTGCAGCATCCAGGGAAAAGCTGGAGGAAGAAACTGGTAAAAATTTTATATATATATATATATATATATATATATATACATCGGTGAATTTCACCCTCATGCATCAGGTACCATCTCCCATCCCCCAACTCCACAGTACTCAGCAGTAGGGGCTACCGCCCAGGCTCCTGGTGCAGCTCACTGATGCCAAGGTAGGCTATAAAAACCTAGACCTCCAAAATTTAGGGGTGTGTGGTCCAAATGCTGATCATTTTTTTTTTTGCTTTTGATCAGCTACTTCAGATCACTGGAGGGCCAGCTCTGAGGGTGGCCTTTATTCATACCCTCCTCAGAGGAATCTTAAATAGGCAGAACATTTTTTCTCTCCTGTCTCTTTCCATTCCCCATTTGGGAACAAAAATAGTTTGTAAAAGTCACAAATTGATGGCTCTAGTCCTAAAACAAACAAACAAACAAACAAACAGCAAAAACATAGCAATGCCAAAGGAGTGGGAGAACTAGATTCTCAGAATGATAATAACATACTACTCAGAATGCCCAGTTCTCAACAAGAACATTATGAAATACACAGGGAAACGAAAGTATGGGCCATTAATAGGAAAAAAAAAAAAGAATTTTCCAGAAACCATCCCTGAGAAAACTCATATTTTGGAACTATTAGTCAAAGACTTTAAATCAATCATCTTAAATATGTTGAATAAAGCTACAGGAATCCATAGACAGAATTAAAGGAAATTAGGAAAACATTGTCTGAACAAAATAAAGAAATGGGAATAATAAAAAGGCACCAAACAGGAACTTTGGAGAGCAAAGTTCATTAATTGAAATGGAAAAACTAATTATATGAATTCAACAGCAGATTTGAACAGGCAGAATAAAGGATCAGTGAACTCGAAGACAAGACAATTGAAATTATCCAGTGTGGAGAGGAGAAAGAAAAAATAATAAAGAAAATGAACAAAGCCTGAGAGATCAGTGGAATACCATCAAACATATCCAACTTCTGGAGTCCCAGAAGGACAAAAGAGAAAGGGGCAGAAAAAGTATTTGAAGAAATTATGGCAGAAAACTTTCCCAATCTGACAAAAGACATGAATATACACATCCAGGAATTCAGCAAACTGCAAGTACAATACATCCTAAGAGATCTACACTAAGACACAGTATAATAAAATTGTCAAAATCCAATTGTGCCAGTTTGAATGTATTGTGTCCCCCAAACGCCATTATCTTTGTAGTCTTGTGGGGCAGGTGTTTTGATGCTGATTAGATTTGCTTGGAATGTGCCCCACCCAGCTGTGGGTGATGACTCTGATGAGATATTCCCATGGAGGCATGGCCCCACCCATTCAGGTGGGTCTTGATCAGTGGAGCCATATAAATGAGCTGACTCAAAGAGAAGGAACTCAGTGCAGCTGTGAGTGACGTTTTGAAGAGGAGCAAGCTTGCTAGAGAGGAACATCCTGGGAGAAAGCCATTTTGAAACCAGAACTTTGGAGCAGATGCCAGCCACGTGCCTTCCCAGCTAACAGAGGTTTTCTGGACGCCATTGGCCATCCTCCAGTGAAGGTACCTGATTACGATGTGTTACCTTGGACACTTTATGGCCTTAAGACTGTAACAGTGTAGCCAAATAAACCCCCTTTTTATAAAAGCCAATCTATCTCTGGTGTTTTGCATTCCGCAGCGTTAGCAAACTAGAACACCAATGACAAAGAGAAGATTTTGAAAGCAGCAAGACAGAAGTAACTTGTCACTTTCAAGGGATCCCCAATAGAATTAACAGTGGATTTCTCATCAGAAACCATGGGGGCCAGAAGTCCTGTGGCATGGCATACTTAAAGTCCTTACAGAAAAAATAAAATGTCAACCAAGAGTCCTATATCCAGCAAAATTATCCTTCAAAAATGCAGGAGAAACTAAGACATTAACAGGTAAATAAAAACTGAAAGAGTTCTTTACCAAAAGACCTACAAGAAATGTTAAAAAGAGTCCTTGAGGGACTAGAAGGACACTAGACAGTAACTCAAAACCATAAGAAGAAATAAACATTGTTAAAGGTAACTACACAGATAAAGATAAAATCCTCTATTATTGTACTTTTGGTTTGTAACTGCTGTTTTCCTCCATATGACTTAGCAGTCAAATGTGTAAAATAACATTTTAAATCTGTGTTAATGGGTATACAAAGTATAAAGATGTAATCCGAGAAAATAATATAAATGGGGAGGGACGGGAGTTTTTAGGAGTAAGAGTTTGTATACTAATGAAACTAGTTTGGTACTAGTAAAAGTAGGTTATTATTAGTTTAAGATATTCATTGTAATTACAAAGGTAAGCACTAGAAAGTAAGTAAAATAGAGAAAAGCAAAGAAGGGAATCAAAATGGTACATGGCAAAAAAAAAATTAAATGCAAAAACAGAGATAATAATGAAGTAATTGAGGAGCTAAAAATGCAAGACTTACAGAAAAAAAATAGCTAAGTGGCAGAAGTAAATTCTTCCTTTTCAGTTACTAACATAAATATCAGTAGATTAAACTGCTCTATTAAAAGGCAAAGATTGGCAGATTGGATTAAAAAGCATGATCCATCTATATGCCTTTTACAAGAGAATCACTTTAGGTAGAAAGACACAAAGAGGTTGAAAGTACAACAGTGAGAAAACATATTCCATGCAAAACAGTTACCAAAAGAGCCAGATTTGTTACATTATTGTCAGACAAAATTGACTTTAAGGCAAAAAAGATTACAAGAGACAAAGAAGGATATTATATATTGATAAAAGATTCAATCCTGCAAGAAGATATAATGATTATAAACATATATGTACCTCACAACAGAGCCCCAAAATATCCAAAGCAAAAATTGACAAAATTGAAGGGAGAAGTAGATAGTTCTACAGTAATAGTTGGAGACTTCAAATATACACTTCCATAATTTATACAATATATAAACAGAAGATCAATAAGGAAATAGAGGACTTGAACACCACTATTAACCAATTAGACCTAATGTACATGTATAGAACACTCCACCCCCAAAACAGCAGAATACATTACACATTCTTCCCAAGCGCACGTGGAACATTTCCCAGGATAGACCACATAGTAGGCCGTGTGGTGGTTCGGAGCTATGTACCCAGAAAAACATGTTCTTAAACTTAATCCATTCCCGTGGGTGTGGACCCATTGTAAATAAGATTTCTTCAAGATGTTACTTCAGTCAAGGTGTGGCCCAAATTAATCAGGTTTGATTTTAGTCTGGGTTACTGGAGTCCTTTATAAGGAGAATGCAAGTCAGACAGAAGGAAAAGCCAGAGGGAGCAGCCAGAAGCTGGAAGTCAATGGAACCTGGGAAGAGAAAGGAGAAGCCAAGAGAGGCTGTCATGTGCATTGCCATGTGACAGAAAAGCCAAGAACCAAGGACACCAGCAGCCAGCCCCGGAACACCAGTCTTCTGGGAGAAAGCATTGCCTTGATGATGCTTTGATTTGGACTTCTCCTAGCCTTATAACCATCAGCCAGTAAATCCCCATTGTTTCAGCCAATTCATTGCATGATATTTGCTTTAGCAGTGAGGAAACTAAAACAGGTCACAGCTAAAATTTTACTAAGTTAAAAAATATTTCAATCATACAAAATATCTTCTTGGACCACAGTGGAATAAAGCTAGACATCAAGACCAGAAGGAAAAATTTACGAATATGTGGAAATTAAGCAACACTCTATTAAACAACCAGTGGTTCAAAGAAGAAATCACAAGGGAAATCAGTAAATATCTTGAGATGATTGAAAAAAAAACACAACATACCAAAACTTACGGGATGCAGCAAAGGCAGTACTTAGAGGGAAATTTATAGCTCTAAAATGCCTATATTAGAAAAGAATAAAGACCACAAATCAATAACCTAACTTCACACCTAGAGAAACTAGAACAGAAAGAGCAAACTAAACCCAAATTTAGTAGAAAGAAGGAAATAGTAACAACTTGAAAGTCCAATAGTAGAGACTTGGTTAAAAAAGTGTGCTACGTTCATATGATAGAATACATCATAAGTGAAGGTATGCAAGAATTTTTAATATTATGGAAAAATGTTTTGATATATCATTCTAGGGAAAAGTTACCAGAATATGTGCTGAATGATACTACTTTTTTTTTTGTAAAATATATAAATGTATAACTATGCAGAGAAAAGGGCTGGAGGATATTTACCAAAATACTAACACTGGTTTAAATTTTGTGCACTTTACTACCTGTAAATTATATCTCAATAAAAAAAAAAGTTCAAAAAATATTTAACACTGGTGGTCTCTGGGTAGGGTGAAATTATGGGAATATTGTTTTTCATTGTGGTTTTCTGTGTTTTCCAATTTTTCTGCAATAAATATGTACAACTTCTGTAGGTAGAAAATAAAATAATCAATTTTTGATTTTTTTTTTATTTTTATAGGAGAGCACTGTTGGGGGAGTCTGGCAGTTCCTGACGCGGCTCTGTGTAGAGCCGCAGAGGAAAGAATGAGCAGTTAGGCCCAGCCTGGCCAGGGAACAGGCCAGACACTTGGCTTCTTGTTCCTCCAGCCCCTTGACCAGCCAGCTCTGGCCAGTTCAGCCACTTACACGCCCAGAACTAGTTGTTTCAGGAACTGCCCTGAAAGCTGCTGTTGCTTTCCTGGAAGACGGGAGAGACAGGATGCAAGGGCTGGAGGGACGGGCCAAGGTCACTGGATAAATGCAAGTTATTTATAACCATATCTTTCACTCCTCCCTGCTGATTCCTTCGTTTTACTCTCACAGCACCGCCCATTGCAGGTTAAGAGCCGTGATGAGCAGCTTTCACTGCTGGTGGAGGTGTGGGTGGTTTCGTGGAGGGCGGCTTTGCACTCCGCCCTTTCTCTTGCCTGCTACCTCCTACTATAAACAATACTAGCATTATTTATTGGGAGCTGACCGTGTGCCAGGTGTGTGCCTGCATTAGTGCATTTCTCACCACAGTCCTCTGAGGTCCTTACTGTTTTGATACCCACTTAGCAGATGAATAACTCGAGGCTCAGAGAGGTAAAGGAGCTCACCCTAGGCCACACACCCAGTGAGGTGGTAGGACACCAACCCGGGCCTGCTGGACTCCAGCTAGTGGGGTTGCACCCCGCGGAGTTAAGGTTAGGTGAGGTCGAACCTCGGAGATCTAGGAGGCACTTCCCAACTCTCAGGGGTGGCAGCAATTCCAGAGCCGCTGTCAACACCCAGGGGCGAGAGGAGGGGGGCGACTAAGCAGCGGGCGAGCCCGGGAGCGCCCTCGGGACAATTCCCATAAACACGCGCGGGGCGGGGCTTGGCCGCGGCCCCACATTTCCGGGGACGCCGCGCCAGGCAGAGGGTGTTCGCGGGGACAGTCGAGTCCCCAGGGAGGGCGCCGGCGCGGCCTCGCAACCGGGCCGAGTCTGTGCACACTCCAGGAAGTGGGGCTGCGCCGCGGAGCAGAGTGGGTGGTGGCCGCGTGCGGGCCGTGACGCACGCCAGGTAGGCGCCGGGCGGGGCCGGAGCCCAGGCCCGAGGGGTGGTGGAGGCGGCCGCTACAGCTGAGGCAACCGCTTGCCCCACCTCCCGCCGGCCCCTCTCCCGAGAGGGGCGCCACCTGCACGCTCTGATGGGCACAGGGCGTCCGCCACTGGGAGAGCCTGTTGCCATGGCAGCGCAAGGGGCTGGGCCCACGTTCCCATAGCAACCGGGGGCCTCTGCGTCGAATCCTTCTAGCAGCGCCTTACACCACCCCCTGCTCCCAGACCCGGAACTGAGAGGCAGGAATCTTGGCCTCGGGGGTATGGTGGGGGATGGCGGGGTGGGGGGTAAGTCATTTGGAATTTGCGAAAGGCCTGGGCCCCTCCCCAGAATGGTAGTGCGAGTGATCTTTGAGTTAGGCCCTTTGTCATGGCTTCTTTCTTCTCTCCAAGCCACAACATGGATGTAGGGACAAGAAGGGTAAGGAAGGTGGGGGTCCCCTGGGAATGAGGGTGCTGCTTGATGTGTGGTAGGCGGAGGCTACCGTTGTCTCTCCGGAGCCATTCTGGTCTGGCAAAAAGACCCAGGAGCCCTGGGTCTCCTCGGGGAGGTCATCAACCTCTGCTCACATTTCCTCACCTGTAGTGTATGTCATTTGACAGAAAAATCATGGGTTTCTTGTAAGGATCCAATGACGTAAAGACAAAGAAGGGTGCTATTAAAAAGAGTTTATTTTATTTTTTCCATAAATGCTTTAAAACGGGAAGAGATTGATTTAGAAATCACCAGGTTCCTCCTGTTCCTCATCCCCCACCTCTTTATCATGGAAGAGGAAACTGGACCCAGAAAGGTTAAATCACTTCCCCAGGTGACACAGTGAGTTGGTGGGAAGGTCAGGCTTTGGACCCAGTCTCCTGATTGCAGACCATGCTGTTTCCTTTGGTGATGATTCTTACTTGAAGCTCAGGGAATCTGAGCTTACACCAGGGCTCAATCTGTTGGTGACAAGTGAACTAATGATGGGGGCACTGGTGACAGGTGAGGTAAGGATGGGGAGCGGAGGCTGGAGCCTTGTGGGGAGAGCAGAAAGAATCTCTTCCTGTTGTGCCTTGGGGGCTCTTGCTTTAAGGCAGTACCTGACAGGTTCGCCCTAAACAGATCCCCAGGAGCCATACATTCAGCAGCTCTCTAAAATACCATCTCTTCTGAAGCCAAGAAAGCCCCTGAGACTGGAGCTGCGTGATCCAGAAAACTATGGCTGCCCTAATGTAGGGAAGTGCAGCTCCAGTCCTCCCCCTGTAGATGAGGTGTCTTTTCCCTTGGAAAGGATAAAAGGAAGGTGGGTGCCACTGGGGAAAAAAGATCCAGGAAGAACATCTGAACGAATCATTTAGAAACGATTGGAGACAATAAGCTAGAGCAGAAAATGCATTTATTCATTTAGTAAACATTTACTGGGCGTCTGCTGGTTCCAAACTCTGTGCTGGGGGCTGGGGGTTACAAACCTGGTCCCTGCCCTTCATGGAGCTTGGAGAAGAGAAGACGAGAGAAGAGTATTTCACTATAGCATAATGAGTGTCCTGGCCACTAACTTTGCTGAAGACAAAGGAATGAGTGTGTGAAAGTGTCTAAAGAAATGTGGACAAGGATGGGTGTTCCTTGGGAAGAAGTTTCAGGAATCTTGATGAACTGTAAGCTCTGTGAAGGCAGGAACTGAGTCTGTCTTCAACTTCCACTATACTTAGCAGGTATCAAGTGCACAAAAAGTATTTGTTGAATGAATGAAAGAATGAAGGAAGGAGGGAGGGAGGGAGGCAGGCAGGCAGGCGGGCACAGCAGTTTATGCAACTTGAGAAAAAACCTGGTTGAAATTATGACTATGGGTAGAGTATCTACTTGGTTCTGCAGTCAGCAGATCTGGGTTCTGGACCTAGCCTTGACTTGACTGCCTGTGTGACCTTAGCAAGTTCCTGAACCTCTGTGCTTTGATTTCTCATCTATGAAGTGGAAGTATAATTCCTGTCTCACTCCAGTTAGTGTGAGAATTAAATGATTGATGGGAAAAAGCTCAGTGTAATGCCTTGATTATGGTAAGTGCTCAATAAATGTTAGCCATATAAATGTCAACTTTAATTTAGGTGGAGTTTGCCAAATAGTTCATGTCAAGGTTATAAAGCTATTCCAAATAAGATGTAACTTCTTTTTACCTGATAAAGGCTAATTTTCAAAGTTCCCTGTGTGTACTGACTAAATCACCTTAAAGAAATGGTTCTTCACTTTTTCTGGAGTAATCGAGGATCTTTTGGAAATCAGATGAAAGCCTGATACATCTCTCCAGAATGGCATATAATTCTTGAGGTTTACAGTTCCCTGTACTGCTCTCCTGCTCATAGGCTGTAGTGAAAGAACTAAGGCAGCATTCATAAAGAGGCCGGAAGGAGCAAGGCCAGTCTCCAGTGGGTCTGTTCCCTTTAAAGAGGTTTGTGGAGTCCCTGTGGAACCACAAGGTGGAGAGAGCTGGAGATGAGCCTATGTGACTGGGTGGGTCAGACTCAAGTGCAAGCCCCTTAGAACCCTCAGCCCTGCTAGGTCCAATCTGGGGATACTGGAAGCCTCGTGGATTCCCAGTGTTCCTGGCATGGGGTCCTCTAGGCCAACTTGCACTCACAGTGGTACTGCAAGGGGGTCATAGGGCCTGGGTGGGTGGTGTGGGAGACCCAGCCCAGGCCTGCAGCTTTGGTACCCCCCTCCCTCACACTGGCTCTCTGCAAGTGTTTTTTGCTGGTGTCGTTTTGGGCAGCAAGTGGGCCTACCACCATGGGTAGTGCATCCCTCCCTCCACCCAGGGTGATAGTGTAATCTTTGGAGCCATACAATATCCATGGCAACCCATCTGCTCCATCCCCTGCCGCTTTAAAGGGCACACCTTTCCCTGCCCACTCTTTGAGGGTGGCCTCAGAACAAAGACCAAGGCTCCATCTGGGAGGAAGAATGGCAACCTCCAGGTGACCTGAGGTGACTAGGAAACTTTGTGGTCAGAGAGCTTCTGCTCTCTGGAAGGGAAAAAGCAAGGGGAGCACCTTGGGCCCCTGGAAAGGAGGGTTGGTTTTCTGGGGTATAGGGGCAACCCTGCCCTTGGCCTTCTTTTCCTCCATGAAGCAATGACAAGGGGTCTGGGGCTCAGGGTGGGATTTAAGGCAGAAGAATTGGTGGACGGTGGGGAGATAGATTCCCGACATCTTGGAATCTGGGGAATGGAGGGGGCCTCAAGTCTGATAAGCCAAACTGGAAGCTGAGACTATCTCTCCTAGACCCTTACCCTTCTGGCCCCCACTATCACCTGGCCTAGAACACCTGCCTCCCATCTGTGGGTGGCTGCAGTGGTTTCAGAGCAGGAAAGAGAGTCACTGAGCAGTCATTGGTGCCCCTTCAGAGTGACAGGTCCGGGCATTGGCTGGGCCAATTGCCCAGGCTCTCCATGCCCCTTGGGTGAGCGGACCTGCAGGCGTGGGCCCACAGTGCTCCTGAATTTGCCTCGAAGAGCAGGGGAATAACAGTGGCAGTTTCATGTTTTACCATGTCAGGGCAGGGACAGGTCGGGCCCTGCTGGTTGCACCACAGCCCTGTGGGGCGGGGGGATCCCATCCCAGGGAGTGGCCAGCTCAGGCCCCAACAGGTCCCAGCGGGGGTGGCGCTGGGGTGTGGCGGGCTCCTTTGCCACAGCGGGCGCACCCGGGGCTGGGTGGGCCGGTTCCTTCACCCTGCAACTTACTGCAGCCTCAGCACCAGGTTTGTAGGAGGCTCAGCTGAGGCTAAGAGAGCATGCTAAGATAGCTCTGGGTTTGGAATCTAAAAGATAGTTAAGAGTTGTTAGGGCCATGATGTGGGGCAACTTTGAGCTCCGGGAGGTGAATCGTTAATAGTATAACAAGCATGGCCTAGCTCATTGAGCATTCGCTGCATGCCAGACACTGCCGAGGCTCGGTAACAGAGTCTCATCATTTCTTCCAACAGCCCCATCAAGTACTGTTAGTGTTCCCTTGTCATAGATGAGGGAGCTGAGGTTCAGAGAGATTTTGTGGCTTAAGATCCACAAAATAACCGATGGTGCTGAGAGTCTTCTGAACCATTGGGCATAATCACCGGACCCTCCCCACTTCCAGAAGCAAATAAAAATAAGGGACCACTGGAGGGACTATGGCTTGAGGGACAGAGAGGAGGCCACTGATGTTTGTTGCCAGACCTGGTTCAAAGCTGGCTGTGACATTGCAAGGCAGTATTAGTGCTGACCCTGGGTGAATGCCCTCTGCTACAGAGTGTACTGCCCCCGGGAAGCTTCTAGCCCCCAGAACCTGGGAGCCATTGGTTGGTTTAAAAGCACACACACACAGGGTGTGCCAGCTAGTGTCACTTCCTCTTCAAAATGGATTGATGCTGCAGCTGAGCTGCTGCCCGGCCCCTAGGGAGGAGATCCAGCAGCGTGCCCAGCCAGGGCAGGGTGGGGAGCTGCAGCTGCAGGTTGGCATAAGCCAGGGAGGAGGGCTCCAGGCTACAAGGGGTAGTGGCAAGGGGCCAAGGCCCAGGGAGCTGGGCTGAAGCCAGTGCATGTTGGCAAGGCCTTGCTGGCAGCCTGCCAGCCAGAATCTGGGGGAGGAACTTGAGTCCTACCCCAGAAGGGGGCGGGTGGGACCTTTGGGTTCAAGCTCCACTGGGCTTGGCATGAGGGTTGAGCAGGAGGCCCCTCCTACAAAGCCGGCAAACAAAGCTGCGACGTCCAGGATAGTATTGGAGCTGGAAAGCCAGGCCCCCCTGGTGGGAGTTAGAACAGACAAGACTGTCTGGGGGCCGCCTAGTGGGGGCCATCTGTGTCCAAGGATGCGGCCTGCCTGCACCTGAGCAGAGGCTTTTCCTATGGATGACTAATGTGTATTGATTGCTTGAGAGGCTAAACGTGGCCTTGGATTGACAGTTTCAGTGCTAGCACTTGCCCTGTGCCTGGGTCCCTGCCTTTTTCCTTTGTGCTGAGTAGGGTCGGATGGGCATTGGGGCATACATGTTTATTTGACTTATATTTTTAGCTATGCTTTGCTTTATTTTCTCTTTCTCTTGTAGCTGCTCTCAGTTCCTTTCACTCTCCCTCTTCTGTGATTTCCTCTCGTTTCTCCCCCTTTTTCTTCTTCCAGTTTATTTTATAAGACATACGTTTACATACAGTAAAATACACAAATCTGAAGTGTACAGCTGGATACATTTTAACATTTGAGTATTCTTGGGTCATCAACAGGCAGATCAAGCTATAGAAATATTCTCCTCCTTCCTCAAAGTTTCCTGGTCTGCTGATAAGACACATACCCCCTGGTCTTTCTCTCACCTAGAGTAGTTCTGTTTTGACCTCTTAGTAATGTATTCCTGTGCACTTTTTACTTCTCGTTCTTCTGTTTTTGTCCTTCTTATAATGTTTGTATGTGTGCTGGATGTGTGACACATGCTGGATGCTTCTGATTGTGTCCTCATTATTAGCTCTGGGTTCAATACTTGACAAGAATGCTACAAGGTTGACGAGATGTGAATGTGAGAGAGAGAGAGAGAGAACCTCGGAGAAGGAAGGATGGTGACAATGGGAGGGAGGGCAAGGACTGTGTGAGTATGGACGGGAAAGAGGGCCAGCCTTGATGATGACTTCATTTTGCTGGTGGGGGGCCATGGAGGAAGCATTACTTTTCTCTTCCCCTTTTTTTGTACCCTCTTTTCATGCCACCCCCTGAGCTCTCTATGAACACCAACATTCTGGCTGAGAGGGGAGCAGGAGACATTGTTGGCTTGGGACCACTCTTGAGCCCACAGAAAGCCAGCTCCAGTGAGATTTTTCTCTGTCAGTTGTCCCCGTTTTTTTCTCCCAGCCTGGGGATAACAAATTAGCACACTGAAGGAAGACAGTGGGACCCAAGAGGCTGAGGCAGGGGGCATGGATCAAGTGCCCTCTCCAAGTGAACAGTGGGTCCCTCATTTTGTCAGCCCCCGTGGAGTTCCTACTGGAGAGCCATGCTAGGCGGTGGGGGTTTGGAAGATGGAAGACCTGTCACTGCCCTTGAGGGGCTTGCTGCCCAGCTGGCATCAGGCACACTTGAATCATTTGAGCAGCAGTGAGCAGGATATAATTAACCACCACAGTGAGGGTGCATCAGCCCCTGCCTCCTCTCCTCAGGGACAAACCCAGAGTCAGAGACAACCCAGGTGTTACAAAGACACCAGGCCAAAGCAACCTTGCTGCCTTTTTGGGAGCTACCTGGTGGGGATATTCATGCACAAGACAAATACTAATTAACTGAGCATGTGCCACACGTGCTAGGTGTTCTAGGTAAGAGTGGTAAACAGGAGATAGAAGAAAGAAATGCTAAAGCTAGTACCTTGATTTCAACACGATTGATTGCTGATTTTTTCTTAATGAATATTCTTATAGATGACAGAGAAATGTGGGCTGAATAGTACAGCTGGGAGGACACAGATCTAGTTGTTCAACCTACAAAAGATACTGATCGGTTTTAACCCACCAAGGGTCTCTAGTGTCATGCCATCGGGCTCTGTTTTTAGTTCTGCCTCACCCAGTATTTTTTCCCAAATAAAGAATTGAAAAAATAGTACAATAACACTCACAACTCTTCACCTATATGGACCAATTGTTAAAATTTTGCCACAGTTGTGCTCACATGCTCTCCCTCTAATGCACACACACACATTTGTTTTAACTGACCCACTTGAAAGTAAGTTGCACACATCGTGAAATTTCACCCCAAAAATGTCCAGCGGGCATCTCCTAAAGACAAGGACATTCTCTTAAAATTACCATGCCATCTCACATGTAAGAAAATTAAAAATAATGCCATAATATCACGTAATAGACAGTCCATATTAAAATATTCCCAATCATTCCATAGCATTAATTAATTAATTAATTAATTTATTTATTTATTTTGCGGGATTCAATCACGGTTCACACATCGCGTTTGATCAGTATGTCTTTTTCGTCTCTTAACCTGTCTTTTTTGCCTTTCATCACCCTGACTTTTTTGAAGAGTCCAAGGCTAGTTGTCCTATAGAATGCTTGTCATGCTGGATGGGTCTGATTGTGTCCTCATTATTAGCTCTGGGTTCAACACTTTTGACAAGAATGCTACAAGGGTGATGATGTTGTATAATTCTGCTTGTAGTACTTCAAGAGGTAAATGATGCCAGGTTGTCCCATCACTGATCATGCTACTTTTGATCTCTTGGTTAAGATGGTGGCCACCGGATCTCTCCTAGGGAGATACATTTTTCCCCTCTGACACTACCAAGTCATCTGTGAGTGAGACTTTGAGACCTTGTTAATATCTAGTTTCCTAACAATCTCCCACCCAATGGTTTTAGCATCCATTGTTGATCTTTGCTTGGAGCTATTATTACATTATGGGTTGCAGAATGGTGATTTTCTAATCCTAGCATTTCTTCTATATCTATTAGCCAGAATTATTCTGTAAAGAAAAAGCTTCCTCCCTATGTCTTCTCTTACTCTTTCTTTGAGTTACACTCTGGACTAATGGATCATTTTTTAGTTTGATGCATTATAATCCATTACTTCATTATTTTTTTTGATGCTCAAATTGTCCCAAGTTTGGCCATTAAGCTGGCTCCTATGTCCTTTTGACATGACCCTATTTGTCTTTGATCACTTCCTTGCTTTCTGGTCCAACAGCATGTCCCAGACACATCTTGTACTTTCCCTGCCATTTCCCAAAAGAATTCTTTTTCATTTTATTGGAGAGTGGAATTTAGAAACCAGCATCTGGGTGTTAAGGTCTGCTTACCCAATATATTTTATCAATGACTTGAATAAAGGCATAAGGAATACTTATCAAGTTCACAGATGATTCAAAACTGAGAGGGAAAGCCAAATATATGATAATAGAATCAATATTCAAAATGAGCTCAAGGGGATGAAATCGGGACCAAAACGAACAGATTTAAAGAAGATAAATATGAAGTCCTGGGCTTAGGTTGGAAAAATCAATCGCATAATATCAGGTTTGGGTGAACTATTTGCTGGGAGAAAGTTGATAGAAAAAAGACCTAGCTTTGGTTGTCATTTAACATGAGCCAGCTGTGTTCTGTGATTCTTAGGTTGTACTCGTTCTTTCACAATGCAGCCAATATATATTGAGGGCCTACCATGTGCCAGACACTGTTCTAGAGGTTTAGTATATGTCAGTTAGCAAGCCAGACAGACAAAAATCCCTGCCCTCCTATGTTAACATTCTTGGAAGGGGGAATGTGTGGAGCAGACAATAAAGAAAAAATGATAAGTAAATCATACAGTATGCAAACAGTATGTTAGAATGTGAGGAGTGCTTTGAAATAAATAGCTCAAAGTAAGGTGAATACTGGGGGCAGTTCATATTCTTCAGGAAGGTGATATTTGAGCAAGGATTTGACAGAAGCAAGGAACTCAGCCATGTGGGTATGTGGTGGAACAGTGTTTCAAACAGAGGGACAGCCAGTGCAAAAACCCTTAAACAAGAGAGTGCTGCTTGTTTTCCAACTATTCCAAGTGTGCCTGGAGTGGAGCCAGTGAAGGGAGAGTAGAGGAAGATGAGATGCGAGGTGCTGGGATAACAAAGGGACTTTGGCTTTTATTCTGAGTGACATGGGGAACCATTGGAGGGTTTTGAGCAGAGGAGTGCCCTGACCTGACTTTTTAAAAGACCCACTCTGTGTGCTGTGTTGAGAATAACTATAGGGCTGCAAGCATGGAAGCAGTGCCCTTGCAGTAACTAGGAGAAAGAAGGTTGTAGCTGGGACCTTGGTTAAGTAGTGAACTTGGATTTGCTAATGAACTGGTTGTGAGGGGAGAAAAGCAAGGAACCAAGGTTTTTAGCCTGAGCAACTTAAGAATGGTATTGCCATTAAATGAGATGGGGAAGGCTGTAGATGGAGCACATAATTTTTCCTTCCTTCCTTCTTTCCTTCCTTCCTTCCTTTCTTTCCCCTTCCTTCCTTCCCCTCCCTCCCTCCCTTCCTTCCTTCCTTTTTGGTGGCGGAGCATGAGGAGCTCAGTTTTGGACAGGTTGCATTTGAGATACCTGTCAGACAGATGAGTAGAAATATTGAGGCTATTTGCATTTCAGGATACAGGTCCAAGCTACAGGACAGAAGCTTGGGCATCATCAATTATAGGTAGATTGACACCATAAAGAGAGGTAAAGCATCCAAGACCTGGGTGAGGCTGTAACTATGGGTCCTTGGTGCATCCCATGTGGAAATCTGTGTCCAGTACTGGGAGCCCCTTTAAAAGGGGTGCTGCTAGCCTGGAGCCCATCCACAGAAGGGTGTCAGGATGGTGGAGGTACAGCAGTCATGGGAGTATGAGGAAGCTTGGCTGCAAGAGACCCAGAGCCATGTGAGTGCTATGCCCACCCCCTGTGAGTGCTATGCCCACCTCACTGGGTGGGGGTGGGGATGGGCAAAAGGAAGTTGTTGTGAGGAATGCAGATTTGCCGGGAGGGGGATGGGGGTGAAGAGGAGCTTTTCCTGCAATTGGAGCTGATTCATGCGGAAAGGACCCCACTGTCCAGAGTTTTCCAAAAACTCCTCTTTACTCCAGCCTACAGGAGGAATTACATTTCACCATGACTGTGTGCACTTAGAAAAAGTTCCCAAATTGCAGTGATCACAGAACCTTATCCTTTCTGTGATCACTGCAATTTGATATTTTCTATTTCTTTCCCTTCTTTCCTCCCTCCCTTCCTATTTAAATGGTGATGAGGATCCACTATTGATTTCAGGACTCACTAAAGGGGTCCAGCCTGCAGTATGAGACTTCTGGTCTCAACAGAGCTTAGCTCCACGGGTGGCGAGGTTAGGAGCCAAGAAAATTGGGGGCTCTCCCTTTCTCAGTGCATGCCTCTGGAGTTCTACTCCAGCCCTGGGGGCGGGGGGGTGGTCCTTTCCCCTGCTGGGTCACCTGTACATGTCGGAGAGGTTCTCATCTTCTAGGCAGTATGTTAAATCCTGTTATCTCCCATAGGCTAATCTTGGCAACCCCCCCGCCCCCAGATTCTGCTTCGCGGGGACATAATTTTTAGTGCGGGTGTCCCCCCAGGGTTCTTAGACTAAGTGCTGAGCCTACAGTGAACACTCTGCTAAGACTTGAGTTGGAGTGACCCGTGGAGAAATTACTCAGAAGCAACCACTCCCGGCCTTAGCACCAGCTCGGCCGAGTGGTCACCGACAAGTGGGCGCATGGGGGGCTACAGAGGGAGAATGCCCCACCCTCTCGAGGTGACAGTAAAGAAACCCACGAGTGTCCCCCGATGGACGTACGAACAGAAAGTCTCCGGAGCCGGAAGCGACCCTGGCCCGAGAGGCGGTGGGCGGGTCTGAGAGGTGGGGGCGGGGAGCTGGGGGTCTGCTTTCCCCTCTCCCCCGCACTCGGGCAGGCCTCTGTGGCTACTGATTCTCGGGTTGGGCTCCCTCCAGGCGCGCACGGAGTTGGGGGCACTATACTGGCGCCCGTGGTGCTTCCCGCGCCCAGGAAGGAGGAAGGGGGAAGGGGCGAGTTGGGCAAGGAGCGGGGCAAGGAGAGGCAGGACTAACAATCCCACTTCCTCCTCCAGCCCCTCCCTCCCTCCCGCGCTCGCGGGCGAGCTTCAGCCGAGCTGGGCAGTCGGGACGTGAGCTCGGCCGGGGGACCGCGGGGGCCTAGGGGCTGTGTTCGCGGCATCCCACGTGACCCCGTTTCCCACCCCTCGCCCCCCACTTCCCCAGGTCCGGAGGCAGGGGCCCGCGGGGCGGCTCAGGGGCTGGACTTCGGGGCGGGGCCGCAGCCAGCGAGCTAAGCTGATCAACTGGAGCCGGAGCCAGAGCACGGTCGCTGCTGTCCGAATTCGGCGCGCCACCATGGGCCGGGGGAACGGGCTGGGCGCGCGGCCGCTGGGGCCGCCACTGTTGTTCCTGCTGGTGCTACTCCTGCTGCTACCGCCGCCTCCGACGCGGGCGCTCATCCCCCGGATCAGCCTGCCAATGGGTGAGTGCCGGGACCACCCGCGGGGGCGCGGGCATGGGTCACAGGGAGGGGAGGGCGGTGGTAGATGCGCCCCGTGCCGCGGTTGCCGTGACAAAGGAGGGAGCGGATCGGGCTTGTCCGAGGTATGGGGTCCTGTAGGATCCCTCCGCTTTTCAGAAAGCCGCAAAGAGGGAGAGAGAGGAGAGGGGAGCTGTGGGGCCGCAAGCCCCTTTTTCCCTTCTGTTTCGGGAAGGGTAGGGGGCTTCTCGCTGGCTCTGTCTCCCCCGCTCGCCCCTTGGGAGGGCGCCCTTTTGACGGTGGCAGGATAGCGCGGCGCAGGTCACCCTCAGTCCGCCCGCCCATATGCTTGTCTTTGATGCGGCCAGAGCTGGCTGCAGTGCTGCCCCCGGGGGCGGCGGGGGGTGGAGGAGGTCGTGCCTGCAGCCCCATAAACACTGGGGTTCTGGTATTCCTGGCAAGTCGCAGCAGGGCCCGGGAGCAGCCGCCGGCCGGGCACCCGATCCTCCCTCCCCGCTCCTCCACTCTGGCCGGCGGATGCAGCACCGGGCCCCGACACTTAAGGACCTCCAGGCCGGCCCCTACTTGACAGTGGGGACAGCCTTGGGCGCCTGGGAGAGAATGACTGGGGCATGCTAGCCTCGTTGCTGGAGCCCCTTGCCTGCTGCTCAGCTCCACTTCTGTGGGTCTCTCCCTTTCCAGCCCTGTTCTCCCTCCTTCTTATCCCTCTATCATCTGATTCCTTCTCCAGCCCTTCCGAAGTCCTTTAGGCTTTGGAATCAGATACCTGGATCCCAAGCCCATTTTGTACTACTGGGCAAATACTTTCTTCTCGAGCTTCAGTTTCTTCATCTGCAAAATGGGCACAGTCATAAATATCTTTCAAGGATATCTTGGAATGTAAAGAAACTAGGTGTATTACTTGGGCATAATGTGTAAAGGTGTCCAACACACATACACAAGCCATTGGTTGATTGGTTGGTTACACTGTATGAATTAGAATAAAGGACATATAAATTAAGAGGTTACAGACTGAAACTGTACCAGACTCCTTTCTCTTTAAAGTATCCCCACCCCTAAAACACCCTATTTACAAGAGGAAAGAGTAGCAGAATTAGCACTTTAAGGCAGGCCCTACTGGCCCTTGAGTAACCACATCTGAAATACTACAGGATGGTACTGAGAAGATGGTCTGGGTTCAAGTCCTGCCTCTGCCACTTAGTAAGTGACCTTGAGCAAGTTATGTAACCTCTCTGGGCCTTGATTTCCTTATCTGTAAAATAGGGGTAAAAATAGACCTCAAGGTTGTAAGGAGTAAATGGGTTCATGTTTTGAAAAGTCCTTCGGACGGGGCTGGGTGTGCAGACACAGCTCACAAAGGGTTAGCTGTCATTATTGTTATGTGGTGAGCACTGGCTTCTGCTCACTCCTTCACCCCTGTACTCCCTGCACAGAGCTGGGGTGGTTCCTCCTGGGGCAGGGAGGGTTCTGGGGTGTTAGTTTTCCCACAGCCCCTTGGGAGCTCCAGCCCATAAAGGGAGGGTAAACAGGTGTAGCCAGACCCAGGTCTGCTGCCTTGCGATTTTTTTGTGTGTGGCCACAGCTTCCTCTGCTCCTGGCTCCTTTCAGCTTTGGGTGAAGGTGAGATGAGGTGGGGGCAACTGCTCCGTTGGATTCTACTTACAGCCCTGGGGGAACTGGGCTAGCCGACAGGGCCATGTCAAACACAGTGGGTTTTGTGTCCAACTCTACAACTGGATGAGGACACTCATGGGGCGGCTGGAAATTGGAATTTAGGAGCCATGAGGAAGAATGGAAAGGACCTGCTTCCTGAGAGTAGCTAGAGCATTTGGTTATTACCCACACGACCCCAAGACCTTGTCCACCCCTAAATTCATGACTCGTTCCCAGGCCACAGTCCAGGCTTCCATGTGTATACCAGTCCACCTGCATGGGCTCCCTGGCTCACCATTCAGGGCAGCCGCACCTGGCAGGTGCTGGGTGAGGGGGGCTGGAAAGGAGCCCATGCTCTGCTTGCTAAGCTGTGCCCCCTAGAAACAAAGATCCAGTCCTCTGTGTTCTTGGGGCTGGGTCTGCCCAGAGGGGACCCTTTTAAAGTCCAGTCTCATCATGGTCTTGGTACAGGCTAGCAGCACTCTGGCACCTGAACCTGTGAGCACACATCCACACTTTCCTGAGCTGCCACCGCATCCCGGAGTGCTCGCCTCGCTGGCCTCCCTGGGCTTCCTCCTGGTCCCTGGTACCCGCCTCCCCTTCTTCCGGCTGGCTGGGAGCCCCAGAAGGGAATGCCCTGGCAACTGAACAGGCTTACCCTCTGAGCACTGCCTGAGGCGGTTTCCTGCCTCGTCCCCTGGGGCTCGTTAGATGTTCCTGGCAGTGTGCCCCTCCTGTGCAAGCCCATGGTAGTCTGTAGGATGCTGGGCTCAGGGCTCCAGGGCTCCTCCCTCAGAACGGGGATAGAGGCGTGGGATTGGAAACCACACTCCCCCTTTCTTGCCACCCTGCCCTCCCCTACTGAACTCCCAACCAAGCCTCCTAAGGGCCTGGCTGCCTGGGGACAGTGGGCTATGTCTGTGGTTTCAAACAAAATCCCTTGAGGTCTAGAGTCCGGTTTACTCAGTTTACTCTATGCCTAGGGTCTTTCACAGGGAACCCTCCTTACAGTTGATAAGGGGCAGATTCCTGGGGCTTTCAGAAAGTTGTCCTACTGTGGTCTCCAGACGCCCAGTGGCCAGTGTGGGGAGGAGGATGAGAGGACAGTCACTCAGGGCTCCAGGGTCAGTTGGGCAAGCAGAGGCCCATAAGAAAGAAGTTACTAGTCCCTGTCAAAGGAATGCTTCAAAGAAGTGTTTGAAATTTTGGTTCCGTTGCATTGGAAACTGGAACATCTGGAGTTCTAGGACCGAAGTCTCGGCAGTATTGAGAGCAGTGAGTGATGGTGATGGAAACAATGGCCTGCGTGTGTGAGCCTCAAGACCCAGGGACTCCCAGCCTGGCCATGTGCAAAGAAACAAAACAAACCTGACTCCTTGACTCATGAAAGTTTTCATGGGTCCCTTTATTTGGACAATTAAAGGGAGTTATTAATTCCCCCGCCCCAGGAGTGCCTGGCTGGACAGCTCTGGACGCAGTGTTTCTGAACCAGATTGGAAATAAATCTGCAGGCCTGCAAACTGTGGTCAGCAAAACTCCATTGAGCAGAGAGAATGGGCATTGGCACAGACCGGCTGCTTGTCCTTTGACCCCCTAGAAGGCCCCCAGGGTCATGGCTGCCTGAGGAGCCCTGGTGCAGGCCTAGCTGGTTACTGGCCTCCCTCTGGCCCTTCAGAATGGAGTGAAGAGGGCTCAGACTTGGATTGCTAATAGACCTGGCTTTGCAGGCTAGCCTTGCCACACCTGCTAACCACACGACCTGGGGCAAGCTCCTTGCCTTCTCCAAGCCCATTTTCACATTGGCAAGATAGGAATAATAACAGGACCCATCTTACAGTGTTCTGGGAGGATTACATGAAATAATGTATGTAAAGTGTTTGGCACGGTGCCTGGCACGTGCCCCATCCCCAGAACCAGGTAGTGGCTTCTGCTCTGCTGTGCTGGAAATTCCCTGCCAGCCTCGTTTTGTGAGATTATTTGCATCAACTTGGTATCCAGGCTCTCTGCTAGGTGTGGGGTGCCAGGACCGCTGGGCCCAGCCCCTACCAGGCTATGGCTGCCCACTGTACCCAGCTCCAGGAGACACTGTTCACATTGTATTCTAATGAACTGAATGGTGTGAACCCCACCTCTGATTCCAGGTCATCCCCAGGGGTCCTGCTTCCTTTAGCCCTTATTTTTAAAAGCCTTCCTGCTTCAGTCCTTTGCCCCAAAAACCTCCTCTGCCTGGGGCCAGACCATGCCCATCCCCTGGTCCCTGCATCTTGCTGCTGCTTCTCTGCCCTGTGCATAGCCCACATCCACCTGGGTGTTGAAATATCTGTGTACTGGCCTAGGGAAGCCCTAAGCTTTCAATACCCAACCCTTTGGGGGCACATCTGGATACCCCTGCACACTTGCCTTCCAGCAAGGGAGATGGACAGGATGGCACGGTGCCTGGAGAAAAGGCTGGACTCAGCTCATGCCCCCTTCTTAGGGCCTGTGATCAGAATAGATGGAGAGGCTGGTGTAGGCCTGGAGAAGCCTCTGGCGTGGCCCCTCCTCTGGGCAGAAGAGAAACCACAAAACCTGCCCTCTGTCTGGTTGGCTTCCTCGGGAGGCTGCTCCCTTGGGATGCCTTCTCCAGCTGCTTTGCCCCGGCTAGCCCTCCCTGCCCTCTGTGTGTATTCTGATCTCTCTGTCCTGGGAGTGCTTCCTGGCATCCAGGGGAGAGAATGGCACCCACAGAGATAGATGTCTAGGGACAGACACCTGAGAGCCTGTAAGGACCCTACCCTGTCTCTTGCCATTCCCATGGCCACAGGCCTTTCCTGTGTTCCTAGCCCTTTGGGGTCTTACTGGTCATCCTTAGCCACCATTCCTGTGTGAGCATCTCCACCGCAGGGCTGGCACCAGCCCTCCAGCTCCTCGGTGGTGCAGCTGCTGTCCTCATGTTTGTTTCCAGCATTTGGTAGCTGGTTGAAGAAACAAGGTGAGGGGAACTAACTGGTACAGAGCTGTGTGAGCACCAGGCTTTTGGTTGTCTTATCCTGTTTACCATCCATCTGGTAGGTGGAATTATCCCCATTGGACAGATGAGATAGCTGACAGAGAGGTGAAGTATTTTGTCCAAGTCACTCAGCACAACCTGCCAGGCCTGTGATCATCCCTCTTCTCTGTGGGACCCCTCTGTGCTGCACTCATGGGTCCCCCTGAAAAGCCCGTCCCAACAGTGTCATGGACTGCAGAGAGGTGGGGGTCTGCGGCGAGGGGATGATTTCACTGCAGATGGTAGACAGAAATCCTTCCTGTTACTGTAACTCCCGTTTCCTCTTTTTTGACTTCCCCTTGTCTATCCTCTGGGAGAGGCGCTAACAGGAAGAGGGAGGAAAACCACCTATACTAGAGCATAATGGGAGTCTTGACCTATCACATACAGATGAAGAACCGAGGCTCAGAGAAGCTAAGTCATGTTCTCAGGATCACACAGCTGGAAAGACTGGGCACCAAGCTCTGGGCCACAGCTCTGACTCGAGAGCCATGTTCTTTCCATTAGAACAGCTGCCTCCTGCTTTACCTGAGAAATGTTCAAAAGGCAAATGACCCCATTCAGCCTTTGAATAATTGATAGGTTATATATTTCCATTTGGGAAAGGCATCTATTGAGGTCACTACCCAGACAGGGGAAGGGACCCAGCAGAGGGCCCTGATGGTTGGGAAGAGGGAAGACAACGTCCTCGGGCAGGAACGCAATACAAGGGAGACTGCAGGCAAACAGGTTTGCAGACAGAGGTTTGCAGACTGGCTCAGTGGGCCAGATCCAACCTGGAGATATACTTTGTTTGGCCTCCTAGTGTTATAGAAAATTTTTAATTGGTTGCTGATGTTTAAAACTAGAAAATTTACATAAAACTCCAGGCTTCTGGCTTTCTGAAGACCTGGCAAGGCTGGACACCCATTCCATGTAGCAGCCAGTGGCTGCAGCTAAGCAGCAGCTTCCTCTTCAGAGGGGGCTTCTGCCCCCTGGTGTACCACCGCACCCCCTGCACTTCTCCCTGGCTTCCCTGCAGAAGTGGGTTTGTGAGTCTGGCCTGAAGAGAGCAGGGTGCTGGGTATTTACCCAGGGAAAGCATGTTGCTCATCTTGCTTGTGAAAAAGGTCCCGAGCAAGAGTGGGAAGGAAATAAGGCAATGAGGGGGTGGTGGAATGGGTGATTGGTGGTGACCCCTAACCTTAGGGCAGAGCTTGGCACTCCCATATGCTACATTGTTTGGTCTTCCCTGCAACCTTGCGAGGCTCCCCTCTCAGAGAAGGCAAGCAGTTTGCCCAGGGTTGCACAGCAGGTCAGTGATAAAGTCACGATTCACACACGGGTCTTGCGACTCCCCATCCAGTGTCCTTTGCGGTCCCTCTGGCTTGCTGCCTGTTCCTTGCAGCACTTACTTTCAGCTCTTCTGGGATTCCAGAATGGAGTGTTCAGCGCTTGGGGAGGGCTCAGAATGGGAGTGGTGCATCTCAGACACGCTCTTGTGAGTGTGAAAGATCCAGGACCCCCAGACACCCCCTTTGAATCTGGGGCCCCTCTCTGGACTAGAAGCACCCTGAATTGGAATTTAGGACTCTGTCATTTACTCAATCAACAGATGCCTAAGCAAGAGACCTTCCGTGAATGCCATGGCCCAGGATGCAGCCTGGGGCAGATACTCATCAAACCCAACAGGGAACTCAGGGAAGCTGGTCATGGTACCCACCCCATGTAGCTCATACTTGTGGGGGAGAATGATCAGTGCTTTGGGGCCAGCATGGAGACCTGTGGGGCCAATAACCCAGCTGGGGAAGGGACGGCAGTGGCTTCCTGAGTGTTGAACCCAAAGGCAGGTCACATACCCCTCTAGTAAGGACAGGGAGGGAAGAGGAAGGCATCCTAAGCACAGGAACTCACCTGACCAGGCAGTACAAATATTGGATACAGATATGAGTAATTTAGAGTCTTTGTCCTCAAAGCGCTCTCAGCTTGGTGGAAGAGATGGTCAGAGAGAGCCCATCCTCATCAAACAATGCGGCCAGCGAGAGTTGTGAGCAGGGAATAATGGGTGCACAGGGAAGGGGCCCTCCTTTAGGAAGGCTTCCTGGAGGAGGTGAAACCAAGCTGACTCTCAGAGCATGAGTAGGAGTTTGTCAAAAGGAAGGGCATTCTGGGCTGAGGGAACTGCCTGAGCAGACCTAGAGATGAGAAATAGGACCTTAAGGAGCTCAGTTTCACTCTGTTGGAACCAGGAAGGAGGCTGTGTCAAGGGATGGGGAGTTAGGAGCTTGGACAGTGGGGTGCTGCCGAGGATTTATAAGGGAGAGTGACAGTTCCCAGAGAGCCCTCTGGCTGCAGTGAAGTGGCTGTGCTGGAGGCAGGGGGGCCATTCAGGAGGTTCAGGACTGTGGGGGCAAGGATGGTAAGGGGGATGGATTTGGAAATACTGAGGAGGGAAAGTTGGCAGGATTTGGTTACAGATTGGATGTCTGTGGGCGAGGGAGAAGGAGGGAAAGTGTGGCACCCACATTTCCAGGGGAGTGACCAGTGCCCTACAGAGACCTGAGACCCTAGGCCTGGAAGGGGGAGCTGTTAGGGTCTCCTGTCCAGCGGTGTCTGGTGTATTGGAGGAAGGCCAGCACTTGGGGGTTGCCAGCATCCAAGTCACTGAAGCGATGAGCCAAGGGCAGACCCAGGGAACAAGAACATTCGAGGGCAAACCTTGGAGATTCTGGAGACTCTCCAGAATCCCTTCCCCACCACTTTTCCACAAGCTTCTCCACCTGTGCCTCAGTCCTCATCTCAAAAACGGAAATAGCTCGTGCCTCACCACATCCTTGTGAGGATTAGGAGAGTTAGCCCATTGAAAATGCCTAGTAAGTGCTAAAAAGTGCTCTTTGAGGGATGGGGGCCCAGAAGGAGCGTGAGGGACACGTGAAGTTGTCCTTGGGACTCTTGGGGCACCGAGACCGAGAGGACAGAGCACCTCAGCCTGCAGGTGCTGGGCAGTCTTGTGCATCTGGGATTTGGCAGTAAGGTGAGTCCTGGATGGTGGAGGACTGACCCCATCAGGCCATAGGGCTGGTGGAGGCCAACTCTCTCCATGCACTGAGTGGGAGATGAGGAATGGAGACTCACAGTCCTCCGGTTTCTTTAGGAGTCTGACTTGGAAGGGGAGGAGGGAGGTGCGAAGATTTTTAGGATGAACGTTGAAGAAAAAGACTGCTTTTTGAGAGGTAAAGAATGGTTGATGTCACAGGATTTGGTCTCTGCAGAAACTGGGGACCAGTGAAAATTTGAGGATGTTTATACCTAATGGCTCCAATTTCCTCAGAGAAAGGGGAGGCCTCTGTTGAGGGGAGGAACGTGTACCCCTGGGGTGGAGGCCTCAGGAGAGAGGGGTTGTTGGGGAACAGTCAGACCCTGAGCAGAGGACTGTGGTCTTGGTATAAGGGTGGGGGTGGGGGGCATGGGGCAGGTGGAGGTCAGGCTCTGAGGGGGGTCAGTCTGTACAGATTTCCTGAATGGTGTTTTGACCGCCAGAGACAGCACAGGAGGGTCTGTAGGGTCTGGGGCCCCCTGGTGATTCTGCCAGGGGCTCTTGGCCTGCTCACTTGGGGCCAGGCTTTCCTGAGTATGCTCACCCCGGGAACACAGATGCTTCCAGGCTGGGGCCCTTTGCCCCACTTGCCTCTGGGTTACTTTAGTCCAAGGGGAAGGCTTTTGGCATACAGCCCCTCTGCCTTCCTCCGCCGAGGGTGACCCTTCCCGGTTTGACGTCCTGCTCGTGCTCCTGGAGCCTCGGGAAGACATGGCCACCTGTGCTACCTGCCCATCAGGCTGCCCTGCCCCCGCCAACTGGGGCAGCGTGGAGGGAAGGAAGTGCTTCCACGTCGCAGGCCATGCCCCAGTTTGCTGCTGATTGCTGCTGAGTCAGTGGCTCTGCCCCGGGGGCGGTGCTCTCGCTGGAAGTAATGGGTCCAAGGTTTGGGTGACTTGGCATGACCTCTCTGGGGCAGTGCTCAGCAGAGCCTGTCAGGACCTCTCGAGGGACATGAGTGGAGGCGAGAGACAGAGGAGCAGCCAGCGTCCTCTTCCCCTGTGCCACCTGCCTGCTCTGACTCCATGGGTTGGCTGGTGTCCTCTGCCCTGATCCTGCTGGGGCCTGCGGAGAGGGGATGTTTGGGCCAGGTCAGCATCTTGCTGTGGCACCCGGAGCCACGGAGCGGGGAGAAAAGTTGGGCGCGGCTCCGAGTCAGGGCCCTGCCGCACCTCGCTGGCTGGCCCGGGGTGGGGACGGCCTGGGGTGGGGCTAGTGCTGAGCCCTGTTCCCGTCTCACCTTGGAGAGCTCCATCTTCCGGCTGAGTCACAGGGAAGGGGAGAGACTATAGGTGAGGCTGGGGGCTGAGTTGTTCCAGCATCACTTCCTGCTGGAAGCCCCAGGTCTGGGGCTGAGGGAGTGGGGCCTTGCAGGCGGCCCTGAGGCAACCCACTGACAGGCCCAGTCCGAGGAGGCTTGGTGCCAGGGCAGCCCCAGGCCACCCCCCACCTTGCCTTCTTGGAAGGCGGTCTGCCCAGCGGGGAGCGCTAGCCCTGGGGAAGCCACTGGCTCAGGCCTGCCAAGGGTGGATGGAGAGGTTTCATCTCAACTGGGAAAACCAACCACAGCCTCAGGCAGGCCTTGCTTTCTCCATTCTGGTCTAATCCGCTGGGGAGATAGACATGGAGGATGTCTGAGCCAAACAGAGAGCAACGCAAAAGCTTAACCCGGGCCCCGAGGTGTACTGACGCTCACAGGGAGCCAGGGTCAGAACCCCCAAACTCACCTGGACACAGATAGCACCCAGGAGTGAACCGGCAAGCATGGACAAGCCCTGCAGTATGGTGTACGCACACGCACCCACAGACAAGCTCAGGCAGGCCCCAGCACACCCGCATGCTCACTGTGGAGGTGACCCCAAGCCCCTGGAATACCTGCCAGAACCCCACACTGATAACAGACCTGCTCCTGCACACAGCACGTGCCTGTGACACACACGCCCCTGCTTCTGGCCATGAGACCCTCCTGTGAGCAGGTGCAGGCCAGGTGAGGGAGGCCCAGCTCCTCCAAGCTGCTCTGTCTGGCCCCTCTGGCAGCACTGGCTGAGCTGGATTTTCCTGCAAGGATTTTGGGTTTTGTTTTTGAGCTGCTCGCTGACTATTGACTGTGTGCCAGACACCACGCGAGCACTAGAATTATACGTGCACAATTGTTTTGAGCAAAGCTCTCACTAAATGTGGGTTATTATGCATATTGTTATTTACATACATAATCTCATTTCTCCTCATAACAAGCTTGTAAGTTGAGGTGCTGTTATTATCCCCATTTTACAGATAAGGAAGGTGAGGCTCAAAGAGGTTAAGTGACTTCTTATGCTCGTGGCACACAGCTGGGAAGTGGCAGAGGCAGGACTTGAATCCAGGTCTCTGCCCGCAGAGTCTGCGCTTTTAATCCCTCTCTGTTGACCCTCCCCGTCGGGAAGCCAGCCCCACTGGCCAGGCCTGGTGAAGTCCACAAGGGTGAGGGGATCATGGGTCCAAGAGTTTCAGGATACAATGGTTTTGAGTATGGGGGGCTCAGCGCAATAGGACGAGGGTACGTGAGAAGGGGAATCCCCAGAATGGAAGGCCTCGCCCACTTCTCCCCTCTTCTCCGAGGCACTCTGGTTACACTTCCTGTCCCTTTTGTTTTACTGTATTCCCCACAGGAGGCCCCAAGAGTTCATGAGCAGCTGGCTTGTTTGGAGGGCTGGGCTGGACCAGCAGTGGGCAGCTGCCACCAGGGCTTCCCTCTAGCCTGGCTGTGCTCTGTCTGCAGGGTCCTGGGCATGTTTCCACCCCCTCGCCCAGGCCTAAGTGGGGCCGAACTGCCACCTGGGACTTCAGGCTTATCTCCGACCTTTGGCATTTTTGTATCTGGACAGATTCCAAGAGTGGCCTCCCACCCAGACTTACCGAACTCACCCTGGTAGAAATGCCCCGTTCCCTGCAGGCAGATAAGCACTGGCAAATTGAATCCAGCCCCTGCTTTCAAAAACATCATGGGAGGGATGCCAAAAATAAGGAGGGACTGAACTGTTTGCCTTGGTCTCATTGACTGCTCACAAGACTCCTGTGAGTTTTGTTTTTTTCATTCCGCATGATATGCTGGGGTAAAACCGTGGCTTGGTAGGATGACGTCTGAGCTGCCCTAAGGGCAGGCCTGTGCAGTGCTTCTCAAAGTGTGGTCCTTGGACCGCCTACTTCAGAATCACCCCAGGAATTTGTCAACTTGCACATTCTCAGGCCCTCTCACACATCTGCAGCATCAAAATTTTTAGGGGCAGGCCCTGGGTCTGCATTTTAACAACTTCTAGGTGATTTTGCTTTAGCCTCAGACCCTGGGTTCAGGCAGATCACCTGGGCCAATGCCCCACCCCAGCTCCTCTTTTGCTGTGGGGCTTTGTGTAAGTTGCTTAAGCTCTCTGAGCTTCAATTTCCTCATCTGTAAACTGGGTATAATAATAGCACCTGCCTCATGGGTTTGTTGTGGGGCTGCAGGGTGTTTATAGCTGCAGAGTGTTTAGCGCAGCACCTTCTGAGGAGGAGTGGACCTGTTGTGGCCATGGAGACGGTGCTCCCCAGGATGGTGCTTCCTCCTGGAGCAGAGCACAGGGAGGTCAGGCTGCTTGTTCCAAAGGCCCCGTCATCTTGTGGCATAAAGTACAAGCAATGTAATTGGGCTCCAGTGTTTTGAGGAAATTTTTGGTCCAGGTGAAGTGGGGGTGGGTGGGTTAGTGCTGGGAATTTTCCTTGGGCTTCCCTCTGTGCAGAGTGCCGGTAAGAACCAGTGAGGGGTCGGGAATCTGAGGCAGAAGACCTGGAATCTAGTAACGGAATTTACAAGTTAAGAGGCTTTTTAACCCTCCGGACCACCACTGCCCTAGCAGTAGGGGGCAGGAGAACAAGCTTATAAAAAGCCTGGGAATGTTGCTATGTGTTCCTGCTTTGAGACTGAGGACGAGGTAACTTTCATTTCCCTTTTCTCTTTGGCCACTGGGATGCTCAGAGCTAAATGTGCGTGCAGCCCATCACTAGCCTCTGTGTGAGGACCTTATGACCTGCTTATGTGAATCTGTCTTTCCTTTCTGTGTTAGATGTTTTCTTCAGATCTGGTTTTGTCTCTGCTCCTGACTTGAGTGTTTATATTTCACTACTTTCTTTTCTATGTTATTCCTCGTCCTTTGTGGAGCCAGGCTGGGGGTATGTAAGAACACTTGACCTGTAAACACACATGAAGCTGTCTTCTCAACAGCTTTGTTGGCATGTTGCCCTTTTTGCTTCCTCCACTTCATGATACTGTGTTTGTGTGCCTGGTCCTAATCCACTGGTCAGTTAGGATGTGCCTGCGACTGGTCAGCGTGGCTGCTTTCTGCTTGATTTTCTTTTCTCATCAGCTGCTTGGAGTTTTTAAAATAGTTTCTCTCCAGACCCATTCATCACCCAGAGCACAAACAGTACCCTGGGGGATAGGATAGGTGGGCACATTTCTTTTTTTGCTTCCTCCTTCCAACTTATTTCTTTCACATTACACAGGGATAAACTGCATATTGTAGAAAATGCAAACATGATAACGAATGAAAAGAGGGGAAAAGTCTATAGTTCCACCAGGGGAAATTGCTTCTCAACATTTTGTGATATATCCTTCTGGATTTTTTTTTAATGCTTAGATTTTCCCATAGAAAATAGAATGTAACCATTTTATAACCTTCATTTTCATTTAGTGGTAGATAATAAATATCTTTCCTTGTTATTACATATTCTACAACAATGAAAGATACTTAAAATTTAACTTGCATGTGGTTAATTGTTTTTTTCTTCTAAGTATAGAAGAGCTTTTTGTGAAAAGCAACAACTGCCCCAGTCTCCCCAGCCCCAGGCCTGGTTAAAAGAGGCAACTTTTTATCATTTGGGGTCTTTGTTCTGCAGTGGTTTCCTCCTTGTGTTTAAATAAAATGCTCATCCCACTATTTCTTGGCTTATCAACTTCGGACATGACTTGCTGACTTGTGGCTGAGAAGAATGAGGCTCTCTATCATTTACACTGCCCAAATAACATCCTCAGGCCTCTATTTCTTGTTCCATTAACCACTGACAATATATCTTGGCCCTTTTCACTCTTAGATGAGCATATTGGAGAGTACTTTCTCCTTCACTCACCCTGTGACATCATGATGTCTGTTGAACTTTAAAGTTTCTGAGGTCAAGGGTGAAAACATTTCCATTCTTCCATGAGGGACAGTGGGTGATGACAGAAAGTGAACACCAGGGCCCGGTGCTGACACCACTCTGCCGAGGTATATCATGCACACAGCAGGGCTCAGGATGGGCTCTGCTTACATCTCCTTCTCTTTGGTTCTAAAGCCACTCAAAGGAAGGTGTTACATGTATTTTCCTCTCTTATAGTCTATTATGCACTCAAAACCCATCACTTTTTATTTTAGTTCACTTCATGTTTTGACCATGCCTTTCTTATACAGTTTTGTTTGCTTGTTTTCCTGGAGCTTCTAATACAACATCATTTTTTTACCAGCTGCATAGTATTCCATTGAATGGAGTATTATAATTTATTTTCACCCAGTCCTCTATGGTTGGGCACTTTGTTTCCAATTTTTCATGACTATGAATGATGCTATAATTAATGTTCATTTACATATATCTTTATGCATTTGTTTCTTATCCAATGATTGAGAGGCCAACATTCCTGACTGTTCCCTCTCTCCCCCAACCCCTTGCTACCAACCACCTTTCTAGAGATTGGTTAAGAGGTTTCTCGTGGGAGTGGATGCCCCCAGGTAACATCTGTCTTCCTCTCTCTAGGCTCTGAAGAGCGGCCATGCCTCAGATTTGAAGCCCAAAACACCTCCAACTACACAGCCCTTCTGCTGAGCAGGGATGGCAAGACCCTGTACGTGGGAGCCCGAGAGGCCCTCTTTGCGCTCAACAGCAGCCTCAGCTTCCTGCCAGGCGGGAAGTACCAGGAGGTGAGCAATGCTGCCCAAGGCTGGCTAGGCTGGGCAGACGATAATGGCACAGGGAACGAGGGACAGGAGGCTTGGCCTTCCGGGCCTGATACGATGCAGACAGGAGAGGAGAGAGGCTCGGCGAGTCCTCCATTCTCCCCGGCACACTTACCTTCCCCTTTCTCCTTCCAGCTTCAGTGGCGTGCAGATGCAGAGAGGAAACAACAGTGCAGCTTCAAGGGCAAGGACCCCCAGGTAAGCCACCACCTGCAGGTGAACTGAGCTGAGGGAGGGATGGAGGATGGTGGACCTGGGCCCAGCATGGAGGCAGAAGTGGGAGCTGATGCCTCCAGATGAGGTGGAAAAGGCATGGGCTTCCGAGAGGGCCAAGCCTGGGTTTGCAACTCTGTGACCTCAAATAAGCTGATTCACTGTCCCTGCCTGTAAAATAGGGATAATGAAGCCTGGCTCACTGGACTTACTGTGAGGCTTCAATGAACTAAAAGGTATAAGGCACCTGATGCATAATAAATGCTGAATAAACGTCTGCTCCCTCTGTGAGCAGTGAGTGGGTGGGGAGTTGTGTCCGTCTGCAGACGGGACCTGATGTAGCAGGTCTGACAGAATCTGGTTGGGTTTTGGCCTAGCCACTGGGTGGGCTCTGGTCCAGCCCAGGCTTCCAGAGGACTCCCCTCCATCCTCAGAGGACGCTGGTCCCAAGAGCAGCAGGTGGTGGCTAAGGTATGGGGAAAGAGCACAGGACTTAGACTCTTGCCCTGACTGCCCCAACTTGCTATTCCTTCAAATGTTTATTAAGTCCTTACTCTGTACCCAGGAACTTTTAGGCACTGGAGATATAGGGAGTTGGGCAAACAGTTTAAAGGATGGTCAGTTATACTTGAAAAAAAAAACAAAAAAAGTGACACCTGAGCAAGATGAGAAGGAGGAGAGGGATGGACCATGGGATATGTGGAGAAGGAGCAGAACTTTGGACTCCCTCCTTAGCGAGATATGTGGGGAACCCCTGGAGGGCCGAGCAGGGGGTGACATGGTCTGACCTGTGCTTTAAAAGGATCATTCTGGCCGCAGTATCCGAGAACAGACTCCATGGGGCGAGGACAGGGGCAGGAAGACCGGGGAGGGGTGAGAGGTGGTGGGAGCTCCGCCCAGGGTGGTATCAAAAAAGGGAGTGAGGAATGGCCAGCGTCGGGCGACACATGAAGATGGAGATACCTGGATCTCCTGAGAGAACAGATACGGGGGTGAGAAGAAAGGAGTCAAGGCCAACTCCAAGATGTGCAGCCCAGGAGCAGAAAAGATGGAGGGGTCATTAGTAAAAGTGAAAAGATCTCAGGAGGAGCCAGTTTTGGGGGACCAATGAGAAGCTTGGTTGGAGGACCTGTCAGACACCCTTGTGAGGCAATATGGAGGCTGGGCCCCCTCCCACTGTGGGCTGTGGCTTCCTCACCCAAGGTCGATTGGGAAGGGGCAGTGGTTCTGCAGAGGTCCCTCGGGGTGCCAGGATAGCCCAGTGGGTGGGATTCTGTGCCCTTCACCCCTAAGGTTGAAGAAACATTTGCAAACCACGGAACTGGCTGATTCCCAAGGACCCCTCCAGCACACAAGCTCTCCCTGTGGCCCTCTGTCACTCGGCTGGATTCCCAGTGCCCCACACCCAGGTCCTGGGCGCAGAGGCTGTGGCTGTGGGACTGGCTTTGAGTCTAGTGGGGCAGACTCGGGGGTGCCCCCTGGTGGCATGCCTGGGCCTGGACACTGACCTCTCCGTCCTTCTCCCTAGCGTGACTGTCAAAACTATGTCAAGATCCTCCTGCCACTTAACAGCAGCCACCTGTTCACCTGTGGCACAGCGGCCTTCAGCCCCCTTTGCACCTATATCGTGAGTGCCCTTCCTCGGCCTTGGGGCTCTCGCCCTGGGAACTGCCCTTCTTTCTGCCCTGGGGTGTTCTCCAGCACTCACTGCTGGGGAAGATCAGAGCCCGAGGGGAGGCTGCTAGGCATCACTGGGCCCTGAGGCTGTCACCCTGACCCACAGTGGGGCAGTGGCAGGGGAAGGAGGAGGGTACATGAGATCACCTGGGACAATGATCCCGTCAGGCCCATGACCCACTGCCCTCCTGGGCTTCCTCTAGCTTCTCCCCTCTGCACACACACCCTTGCAGAGTGTGGCATTTTGAGGCTACGGATCAGAGCACCGGCATTGGGGTCAGATCGAAAAAGGGCCTGTTTTGGTTTGACTCGTGGCTCTGCCCCTGCCTGGCTCCTGTCACTGTTCTAAGCCTCGTCACTTCTCTGTGAAATGTAGCTCGTCCTGTCTGCCTCCTGAGGACACTGAGCCAGTTCCTGCAGTAATCTGGGTGTGGGGATGGAGAGGACTAGTCTCTCTGACACATGTCCCCTTCTCTCCAAGCACCTCGCCTGCCCCCAGCACTGCCTTCTCTGGTCCTTCTTTCCTGCCTGAGCCTACTCCTCATTCCCTGGTATGCACCTGAGCTCCCCTGCTCCCCTTCTGCTCCCCTGCAGAACATGGAGAACTTCAGTCTGGCTCAGGACGAGGTGGGGAATGTCCTCCTGGAGGATGGGAAAGGCCGTTGTCCCTTTGACCCAAATTTCAAGTCCACGGCTCTGGTGGTTGGTGAGTGTTGGGAGTAGGGTGGCAGGGTGGGCCCTGGGCCCAAGCTGTGGGTCCAGCCACCATGTTGATTCCCAGAGGCTGCTTGGACGTGCAGACTCCCGGTTAGGCTTTTCCCATTTCCTGCTCCCTCCCCTCCCTTCCCCAGGTGACATGGGCAGTGCTGGGGTCATGCCGGGCCCTGAGTGGGGAGAAGTGGCCATGCTTATGGGGCCCTTCCCAAGGGAATGTTCTCTTGGCAGATGGGGAGCTCTATACTGGCACTGTCAGCAGCTTCCAGGGGAATGACCCGGCCATATCCCGGAGCCAAAGCCCCCGCCCCACCAAGACAGAGAGCTCCCTCAACTGGCTGCAAGGTGAAGTCCTCCCCACCCACCAGTTGGGCGGCACCTGGCCCATGGCCTTGGCGCTCACCAGAGTCCTGAGGGAGGGGGACTCTCCCAAGGCCCAGACCCTGGGGCTGACTCTACCCCGCACTGATCCCATAGACCCAGCCTTCGTGGCCTCGGCCTACATTCCCGAGAGCCTGGGCAGCTTGCACGGTGACGACGACAAGATCTACTTCTTCTTCAGTGAGACTGGCCAGGAGTTTGAGTTCTTTGAGAACACCATTGTGTCCCGCATCGCCCGTATCTGCAAGGTGAGGAGGCAGGGCTGCCCGGGTGGGCACCCAGAGACCCTGAAGCCTCTGGGGGTGCAGGATCAGAAAACACCAGGGGCCCCCAAGCCACGCCTTCCCCAGCCCCCAGGGAGGAACAGCTTGGCCAATGGCTTCTCTCTCTCTCTTTAAATACCTCTTACTATAAAAATGTGACAATACAGAAGAGCACACACACAAATCACTTACAGGAGAAAGGGGCATTGTGGCAGCATGATTAAGAGCATAGACTCTGGAGCCAGACTTCTGGGCTCAAACCCTGTTGCTTGTTGTGATCTTGGGCAAGTCCCTCCCCTTCTCTGTTTCCTCTTCTATTATGTGGGGATAATAATAACACCCACCTCAGAGTTGTTACATGCATTAAAATAGTTCATCTGTGTAAAGTGCTTAGAAATGCAGCAGGCAATATAATCCCATCGCAAGAGGTGACCACTGTTAACATTTTAGAATATTTCTTGCTAGTCACTTTTTATTATATTTATGTTATTTAAAATAATATAATAGTATTTATATATTTTTAAAATTATCTACAAACATGAGTCATATTGTATTAGGGTTCTTGAGTGTCCTTCTTTACTCAACAGTAAGTCGTGGACATCTTTCCATATTGGCAACCGCGCTCCCCTTAAGGAATGCACTGGTATTTACCTCTCCAGCCTCTTGGTGATGGGATGCTCACACTGCCTCTGTGTTTTCGTGGTTTCAAATGGAGCCCAGTCCTGGCTTTGGCTCACCTTTCGTTCCTGGTGTCCCGCTTGGCTCCCTCTGGGGAGGGGCACTGAGCCTCCAGCGCCTCCATGCCCGGCTCGTGCCTAAGCCCAGCCCCTCCCTCCCTCTCCCCAGAGCGATGAGGGCGGTGAGCGGATCCTGCAGCAGCGCTGGACATCCTTCCTGAAGGCCCAGTTGCTGTGCTCCCGGCCTGATGACGGCTTCCCCTTCAACGTGCTCCAGGACGTCTTCACGCTGACTCCCAGCCCCCAGGACTGGCATGACACCCTCTTCTACGGGGTCTTCACTTCCCAATGGTAGGGCCCCAGGACCCAGCTGGGGATGGGAGGGAGAAGGGCGGCTGGGACTGGGGGCCTCAGAGCTCCCGGGTAAATCCCGCCGTTTCCTGGCAGGCACCGGGGGGCCACCGAAGGCTCTGCCATCTGTGTCTTCACCATGAAGGATGTGCAGAGGGCCTTCGACAGCCTGTACAAGGAGGTGAACCGTGAGACGCGGCAGTGGTACACCGTGACCTACCCGGTGCCCACACCCCGGCCTGGGGCGGTAGGTACTTCTCTACCCTGGGTGGGGTGCTGGGAAGACGGGTTCCCACAGTGTGACCAAGGCCTCGGGAAAATCACTTGGTTTCTCGGAATCTGTTTTTTTATCTTTAAAATGGGGGCAAAAGCCCAGGCCTGCTCGTCTTACTGGGTCAGAGGCGGCCCTGAATGTGGAAATGCCTCAGGCTGGGCAGCTGTGTCCCCCATCGCTATTGTAGCTGTCCACCCACTCATCCCTCTTCCCCACACAACTGGGAGCTCCTTGAGGACAGAGCTGTGTCTTGATTATTGAGTGAATGACTGTCACAGGGTCCTTTCTTCTTTCCTTCCAGCCTAGTGGGCTCCTTGAGGATAAGGATGAGTGCCCATGGTGTGTTTGGGAGGTGATTCTAGGAAGCAGTGTGAGGGAATAGAAGAATGAGGGGGAGTGAGAAGAGCCGAGAAAGATGTGTCAGTGAACGGTTACCGCTGTGGGCACCCGGAGCTCAGTCCCTCTAGGGACCTGCCCTATGGAACACATCTCAAAATCGTCCCACTGGGCGTTTTCACCAACTCCTGTGCCTCATTAGTTGAGGGTCACTCAGGTTATCACCACTCAGGCCCCCACAGAGAACACCCTCAGGCAGAGAGAATCAGGGAGCGCCAGGTAGGAATGGGAACGCATGGGGATAAGGGCAGCCAGTTTCTGCTGTATTTGGAAGCTTTGGTCAGCCAGGGCCTCCCGAGAGTCCTGGTGAGAGGATGCCACAGGGACAGGAAGTGTGGTCATGGACCTTTAGGCTATGGGGTGTGGGGTGGAGGATGAGCATGGAGGAGGCACAGCAAGGAAATCCTTGCCAGCCAGAGCCCTGGGCTTCCCCACGTTCCAGGCTTTGGCCACAGGCCTCCAGATCACCTCTCTGCAGAACTGGAAGTGATGTGCCTTGGCTTCCGCGGGTGGGCACATATCCCTGCTGTCTACCAGGGAGGTGGGGCCAGCAGTCCCAGCAGGGTCTAGCAGCCTGCCTGCTGCCCTGAAGCAGTGCTCGCCTCACACCACCACGTTCTCCTTCAGTGCATCACCAACAGCGCCCGGGAAAGGAGGATCAATTCATCCTTGCAACTCCCAGACCGTGTGCTGAACTTCCTCAAGGACCACTTCCTGATGGACGGGCAGGTCCGCAGCCACCTGCTGCTGGTACAGCCCCAGGCCCGCTACCAGCGAGTGGCCGTACACCGTGTGTCTGGCCTACACCGCACCTATGATGTCCTCTTCCTGGGCACAGGTGAGTACCTGCAGCAGGGCAGGCTCGGGGGCAGCAGGGGTCCGGCTGGAGGGGTATGGGCAGCAGGCTGAGTCCCGTCCATGTCCAGGTGATGGCCGGCTGCACAAGGCTGTGGGCGTGGGTCCCAGGATGCATATCATTGAGGAGCTCCAGATCTTCCCACCAGGACAGCCTGTGCAGAACCTGCTTCTGGATGCCAGTGGGGTGAGCGGGTGCAGATGGAGGCCGGGCAGCATGCTTGGAGGGTGTTCTCCATTATTACCCAGCAGTCCCCACCCAGCATTTTCAGCCTTGCCCCAGCAGGATGGAAAGACACAGGCTCCTGGCTCAGTACCTGGCATGGGCTATCAGAAAGTGGGGGTGCCTGGGAGTGGGAGGGGTGGCCCCAGGCAGGTGGCTCTGGGCCTCTAAGCCCCTGTGTCTGGCTGTGCAGGGGCTGCTGTATGCTGCCTCCTACTCGGGCATAGTCCAGGTGCCTGTGGCGAACTGCAGCTTGTACCAGAGCTGTGGGGACTGCCTCCTGGCCCGGGACCCCTACTGTGCTTGGAGTGGCTCCAGCTGCACCCACACCAGCCTCTATGAGCCGGAGCTGGCCTCCAGGTGAGAGCTCCCCAAGGCCCCCTCCCCACCTGTCCATCCTCCAGCACATGGCCTGACACCTTCCCTGCCCCTGTTAGGATCCCTCCAGGCCTCGTTTATGTCCATTGCCTTGGCATAATCACCAGGCTCCCCTTCTGACACTCTAAAGGATAGTAATTCATCTTGAGTTACTGCATGTAACATTATGCATGCCGTCAGCACCAGTGAAATTTCATATTTGCCATACCTGTCTGTAAAGTGGGGATACGAGAAGGTACAGTATGAAATACCACAATTCTGAAAAGCCTTGCAGGAGAATGTGGGCTGACACATGAAATGTGTCTAAGTAACAAAAAAATAAGGGCTTCACAATAGCTCATGAATGAGCCCATTAAAAACTGTTCTCAAAATAACCTATTTGGATTATAAAATGTTCATGTAGATAACTTAGAAAATAGAGATGAGAAAATTAAAAATGAAACCTAATGCTACCACCTAGAGAGAATCACTGTGATTCTCCCAAATTTTTCTCCTTCTGTGTAAAATATATATAAATATATGTATTTTAAATAAAAACGGGATCTGTCACATTTGTTGTGTTCTTGCTTCACATAAGGATATATCTGGTGCTGATTTTGTATTTCAAAAAACCATGAGTGATTGGGAAAGCCATATGGACCACACTCTCCTTTGTCCAATGTATGGATGGATGAGTAGAAAAATGGGGGCAAAAAAAAGGCACCCAGTGTTCTTTTTTAGTTTAATTGTTCTTTTTACTTAATTTTTATTCTTATTATTTGTGTGTGTGTGGTAATGAAAATGTTCAAAAATTAATTTTGGTGATGAACGCACAACTATGTAATGGTACCATGAACAACTGAATGTACACTTTGTATGACTGCATGGTATGTGAATATATCTCAATAAAATTGAATTAAAAAAATCCAATTCACCAAGAATTGGTTTGAAACATAAAAAACAAACAAAAAAAAACATGAGTGAGTATACATATGTACACCTGTATACCGATACACATATATACACCTACATGCATATATACCTGTATACGACACAAAGATTGTCATAGTCTCTGCATAGTGGGATAATGTGTCATTTTTGTAGTGTTTTTATCCTTTGTGCTTAATTGAGTTTTCCAAGATTTCTGTGTGCATCAAGAATTACTTTTCTTCTTAAACAAATCAATGCATATGCATTGCTGAAAAGAGAGACAGATATATTTATATAGATCCAGCAACCCTTCCTGGCTTTTGCTAAGAATACTGCATTTATAGTTAAGAGAAATATTAGAGTAACTTCATTTGAAATAAATAATGCATAGACAGAAAAGATGCTGATTCAGATCCTGCAGGGGTGGGAAATCAGCCCAGGGAAGCCCCTTGCGGGATCCTGTGAGTGCCAGCACCTGTACTGAGGCGGGGGGACTGGGGACCAAGGGGGCTTCCTGCCTTATTCCAGACTCTCTTTGGTCCTCAGGCCGTGGGTCCAGGACATTGAGGGAACCAATGCCAAGGAGCTCTGCAACACTTCTTCAGTCAGACCCCGGTCTTTTGTACCAACAGGTAAGGTGCCCACAAAGGGGTGGAGGAGAGGCCTGGGGGCCGAGTCTGCTTGGAACACCCTCTCTGGGCACTGATGGGTGTAAATGACTTTCCCTCCACCCTCCTCCCTTCACTGTGACAAGCAGGGCCCAGGGTGGATGGGCCTGTGCCACCTTCACCCTGAGCCGCTTCTGTCCACAGGGGAGAAGCCGTGTGAGCGGGTCCAGTTCCAGCCCAACACCGTGAACACCTTGGCCTGCCTGCTTCTCTCCAACCTGGCGAGCCGGCTCTGGCTGCACAATGGGGCCCCCGTCAATGCCTCCGCTTCCTGCCGCGTGTTGCCCACGGGGGACCTGCTACTGGTTGGCAGCCAGCGGAGGCTGGGGTTGTTCCAGTGCTGGTCCCTGGAGAATGGCGTCCAGCAGCTGGTGGCCAGCTACTGCCCCGAGGTGGCAGAGGACGAGACAGCAGACAGAGCAGACCGGGGTGGCAGCATACCCGTCATTATCAACACATCGCGTGTGAGTGCGCCAGCTGGTGGCAAGGCCAGCTGGGGTGCCGACAAGTCCTACTGGAATGAGTTCCTGGCAATGTGCGTGCTTTTTGGGCTCGCTGTGGTACTTCTGGCTTTATTCTTCCTCTACCGGCACCGGGATGGCATGAAAGTCTTCCTGAAGCAGGGGGAGTGTGCCAGCGTACACCCCAGGACCCGTCCTGTGGCACTACCGCCTGAGACCCGGCCGCTCAATGGCGTCGGTCCCCCTAGTGTCCCGCTTGACCACCGAGGCTACCAGGCCCTGTCTGATAACTCCCCCGGGCCCCGGGTCTTCACTGAGTCAGAGAAGAGGCCACTCAGCATCCAAGACAGCTATGTGGAAGTATCCCCTGTGTGCCCCCGGCCCCGGGTCCGGCTGGGCTCTGAGATTCGGGACTCCGTGGTGTAAGAGCAGACTTCTAGAGGAGGCCACCCTGATGTCGGGCTGTGAGTGCTCAGTGGGGCCATTGGACTTATGCACCTCATCAAATGCAGCCCAGACCTCGGGAATGACAGCCAGCTGAACTGCTGCTCTTCAGCCAGGAAGAGGCCCCGCCAACCCAGACAGCCATGGCCCCGGGGTCCTGACCGAACAGGGGCATCTACCCTCCAGGGCCCAGTGGGGCCTGCCAGGTGGGCAGAACAGTGCTCCCCAGGTAAACTGAGCCCTTTGTTTCAAGACACAGTTGAAAATGTGAAACGAGTGAGAGGGGTGAGAGACAGCCAAGAATGCCACTTGGGCAGCTGCCATAGTGCACAGGCCTCCCAGCCTCTCACGGCCTCTGGGGTGCATTGAGGATGTGTCCAAGGTGGTTGTTGGAGACAGAGTTGGAAATCCCTCACCTCTGCCTTATCCTACTGCCACAGGCCACTCCTTCGCATGTAGAGCCAGGGCCAGCTCAGGCCCCTTGGGCGCTCCTGCAGCCCTGCCTTGCCAGCCGAAGATGTCATTGTTGCCATCATCATGAGACCACCTCAGGGAGCAGAGGGCAAGGCTGGCACCGTGGCCCTTACCAGGCCTGGGCTTGGACCTGCCCCCTGGACCTTTCCAGCCTGTATCAGGCTGTGGCCACCCAGAGGAGGGCAGCATGAGCCCAGGAGGGGGTTCATGGCACCACGCTCACCACCACCCCACCCCCTCCCCCTCCCCGGAGTACAAGAAAGGCTCTGTTGCTGCCTTCCTCCATCCCAGCCCACGACAGCCTCCCCCACCCCCACCCATCCCTGTCTTCAGTGCAAGGAACAACGCCCTTTCTTCTTTCCAGTCCCTTTTCACCCCCACACCTTGGCACCACCTCCACCCTAAGGGATGTTGACACTGCCCAGCACAGGGGCCCTGAATTTATGTGGATTTTATATTGTTTGTTTTTTTTTAATAAGATGCACTTTACTTTTTTTTTTTTTTTAATAAAATCTGAAGAATTAGAATCTAATCACAGCCCTTCTTAAAAGACTGTTGCTCTTTGACTGGACCATTGGTCTGGTTCTCTGAATTCTGGAGGGTTTCCAAGCCACCTCTTTCCAGGAGATCATAGTGCATAGTGGGATGGTGTGTCGTTTTTGTAGTGTTTTTATCCTTTGTGCTTAGTTGTGTTTAGTTGGCCTGGCTTGGCCAACTACATCGCCTAGTGGCTCCTGATTCTTAAGGTGGGGAGTTTAACCCATCGGTGGGATGGGGAGGGGGGCTGTGGCAGAATCAGCGCCCAGGGGATTCGTGGAGTTGACCTCAACCTCTTTTACTGCCCATCCTTTAGTTCAGCAGGGTTAAGGGGACAAGGGGCATTTTTTTTAAATCATAAAAAATTTTTATTTTAAAAATTATATAGTAATTTAATTTTTTTATTTTGGTGTCAAGTTCTATAAACTTTAACATTTGTAGAAAGTCATGTAACCACCTCCACAATCAGGATTCAGAACATTCCACCCCACAAGCCATCCCTTTATAGTCACACCCTCCCGGGGTGGGGGACTGACCCCTCCCTGAGACCTTACTCATTCCCTGTATGAGCAAAGGATCCTAGAAGTTCCATCCTTCCTCATACCAGAGCTTCTGGTGTCACACACAGGGTCAAAACTTCTAAACCTTTATTACCAATTAATAGAAACACAAACAAAGTAATGCCAATGGCAGCGGGAAAGGGAGGGCCCTGCCACGGAGGGCCCTCCCTTTCCAGGGGCCAGACTGCACAGTGCCAGCTCCAGGCTGGGCCAGCTTGGCCGGCCCTGACAACGCAGGCCTGACCTTGCCACAGCTCAGCAGTGGAAAGGTTCTTGGGCAGGGTGCTGGGACCACATGCTGTGGTTCCTGTCACAGGACAATCTTAAAAGAGCTGAATGAGAAAAGAGTGGATTGGGTTTTCTGCTGGGAAAGAGGGGTAGGGACCAAACCCCAACTTACCCACCACCCCCCTAAGACCTTTCTTTGGAATGGGCATATTCCATATCTATCCGTTCCCTCTGTAAGAAAAGCTACCCTGAGACATTCAGAAGTAGCAGGGGGCTTTCGTTCTCCCAGAGTAACATCCTAGACCCAGATATAACAGATGGGGACCTGTGGGTAAGCAGGATGTAGGGGGCCACCGTCATACCTGGCAAAGTCTGGTGAACGGGAGATGACATGTTGGAACTCAGAGAGATTGATGGTCCCGTCCCTATCAATGTCGGACTCTTCCAGGATCTGTTTAGGAAAGTGAAAACTTCAGGCCAGAGCCCCTGTCCTTCCCGCCTGCTCCCCAGCCTGGCCCAGGCTGGCTGCTCACATTGTCAATGAGCTGCTTCATCTCTGTAGCACTGAGATGTGTGTCCTCGCCCTCTCCCGTCAGGCAGTTCACAAGATGGCTCAGGTCCTCCCTGTTCAAGGTTCCGTCATCATCAAAATCTGGAGAGCAGGCATAGGAAGCCAAAAAGGGCATGGTCAGGTTGAGCTCCAAAGCTCCACTAACGGCCCCTATTTTCCAAGCCGTACTCCCCCCACCAAAAAAAAAAAAAATCACGTGGGAAGGGGTGGCATCCCAAGCTCCTCCTGGTCCTTACCAAAGATGCGGAAGGCATAGTGGGACTTGATGTCTGGGGTTGCTGTGTCACTGAACACACTGAGGAGGTCCAGGAAGTCCTCAAAGCTCAGACTGTCTCTGTTTGGGGATGTGGAGAAGACCTTGCAGATTCGATCCTTGAAGGGGTTGGCCTAGGCAAGAGAGCCTTCTGTGAATGCCATGGCCCAGGATGCAGCCTGGGGCAGACACTCATCAAACCCAACAGGGAACTCAGGGAAGCCAGTCATGGTACCCACCCCATGGAGCTCATATTTGTGGGGGAGAATGATCAGTGCTTTGGGGCCAGCATGGAGACCTGAGGGGCCAATAACCCAGCTGGGGAAGGGATGGCAGTGGCTTCCTGAGTGTTTAACCCAAAGGCAGGTCACACACACCTCTAATAAGGACAGGGAGGGAAGATGAAGGCATCCTAAGCACAGGAAACAAGATGGGCTGGTTATTTTAAAACACATTTAATTGAATACCTATTGTGTTCGAGTCATTGAGCCAGGTCCTTTGCCTAATAATTTTCATGGCAGCCTAGGAGGTGCAGTCAGCTTCTGGACAGCATTTCTCAAACTGTAATAGGGTATCTTGACTCCATTTAAAGAACAAAATTTCTTTGACCCTCTTAGAATATGTCCTACAACCCCAGTTTGAAAAACACTATTCTAAATAATTTTCCTGGGATTTGGTAAAAGTCCTTGCCCCAGGAAATTTGGGCTAAACAGAGAAAGAACCAGAATGGGGCCAGTGATCTCCAAGCAAGTGGCAGGAAAGTTAGGGAGTCTAGCAGAAAGAGTGGGGTGTGTATGTATGGAGGGGGTAGGAGGCTGGCACCTTCAGCTCTGGAAGATTGAGGATCTCCTGGAAGGACACTCGTGCCTGCAGTGACTCCTCCACGCTCCGATGATCCGAGGGAAGCAGCTCACAAAACCGCTTGTGGGCTCTGCCAGACACAGGAGAACTCCTTGACTCTCTCAAGCAGTCACAGCCTTTCTGTGTGTATCACATTTCCTGCTCCTTGCCTTGCTACTCATTGTAAACCAGGTAAAGAGTTAAGTTACATACGGAGAACTTCTGAGAGTAATCAGGCAATGGTAAGCCAAAGGGACACACATCACAATATGGAACAGGCACTGTGCTGAGCACATCTTGGGTACAAGATGGTACCCATCCTTGAGATGGGTATTTACTGAGGCCTCCTATTGGCCAGGCACTATGCTGGGCCCTGGTTCTATCCATCCCCCAGGGATGGAGAGGGTGGGGAAGGAGCCAGAAGGTGGCTCTGAAGAACAGGGAAAAAAGAACAAACCAGAAACAAAATCTCATTCTCACTTTTACTCTAAGGATCTCTGGCACCCCAAAGCCTCCTTTATAGCAGCTATCCTGAACCACCTCCTCTTCAGCTCCCATCTCTTTCCCACTGGGAACCCCAGGAATCTCATCACTCAAGTGCCCTGGCCTACCTTAAAGCTGGCACAAAGCTAGAAAACGGGGTTAGAGACCGAAGTCGAATCCCCTTCTCAATGTTGTCTTAGGTAAATTACCAAACTTCTCTGAGCCTGTTTCATTGTCTCAGTACTTCTCTTGGAAGGATTAAATTAGGTAATGTAGGCAACCACTTAGCACAGTTCCTGGCGCACAATAAGCATTAACTGTTACTATATAATTCAGGTAAAGTTGTGGGGGAGAAGGAGCCAGGCTCTCCCAAGGCTTTTCTAGTTTTGCCAATGGTCAAGACGGCCGAAAGTCACAGCAGCCCCTGCCGGACAGGGATGGGAAGTTCGGGAGTCCGGTGCACCATCTAGGGGAGGGTAGGGTCAAAGAGCGCCCAACTTTTGCCAGAGGCTGCGGGGCGGCTCCGCGGTGCAAAGCTGAGGACCCGGGCGCGGGCGGGCAGGGCGTGCCCGGAGAAGGGCACAGCTCCGGGCCCGGGATCGGGGCCCTGAGCTCTAGTTCCGGCTCCGCTGCCGACTCAGGCAAGCCGCTACTCCTCCCTCTGAGGGCCTCAGTTTGCCCATCCGTAAAATAGCGCCCCCCGAACCGTCTCTAAAGGATCCCTAGGTAGGAGGCGGGGTTCAAGGCAGCACTTACAAGAGGATCTCCTGCTTGGTCAGGAACGTCAAGTCCTGGAAAGCAAAGCCACGGAGGAGTCAGCGGGCCGCCCGGAGGCCGCGATCGCCCTGCCGCCCGCTCCGGGAGCCCGCGCCCGAACTTAGGGCCGCGCGCGAGCTCCCCGGGGGCCCGTGTTCCGCGCACCTGGTACTCGGCCAGCAGCTCCTTGGACAGGCGACTGCCCGAGCTCCCCATCGCCGCGCCGCGCGCACCGCTCGGCTAACTCGGCTCGGGACGGCGGCAACTTTCTCACTTCCGCCCTCCGGTCGCGTCACCGCCCTGTCCCCGCGGCAACCGTCCCTGGGGCCACCGCTCCCGGACCCGCCCCCTCCGTAAAGCGCCCAGGAGTTCCCAGCTGGGGTCAGTCGGCGGGCTCCGGGCTCCCAGCTGTCCCTAGCGAGCCGGAGGCGGGGCCCGGGGCGGGGCCAGACGCTCCGGGGCGGAGCCCAGGCCGCACGGCCCCGCCTCCGGGGTGGGCGGGTCGGGTCGCGCCGCGTGCGTGCGTGAGGGCTGCGCATGCGGTAAGGGCTTCGCGTCCTCGCTATGGCCTCGTTATTTGCTGCGGAGGAAGTCGTGTGGTGCGTCTGCCTCGCCTGTAGCAGGCGGTGGCGGCGACCCTGGGCGAGATCAGGTAAAGCGCATCTGGGGAGTCCCTGGAACCAGGGTATCCGGGAAACCTCGAGACTCACTGAATGCCCGGTGCTGCTCTGCCCAGCGAGGGCTCTCCAGACATTTTCACCGGGCACTCGTCGTTCCTGTCATCTCTTCCTGAAGTAACCATAACCTTGCTACCGTTTGCTGAGGGCCCACTGAATGCCAAGGACTGTGCATAGTTATCCCCGTTTCTTACAACAGCTCTATAAGGTAGGTTCCCACTTTACAAATGAGGTCCGGAGGGCTTCTGAGACTTGTCCAGTCTCCGGCATTTAGAAAGTGGTCGCTCCAGTGCAAGGCTCCTTCCACTATTCACCTCATTCCAGGGCATGTGCTTTCATCTGAATCTACCCTACCCCCAGACTGTGCGCTTCCGGGCGGTAGGGACCGAGGCTGACCTGTTTGCTTTGTCCCGCCTCAGCCCCTAGGGTTGGCACATAGTAGGCGCCCGGTAAATACTTATAGGATGAATAAATGAATGAATGAATTAACAAACGAACCTACACTACTCCAAAGGTGAGGATTCCAAAGCTGCTGGGAGGAAGAGGTGGAATTATTTTTTATTCATCCCATTCATTCTCCTCCATGATCTTTGTAAAATCTAATGAGCATGTCCGTCTCAGTTTAAAACCATTAAATGGTTAAAAACCCAAATCCTGGCCCTCTGTAACCTGAATTCTGCCTCTCTTTCTGCCTTCTCCACTGGGCTGTGTTACAGCCACAGTGGGTTCTCCCTTCCTCTTCATCCACTAAGCCTCAGGGTCTTTGCACACTCTGTTCTCCTTCGCTTGGAAAGTTTTCTTCCCAGACCCTTTCCCCCCTCCTTAATGTTAGCCACTAGTATTCATCATTCAGTTTAAACATCTTATTTGTCCTCAGGGAAGCCTGTCCGACTCCCTAGACTAGATTAGGAATCTAGTTTACATTTTGCAGAGTACCCTGTGCTTCTCCTTGACAGCATGTGTCATGTTTGCAATTTATATTCATTTGGGTGATAATTAGATTAATGTGTATTTCCCTGCTAAACTGCAAATAAGTTGCTAGGAGAATCATTATTCCCAGGATCTGATATGTGGCAGTTGTTTAGTAAATGTTTGCTGAGTGACTGAGGTGTTCCCGGCACTTGATAATAAGGCAGACATCTGAGAGTAGCTCTAGGAAGACTCACTATGTCAACACATAATGAGTTCCACTATTGTAGAAATATTCCATTCCAAGAAGTGGGGGGTTGCAGAGCTAAGGGAACACCGAAACCAATCAAGGTGAAAGGGGTATAGTCCCAGGAAGATATAACCTGATTATTTGTCTCTGACAGTAGGCTCTTTCTGTAGAAAAGGGATGGTCCTCATTTAGTAAAAGGGGAGGCAAAGAGCAAAAAGCTGTCACTGTGACTGAGAAGAGTCAGTGGTGGCCAGCCTACGGAAAGATGTCTGCATGGTGGGTCTGTATCTCTTTCTGGTGAAGCTGTAGGAATAGGCTTTGCAGCCCGGTGACCCGCTGTGATCTGGATCTACCTCAATTGGCTCGAATCCTTCTTCACTGAACAATCTTCTGATTATCATTTTGCTTCTTGGTAGATTTTTGTACAGAGGAGGGAATGTACTGACCAGCCAACAAGAATGTTTTGTGTTGTGTGGTGTTCTAGTTTGCTAATGCTGCCAGAATGCAAAACACCAGAGATGCATTGGGTTTTATAAAAGGGGGTTTATTGGTTACACGGTTATAGTTTTAAGGCCATAAAGTGTCCAAGGTAACACATCAGCAATCAGGTACCTTCTCTGGAGGATGGCCAATGGTGTCTGGAAAACCTCTGTTAGCTGGGAAGGCACATGGCTTGCATCTGCTCCAAAGTTCTGCTTTCAAAATGGCTTTCTCCCAGGACGTTCCTCTCTAGGCTGCAGTTCCTCAAAAATGTCACTCTTAGTTGCTCTTGGGGTGTTTTGTCCTCTTTCAGCTTCTCCGGAGCAAAAGTCTGCTTTCAGTGGCCATCTTCAAACTGTCTCTCATCTGCAGCTCTTGTGCTTTCTTCAAAGTGTCCCTCTTGGCTGTAGCTCCTCTTCAAAATGTCACTGTCAGCTGCACTGAGTTCCTTCTGTTTGTCAGCTCATTTATACGGCTCCACTGGTCAAGGCCCACCCTGAATGGGCAGGCCAACACCTCCATGGAAATTATCCAGAGTCATCACCCACAGTTGGGTGAGGCACATTCCATGGAAACACTCAAAGAACTACGATCTAATTAACACTGATAGGTCTGCCCACACAAGATTACATCAAAGATAATGGCGTTTGGGGGGACATAATACATTCAAACCAGCCCATGTGGCATGTTTTTCATTGTAAGTTACTAAATAGATGTTCTGGACCATTCAGCAGTCCCTGGTGAATCTGGTTAGCATGTTGTTCCATCCCGCACCTCATCAACTCTTGATTCGGTGATAAAACTGAATTGCTGTTATACTTTGAAAAATATGTTCTCATGCTACTTGCTGTAAATGTTTTGTTTTGTTGTGTTTCTTGGTTAGACTTTTCAAAGGTTAATTTATTGACTATATTTTTTTTTCATTTTTTATTGTAGAATATAAAATATATACATAAAAGTGACTACTTTCCAAGTGCAATTTAACAAGTAGAGAGCAAATTTCAAAGATATTATAGGTTACAATGCCACAGTTTCAGTTATTTCCTTATTATGAAATATAACATTATATACAAAAAGGTAATATCTTTCAAAGTATGATTTAACAAGTAGATATATAGGAAATTTCCAAAGTTATTATGAGTTATAGTACCATAGTTTCCATTATTTCCTTGTTGTGAAATACAACATATGTACAAAAAAGTATAGCTTTCAAATTACCATTTAACAAGTAGCTATAGAACAAATTTCAAAGGATGATATGGGTTACAGTTCCAGCATTTCAATTCTTTCCTTCTAACTATTCTAATATCCTAGCAACTAAGAAAAAGAAAATTATATAAAGATTCAGTATTCATACTCCTTTGTTAAATTCCATCTTATCTGTTGCTACCCCTTCCTCTAGTTCAATCACTTTCCTGATCTTCAGGAATGTCTAGGCAGTGACCACCCTAACTTGTTCATGTTGAAAAGGGGTGTCCACTTCATGAGCAAAGGAGACACATCTAGTTGATGTTCTTGAAAAGGCTGTTGCCTCTGGGTTTTGGGACTTAGTTGACTTAGGAGCACTCTGAAGGATCTAAGTATTGATTATATTTTTGTCATAGTACCAACTCTTGGATTTTTGAAATAATTCACTTTTTTTGTTTGTTTTCTAAGACATTTTTTTTTCCTGCCTGTAATACTAGTTCTTTCTTCCTGTTTTTCTTGGGACATTAGATACATTGGTCACACAAATTTCTCTGAGGAGGTGCATTTATCTGAGAACTGAAGGAGCCAGCCATGACAAGAATCTGGGGAAAGATATTTTAGGCAGAAAGAAGAGAAAGCATCAAGGCCGTGAGCAGGAATTAGCTTAGTAAGAGTGGGCAAGAGGAAGGGTAGTGTTTTTGTTTCCTAGGCTGCTCAAGCAAATACCATGCAATGCGTTGGCTTCAACAACTGAACCTTACTAGCTCACAGTTTTGAGGCTAAAAGAAAGTCTGGGACCATCTGCCCGCAATCTTTGGCTCCTCTGTCATATGCCAAGGCACATGGTGGCATCTCCTGGCCTTTCCTTCTCTTCTAGGTTCCATTGATGTAGCTTCTTGCTTCCTGTGGTTTTTCTCTCTCTGCTTGTAAAGGACTCCAATAATAGGATTGAGCCCCATCCTGACTGAGGTGCGCCACACTTTAACGGAAGTAGCCTCATGAAAAGGTCCTGCCTACAATGGGTTTATACCCACAGGAATGGATTAAATTTAAGAACATGTTTTTCTGGAATATATACAGCTTCAAACCACCACAAGTAGTATGAGATGAGGTGAGAGAGGGAAGTACAGCTAAGCCCTGGGCCCCAACGACTATGGTAAAGAATTGGACTTTATTATAAGTCCTCAAGGTCCCATAGCTAGTGAATGGTAGAGCCAGAATTCAAACAACAACTTGCAGTCTCCAAAGCCTAATCTCTCTCCATTCTCCTTAGATGAGGAAACCCACCCCACTGGCCAGTTAGGAGAGTTAGCTGAGTGGCTTTGGAAAGCACCCCGCCGCTGCCTGGCACAAGGTACACATGCCACCCATGTTCCCTTTCTCCTGATTTTCCTTGAAGGTTCAATCCCATTATGTGGTCACGACTGATTTATCAGTGTTTTTAAAATCCCCACTCTGTATTCCTAGGTAATGATTTTTGCTTCCTACTTAACTTCAGTATTAATATGGCCACACCCACTTTCTATTTATGCTTGTTTGATTGGCATATCTTTATTCATATTTTTAGCCTTTCTGTGTCATCTTGATCCTCAGTCCTTGGTCCCGGGTCATCTCATCTAGCCCCTGTTATGTCTCACCTCAGTGGTCGCCTCAGGGAGCCCCGCCCTGCCCTCTTATTGGAAATAGGATGTCCTGATCCCTACCTTTTAGTTGTACTTGATTGTATCAGTTGTTTATTCCCTCCATAGTGCTTATCACAATGGGTAGTTAACTTGTTTGTTCTTGTTTATTGTCTTGCTTCACCACAAGATGTAAGTTCCATAAAGACAGCGATCTTGCCCATCTTATTTGCTGGTGTATCCTCAATTTTAACATTTGCAACATTTGCCATGTCATTTTATCTACCCATCTATATGTCTATCCATCCATTTTCTGAACAGTTGAGTGTAGTTTGTACATAATGCTTCTTGAACACTTAATACTGTCATGTAGATTTCCTAAAATCAAGGATAATTATTTATGTATCCACCTTACATGCAGTTATCCAGTTAAAGATATTTAACATTGATATGAAGCTTGCAGTCTGTATTTCAATTTTTTCATATGTCCCAATAATATCCTTTTGGGCCTCTTCTCCCCTCTTGTTAGATCCCATCCAGGATCATGTATTGCACTTAATTGCCTTCATCTCTTTAGTTGCTCTTTTATTTTTTTGTGGGAACATATATACAACATAAACTTTCCCATCTCAGCCATTCCCAAGCATACCATTCAGTGGGATCAGTCACACTTGCAGTACTCTCACCACCTTTCATGGCTAAAACTTTCCCTTCTCCCCAAACAGAAACTTCGCACCCATTATGCACTAACACCTCTTTCCTTGTCCTCTCTGCCCTGGCAGCCTGTACTCTAATTTCTGTCTCTGTGAACTTGTATATTCTCCAGTATTTCCCTTGTAGGTACCATGGGGCTTAAATTTAACATCCTAAATCTATAACACTCTTGTTTGCTTTGATACTATCTTGACTTCAACAGTATACACAAACTATGTTCCTATATCCCTCTGTCCCCCTACCTTTTTGTAATTCTTGTCAAAAATTAAATGTTTATACATTATGAGTCCAAAACCACTGACTTCTCATTATATTTGTGCATTTGCTTTTTATACCCTGTAGGAAATGAAAAATGTAGTTACAAACCAAATATACTGGGGTTCATATTTACCCCTGCTGTTATCCTTACCCAGAGATCTTTACTTCTTCATGTAGCTTTGATCTATTGTTTATTGTTCTTTCCTTTCAACCTGCAGAACTCTCTTTAGCATCTCTTGTAGGGCCGGTCTAGTGGTGATGAACTCCCTCAGCTTTTGTTTATCTGAGCTTCATCTCTCCCTAATTTTGAAAGACAGTTTTGCCAGATATAGAATTCTTGGTTGGCATTTTTTGCTTTCAGCACTTTAAATGTGTCATCTTACTGCCTTCTTGCCTCCATGGTTTCTGATGAGAAATTGGCACTTAATCTTATTGAGGCTCCCTTGTATGTGACATATTGCTTCTCTCTTGCGGCTTTCAGAATTTTCTATCTTTGGCATTCAACAGTTTGATTATAACATGGCTCACCGTGGGTCTGTTTGGGCTTATCCTGTTTGGAGTTTATTGTACATCTTGACTGTGTATATTCATGTTTTTCATCAAATTTGGAAGTTTTCAGCCATTATTTCTTTGAATGTCCTCTCTCTCTCCCTTTACTCTGTCTTCTCCTTCTTGAAGTCCTACAGTGTGTACATTGGTGCAGTTGATGGTGTCCCCTAGGGTCCTCAGGTTCTGTTCACTTTTCTTCATTCTTTTTTCCTTCTGCTTCTCAGACTGAGTGATTTCAATTGTCTTATCTTCAAGCTCATTGGTTCTTTCTTCTGCCAGCTCCAGTCTGCTGTTGAACTGCTATAGGGCATTTTAAATTTCTGTTACTGTGGTCTTCAGCTCTGCTTGGTTCCTTTTCATAATTTCCACCTCTCTATTGATATTCTCTTTGTGTTCATCTATCATTTTCCTGACTTCCTTTAGTTCTTTGTCCATGTTTTCCTTTATCTCTTTGACCACATTTAGGACCAGTTTTTAAATGTCTTTGGCCTGTTCCAGGTCTGGTCTCTCCACCAATGGTTTCTAATGCTTTAATCTTCTTTCCCTGGGCCATTGCTTCCTGTTTCCTTTATGTTTTGTAATCTTTTGTTGAAACCTGGATATTTGAATATTTTAATATATTATTGCTGGAATATAGACCAGGGTGTCTATTCCTTAAGTTTGTATCCAGCTAGTGTATGACAAATCTTTCCTTGGGTGCCAGGAACTAACACCTACAAAAACAACAAAAAAGAGAGAACACCTTTCCCAGTCTTTGCAGATTGAGCTGTGTAAGTGCTCTCCTTTCTGCCCATGCCTCTTCTTGGGGACATGCTTGGACATGTCTGTGTGGCCCTAGGAATTCCCCCATTTACAGGGATACAAATGTCCCCTCTTCCCCAGGAAACTGTTTCCTCGTGGTCCCGGACACTGCACTGCATGCCCTACAGTCAGCAGTTCCTTGCCCCACTCAGCTACGACTTGATTGCTCTCCCACAGCATTCTGTAACAGAGTTCTACGAGCTGCTTTCTGTATGCATGGCAAGTTCTGAGGCAGCGAGCCTATGACTATCCTGGTTCAGTCTCTCAGGCTGCCATCAGGCAGACTGTGCCAGACATACATGCTCTCATTCTGTGCAGAGTGTTAATCTGCTCCGTCTGGAACCAGGACCAGGGAACCGGCACTGGGAGCACTGGCCGACTCCATTGTGAGCCAGTGAGCGGTGGGGGAAGGGCCAGCCAGGGCACCATGAGATCCTATCACTTCTAAGTAGCCTTTTACTTGATTTGGCACTTGGCCTGTTTCTGCAAACCTCTAATTGTTTTCTGGAGCTTTAAGAAAGATATTTCTGTCAATTCTAAGCTTCTGTGGGAGGATAGAGCCCTGAGCTTCTCACTCTGTCATTTTGATCCGGGTGGATCAGTTTGCTTTTGATATGTTGTTTCACATGCTTTAATGTTTCCTTTCTGATTTATCAGTGAGAAGTTTTCTGGACCAGCAAAGCAGAGGGAACCCAAACTTAGAGTGCAGCGAGTCCACTCAGGTAATGCCTCTTTCTGAAGTCCTATCTAGCCAACAGCAGGCTTTTCTTCCCAGCACCTCTGGGTTCCCTGGACTCCTAGAGGCCAGTGAGAGGTGAACACAGGCACCCATTTCCCCCTTGAAGGATTGGTCCTGGGCGCTTATGCACACAGTGGCCATTATCAGTCCAAATGGTTCTAGACACGGCCCCATTTGGAATCACTACAAAGCAGTGAAAAAGCTATTCCCACAAAAGGGTGCACTCATATACTGAATCACTGCTGCAGTTTTCTAGCAGCAGAGTATGTGTCAAAAGCCTTAGCCATGGGCCTACTCTGACCCAGCAGTCTAAAGGAAAAAAAACACATGCCTGCAAAGATGGATTTATAGAATGTTCATTGCAACATTGTGTATAATAGTATGAAATTGGCAACAACCTTTGTGTACAATCATTGAAGATTGGTTAAAAAATCAAGAGCTGTCTATATATGAAAATGAAACTATATGTAAACCATGATTTTTCCCTAGGTGTTGGAAGGTGCTGTATTTTATCTTTATTTTTTCCTTCATTAAAAATTTTATTCAATTAATATATATATCATTTTTATAAAGAAATAGATAATATATGTTTTTAAACCAGCAAAAAAAAAAAAGGTATGCACATCTGCAAATGACGGAATTATGAGGGAATTTTGAATTTTCTAAATATTTTACCTAGGGCATATATTACTTTCGTAGTCAGAACAAATAGTAAAGGTTATTTGAAAAAAAAAAAATTCTAGAAATGGGATAGCTTCGAGTATTTTTCACCTTTTACAATCATTTCAGGTCGGCCCCATGGCCATTCCACATGATACGAATGAAACTCCCTATTTGCTACCACCAAACAGTGAGGACTGGGAAGGGCGAGGTGTTCCTGACTTCATCTATGGGAAAGAAGAACTCATGGCAGGAGGGATTCAGTGGCCAAGGAATGTGTTGGGCACCCCGGCATCTCTGCCACACTCTCGCTTTGACGCTGCACTCTGCTCTGCCTGGCAGCAGCGGATGGAGCTAGGACTGTTCCGTTACCGCCTCGGAGAACTGCAGACCCAAACCCTCCCTGGTGCTGTGGGCTTTGTAGCCCAGCTCAATGTGGAGCGAGGTGTGCAGAGGAGGCGCCCCCAGAACATCAGGAGCGTCAGGCAGGCTTTTGACCCTGAACAGTTTAACTTCAACAAGATCCAGCCAGGCGAAGTCCTCTTCCGTTTGCACCGGGAGCCTCTTCTCCCTGATGCTCTCCAGCAAGAGGACATCCTTGTGATGATCAACGTCAGCCCCCTGGAGTGGGGCCACGTGCTGCTGGTGCCTGAGCCCACCTATGGGCTCCCCCAGCGCTTGCTGCCGGGTGCACTGCGGGCAGGAGTGGAGGCTGTGCTGCTGAGCTCACACCCAGGCTTCCGCGTCGGCTTCAACAGCCTGGGTGGCTTGGCCTCAGTGAACCACCTCCACCTGCATGGCTATTACCTGGCCCACAGACTGCCTGTGGAGGGGGCTCCAAGCGAGCCCCTGGACCCTGCAGGCCATCTGCATCTGCTCCAGGCCCTCCCAGCTCCCGGCTTCCTCTTTTACACGAGCGGGCCAGGGCCTGACTTGGAATCCTTGATAACCAGGGTATGTCGGGCCACTGACTATCTGATAGACCATGACATTGCGCATAACTTGTTTGTGACCCGGGGGGCCCCACCTGGAAAGACATCTCCTTCCTCAGCCCTCACAGGGATCCGAGTCATCCTCTGGGCCCGAAAGTCGAGTTTTGGGATAAAGGAAGGCGAGGCCTTCAATGTTGCCCTCTGTGAGCTAGCCGGACACCTGCCTGTGAAAACATCCCTTGACTTCAGCAGCCTGACGGAGGCTGCTGCCCTGAGCCTCATTCAGGCCTGTCTGCTGTCCCCAGCCCAGGCAGAAGAGGTGCAGGCAGCCCTGGTGGCTCTGGTGACCCAGGAGGAACAGTAATCTTGTGGCAGGATTTATTTTCTAAGTCATCTAAGTCCTTTTCCAGACTGCTGTCCAGAATGGTCATTTGGGCATTTTCATGGCTGCCTCCTCATTTGTCTCAGCCTGAAGGGAGGATAAAGAACTGATAAGTGGTCTCTACAAAGGAGAGAAACCCAGGAATAAATTTGACGAACAAGCCGTCAGGACATATTTTCTGCTTCTCACCTTTCTTCTTGGATTCAACCCAGATGCCAAACCCGTTGTTAAGAAGGGAGTGTGTCTTGGTTTCCCACGACTGCCCTAACAAAGTACTGCAAACCAGGCAACTGTGAACAACAGAAATGTATTCTTTGGAGGCTAAAAGTCTGAAATCATGGTGTCAGTGGGGTCACGCTCCCTCTGAAACCTGTAGCAGTATCTTTCCTTGCCTCTTCTAGCTTGCGGTGTTTGCCGGCAGTCCTTGGCCTTCCTTGCCTTGTAGATTCATCGTTTCATTCTCTGCTTCTGTCATCACATGGCTTTCCCTGAGTCTGCCCTCTTTCCATAAGGACACCATTCATACTAGGCTGGGGACTCCCCTAATCTAGTATGACCTCATCTTAAATTGAATATACCTGCAAAGACCCTATTTCCAAATGAGGCCACCATTCTCAGGTACTAGGTGTTAGGACTTCAACCTGCCCTTTTGGGTGGCACAATTCAACTCCTAATAGTGTATGGGAGAGTTATACAGTCTCACATATGGTGTTGAGCAGACTTTTCTTTTCCATTAGTATCAAGTCCTAGGAAAGTCCTAGTTCGTTATATACCACCAGCATGCGTGCCCCACTTGTTCTGCCCTCACCTTTTTGCTTGTTCTCCCTTTGCCCACCACTGATTTTTATTTCGTGTCCCTCCCTCACACTCTGCCCTGACCTGTCCCAGATGCCCTACTTATGTCACATTTTCCACCTCTCTGGCCACCTTGAGTTTTCCTGCAGCCCCCCACCCTGATACGAGTGTTCTTCATGGACCTCAGCTCATGTGAAAACAAGAAAGGCCTCACAGCTTTAAAGGCATAGGTCCCCCAATACCCCCATTTAACAGATGAAGAAGTGGAGGCTGACAAAGATTCAGGATCTTCTCCGAGGTCAGACAGCTCATAAGGAGTGGAGTTGAGATCCAAGCACAGGCCGTCAGACTCCAGAAGCTGAGCCAGGAGACAGTTTACACCTGTGACTGCCCCTCCAGCCAGCAGCTCCCATGATGGGTGAAGCCCTGAGCCTCAGCCCTTCTGGAGTCTTCCCAAGGCGTGTTGCAAACTCCTCTAGAGGTAGGCGTCTTATAAAATCCCATGCTAAGTCCTTGCTCTTCCACCTCCACCTGAGTCAATCTGGGAAATTTTTGTCTCATCACGTTGTTCTGCCCTTGTTATTCCAGAGTTTTCCATCTCGGTTCCAAACGCAGTATCAACAGTGGTATTGTAGAATAGTTGTGTATAAGTGTTGTCCTACAGCAAAGGCAAACAAAACTTTGGGTCTAGATCTCAACAAAGAGTTGATCTTCATTGCCACCACTCCTGCCCCAAACTCCTTGGGGGAGGAGAATCCCTACTTATAGGCTTGGGTCCAAGAGGGTGCTGGGAGCCCAGTGGGGTGTGTGCTAACTGCTGGCTGAGAGGGCTGTCTCCTCTCTCTCCCAACATGAGGGCCCTGGAGCTGGCTTAGGCCCCTGGTATTTGGCTCCCTATGCCCATGCCTGTATGAAGTGTTTATGTAGACTTTTAGTCAGAGATTTTCTATTCAAAAGATGTTGCAAAATCTTGTTGGAAATAGGTAGAATATGCACCCATAACCTACTTTATAAGAAAAACTGTTTTAACAATCTATCAATTTTTTGGTAACCGTCAAGTTTTTAGCAAGTTGCGGTAATTTTAACTTAATGTTTCTTTCTGCAAGGCTTTGCATATAGAAGCTCCAAAAACATAGCTTTATTTTGCTTGCTGGCTCTCTGAAGGGAGTGCAGCATGCATGTCCAAGGTGACTAGGCTAAATATGAGGATCTTCCCAGTTTCCCCCTAGAATTCATATTCAGAGAAAAACCTTCACTGGCTCAAATAAGTTCTTCCATAATTAAAAGGGAAAAAGTCAAATAGGTTTTCTATATGGTGCTACTTAGCCATTTAGGTGTTTTGTGAATCTTTAAGAAGGGGATTTGGACTGAAGCTTTTCTAGGCATAAATATGGAACACTTAGGGGACATTTTGTATTCAGAGCCCCCAAAACAAAGCTGGCTTTATTATTAGGGCTCTGAACAAAAAGCTAGCTTTGTTACTGGGCTCTGAACTGTTATTGAACAACAATAACAAAGTGGGGTGAGAAGTGCTGATCCAGCCCAGGGCCTCACCACCTCTTTTCTTGGCATAGGGATATGGGCCTCTTGACAGAGGGCCTCCCATGCTAAGGGGTTTGGGACTTGATCTAATGGGAAACCTTGAAGAGAGTTAAACTGGGGAAAAACAGATTTGCATTTTAGGAAGAATACTCAAGCTACAATGGTTTGGGGGATGGATAGATGGATCAAGGAAGGAAAAATAGAATCGGGGGGTCCAATTAAGAGCTGCCGAATGGTGGCAATTCAGGCAAGAAATGATGGCCCAGTTCCTAGAACAGTGCCTGGAATATTAAATATTTGTCGAAAGAATGAAAAAAAAAAAAGAATTGAGTGACCTGGAAGTCTAGGCACTAGAGAGCAATTCAAGGAGGAGGTAATTGAGAGTATAATATACTGAAGAAAGTTCAAGAATTCTATGAATTAGGAAATGCCCATTTTTTTAAAAAGGAGGGAAATTTAAAAAGTCCTCTGGATATAACCACTGGATAATCTTAAGGTGACAACTTGGGTTGCGTATGGTGAAGGAGAGGAGCAGAAACCAAACAAGTGGATGGATGTCAGGAAGAGGAGGCGGTAATAAAGGAACACTGATAAGGTTTTGTTATTCCTTACTTAAGGGATGTTTTAGCCCACCAGGGTGAATGCCTGGGAGTGCATGCGTTCTGATTACGCCTGCCCCTCACAGAGCCCCTCAGAGAGCCCCTCACAGAGGAGAGACTGCTCAAGGCAAGGTTATAGAAAAGTTGAAGAAAGACCATGAGATGATTTGTTCCCAACATAGACTTGGCCAAATTCCGGGCTTTGCCGCGGGTTCAAGAAAGCATGGGGGTTGGGGAGGTGACGTTGAGTATTGGCGTCAATGGGGAAGTACTACAAGTACCACGATGCGCCCTGTCAGCCGCTGGAGGTCTCCCGCCTCGAGAGCCGCGGCTCGATTGCTCTTCTACCACCAGCCCCGGAAGGCAAACCCTTCCGGGCTCCGCCCAAGATGGCCACAGCTCACGCCCAAGTGGGTGTGGTTCCCGGGAAGGCCCCGCCCCCAGAACGCTTCTCCAATGGGGGCCGCCCTCGTGTCCATGGCGACGGCGGCGGCGGCGGCGGCTGCTGGCTTGCTTAAGGAAGCGCCGCCGCCGCCGGGATCTCCCAGCTAGGAGGGAGTCCCTGGGGGAGCGGGCTCCCCCTAGCGATTGGCCGGGACAGCCTGTCCTGTGGAACTAGGAGGCAGTCCCGGACGCCCAGCGACTCCTGGGAAGGAGCAGCAGCCTGGAGAAGGGTGGACATGAGCGACCATATGAGCCCAACCCCGGGCCTCTAGGGCTGGACCCAGCAGCCTCTCTGCCCTCCTCGGAACCTCTGGTGGGCAGTGTTCGCACAGCCATCGGGTACCTGGCCCTAGTGTGTACACGTGGAGACCTGGGACAGGGAAAGTGTTGGCTTAGGGGACCTTTGGTTTTCAGCCCTGAAAGGAAAAGTGCCCCCAGGGCTTCCAGCCATCCCACTTCCCTTTTGGCAACAAAAGTCTTGGCTCCTGCCAGCTCTGCCCAGCTCTTGCATGCACTCCAGTGTGTTGAATGGAGTGATCCTGGATGATGGGGGCTTGTGATCCGGGAATCCACATCTCAGAGAGGCATCCTATGATCCCTTCTGCTTATCTGGAAACATCCTATTCTGCAGTGGGATTGTTCTTTCCCAAGGGGCTGCAATATTACCCTGTAACACCAAGAAGGTCCTTTGGGAGGATTCCTGCAGGCCTTCCCCAGCCCTAAAGGGAGTTCTGATACACATTTCACTCCCTCCTACTCTCCTTCAGAATCTAAGAGGATGGAGCCTAGCACCTGTAAAACCACTGAATCGGAGGAAGACTATGTTGAGGAGGAGGAATCTGAGGAAGAGTGTGTTAAAGGGGAAGCTACCATCCCTTCTACTAATCCTTCTCAGGAGGCAGTCTCAAAGGCTGACTATAAGGCATTTGGGAATGGAGTTCCCTTATCCATTGTAGCCATGAAAATTCCAAAGAAAATCATAACCCCACCTGACGCAGAGGACTTAGAAGTTGGGAGGAGAAAGAGAAGGCGGAAACGCAGGTAACCATCCTTGGACCCCTCACCTGCCCTGCTCCTGAGTGGCCTCTTGGCCTCCCCTTCAGCAGTTGGAAGGCCTGGGATCCAAGATCCTCCCTGTAGCCTACAAAAGAGGACGGAATATGGGGCCATCATTAACCTTTTGGTACAACAAAAAACAAAATTCAGAACCATTTAGACTGGCTCAGTTTGGAATTTTCTTTCAGCCTTCTTATATCATCCTGGTCTTTCAGTGGCTTCTGAAGAAAATGAATTGTGCTATATTGAATTTGTTGGGTGTCTGTTCATCTGAGTGCCTGGCAACCCAGAGTCTGTCCTTCCCTCCCACTCTACCTGATTTCTGCTATTCCCCCATTCCAGACCCTTGGCCATCAACCTGAGCAACTGCAAGTACGAGAGTGGTAAGCGCTTGGCTCGTCACCCACACCATTGTGCATGAGGGCCACCCACACCAGCTCTCTTTCCTGAGATGGTACCCCACTCAGGCTCCCAGCCCCTGCATGTTGTCAGGCAGACAAGGATTGGCCCATAACCTGTACTAGCTGAGCTTCCTGGGTGTCCCCTGGCTCAGCTACTGGCAACTGAGACATCACTGTTCCAGTTAGTCTCAGAGGTGGGGAGGGAATCACCACAGTTAGCTAACAAGAAAAAAAAAACTGGTCAGGAGTCACTGTTGCCCCACACTTCCCATATTTTATCAGAGATGAGATGAGACCAGAATAAAACAGTTTTTTGAGGAAGCTTTGAGGGGCCTCAGCAATTTTTTTTTTTTTTTTTTTAAATCACCACCTAGGTCAGCCATCTCCTTCCTTCCCTCCTATCTCTACTGGCCTCTCTCAAGGGGCCACTAAGAACCTGAGGGGCCAGTGTGACCTCTCCCTAAGGATAGTTCTGCAGGCCAGAAACAGTCCTGACAGAGATAGGGAGAAAACCAGAGCTCACAGGAACAGAGCCAGGCTCTAGTTTTCTCTACCCTAGATTTTGGAAGGGCCCTGACAGCCTCATGAACTTGGAATTGTCACTAAATGGTAACTAAACTGCAGAGATGAGGTAAGAACTGCCTCCCTCTTCAACCTGCCCTCCCATCAGGTCTCTTCCTTACCTGACCCAGCTACAGTCCCAGGGCTTATTGCTGGTGTCCAGGCTGGCACCACTGACCTCTCTTTCTCTACAGTGCATCGGGCAGCCCAAATATGTGGCCTGAAAGAGGTGGGAGAGGATGAGGAGTGGACTGTGTACTGGACGGACTGCTCTGTCTCACTGGAACGAGTCATGGACATGAAGAGGTTTCAGGTACCCACCTCATGACCCAAGATCCTAAAGGGACCAAGGGCCCAGAGTGACCACTCCCACCCCTCCTGCCCAGACACTGAGACTGCCACTGCCTCTCAGTACCCCTCTGTACCTCTGGGCAGAGCAGGAAAGGCCACATCCACAGACTTCTACTCCAGTGGGTCTCTGGAGCTCCTACTATCTGAAGGACGTGTCTGGTATGCAAACCCTCTCATTTGCTCTTTGCCTAGAGGCATCTGTGCCCAGCAGGTCCTCTCCAGGGCAAGTGGGCCCATCTTAGGGAGAAGACTGGGAGGCAGTTTCAGAGCTAACAGCAGGGCCAGCTGAATGTCCAACCTTCTAAGCTTAGCCTAGCATCCCACATCACTAGAGATAGTGTGGGATCCTGCCTGGCTGCAAGATAAGAAATACAGACCAGGGTCCACAAGATTATAGCTTCCTTGTTGTATTTTTATTATCCTCTAATTGGGTCTTTGTGGTGACTGGCAATAAAATAATTGAAAATGGCCCATAGGCTTACTTTGGGGGAGACCAGGAAGAGAGTTTGTAACCTGTTTCATGATTAGTCTTGGGAGCGGAGCCCAAGAGAGAAGGAGCAGGTGCTAGAATCCTCCAAGAAGCTTCCACAAAAAGGCATGCAGGGAACAAGATGAGGATAACAATATCTAACAATTTATTGAGTGCTTTACTAAGACACTTAAGTGCTTTTATATTCTTACCTCATGAAACCCTCAAAAACCATCCTGAGTGGCAGATATCCCTGTTACAGAAGAGGACACTGATGTTCAAAAATACCAAGTTCACATGGAAGCGAGTGGAAAAACCGTGAGAGTGCCTCCCCTCACATGCCTCCCGACAGGCTGCGCGGCACAGTAGCCTGGGGCTCCCAGCAGACAGCCATGGGAATGCTGTGTCCTCTGTGTGTGCTATCGCAGCTTATTCCCTGGGACGGGTTCTTAGTTTCCTTTTCTCTTTTGAATCTTTGAGAAATGTTCTCTTCTCGTTATCTGCTTTGCGCTATCATGCACCAATTTTCCTCACAGAAGCAGTCCCTGGTGGTCTGAGGGATGTGATAAGGTGGCTAGAAGGCTCAAAGTCCTGACTGTGCACACCCCTTCCCACTACCCTTCATTTCCTAACCTCAGCTTGTGTGAGTGTTGGTAGAGGCCTTAGGGAATCTTTCCTGTTTCACCCTTGGGGTAATAGGTACAGCACTTATCTCCACTGTGACTTTTACCTTAACCCTCCAAATCTTCCTCCACTGCTTTTTGGGATGCCCAGGCGCCAGGAACTGCTACTTACTCTGAGGAATAGTAAAACCAACTGGTTCTGTTTCAGAAAATCAACCATTTCCCTGGCATGACAGAAATCTGCCGCAAAGATCTGCTGGCTCGGAACCTCAACCGCATGCAGAAACTCTATCCTACTGAGTACAACATCTTCCCCCGCACCTGGTGCCTCCCTGCAGAGTGAGTGAGCCTGGCTCCACAGGTGGAGATACAGGGGGAGGAAAGGGCATGCCATCTGAGTTTCCTCCAGACTCTGGCTTTGTGACCTAGAAATGTCTCAGAGGGTGGAAGTGGAATGAGTTTCAGCTGGTCAATGAAAAGTGAGTCTGAGACCAGGTGCTCTGGGAAGGGCATGGAATAGATGGCAGGAAGAACACCACAGGGCCCCGGGACAGCCATGATGCACTGAAACCTTTTGACCAGCCTCTCTGCACACAGCTATGGGGACTTCCAGTCCTACGGACGTCAGCGAAAAACACGCACTTATATATGCAAGCCGGACAGCGGATGTCAGGGACGTGGCATCTTCATCACCCGAAATCCTCGGGAGATCAAGCCAGGAGAGCATATGATCTGCCAGCAATACATCTCCAAGGTGAAGGGTGCCTCAGTAATCCCAAAGTCAAGGAGGAAGCTGGCTTTAGGCCCCTCCCCATTATGCTACCCTCCATTATTTTGGAGGCAGTATGGAGTCAGGGTTCAGAGCCAGCCCACCTGGGTTTGAATCTCAGTTTTCACGCTTCCTAGATATGTGACCTTGGGCAAGTTTCTTACCCTTTCTGTGCCTCAGTTTCCTCATTTGTTAAATAGGCATAATAGTAACTATACAGTTATTGTGAAAATTAAAAGTTATATTTATTTGAAACACTTTAAAATAGTGCAGGGCACAGAATAAGCACTTCAAAAGTGTGTTAACACTATTATTCCCTTACGGGTTTGCGTGCTCGCAGCCCTTCCTCATTGATGGCTTCAAGTTTGACATGAGAATCTATGTCCTGATAACATCTTGTGACCCTCTTCGGATCTTCATGTATGAGGAGGGCCTAGCCCGCTTCGCCACCATGCCTTACGTGGAGCCCAGTCATAATAATCTGGTAAGCAGGCCAGCCGGCAGCCTTGGGGGGCAGGGTGACACCCTCTTGTCTTCCACTGCCATGAGTGTGCTAAGGTTCCATGAAGAAAGCAGGAAGAGAGGCTTGTCATTGTCACCTACTAACAGGAAGGAAGCCAGTGAGAAAGCCTGAGCACCTAGCTGTGAGGAGGGGATGTGGTGGGTGGCGAATGAGGGAAGGTCATCACCTGGAGGGGTCCAACACATCCTCTTCTCCAGAAGATTTGGTTTCAAAACAGAGGGACAGGAGACAAGCAATCCTGGGGAGAGATGAGTAATGAAACGGCAATGAAGGGCTGCTAGGGAGGAGTGTTGCATGGAAGCAGCCTGAGGCCACAGGGCCACTCTCTTCACAGGACGATGTCTGCATGCACCTGACCAACTATGCTATCAACAAACACAATGAGAATTTTGTCCGTGATGATGCTGTGGGCAGTAAGAGGTATTTCCTACCCTGTTTTCTCTTGCTTCCTCTGCTCTTTGGCCCTGCAGTCTCAGCAACCCATGAAACTGAGCTGTCTGCTGAGAGGCTGGTTGCCCAGGAAAATCTGGCCTTTACAGACCCTTGTCCTGTGCCTGACCTCCAAACGCAGTCCCAAATCCCACCCTGATAAGTGAACCCTGCTCTAAGCTGCTAGCAGTCCTTAAAAACACAAGGGTCTTAGGCACAGAATTAGGGTTAGTGTTAGGGAGACTCCTGCCTTCAGCAGGCCCCACTGGCATAGAAATTGGTCTTCCTCTGAGCACTGGGCCTCACAGGAAGCTGTCGACACTGAACGCCTGGCTGCGAGAGCACAGCTATGATCCCCGAGAGCTGTGGGGGGACATCGAGGACATCATCATCAAAACCATCATCTCGGCCCATTCTGTTCTTCGCCACAACTACCGAACCTGTTTTCCCCAATATCTAAGTGGCGGTACATGTGCCTGTTTTGAGATCCTTGGTTTTGACATCTTGCTGGACCACAAGCTGAAGCCCTGGCTGCTGGAGGTGAGGATTATCTCCTGGAGTTTGCAAAACCAAGGCCTGGAGGCCTCCCCAGGCTGGACACCTAGAATAGGAGTACACCTGGGTGGTGGAAGAAAGAATGTGGGATGCAGGAGCCCTGGAGTGGGCGGGAATGCCTGGTGGCTGACCAGCAAAAAGCATAAGATCTTTAGGTTTCTGACCTGCTGAGTCAAATCTTGGTGGTCTCTGGGCTCCACCATGGGAATGTAGGTTTTGGGTCTTGAGTGTTCCTAATATAAGCTTTGTCTTTAAGGACACTATTATCTGTAGTGGCAGGCTGTCTGATTTGTCCGCACTAGCCTGTGAACTGGTGGGATCTCTGTGACATCTCCTTGGCTGAGGTTCCTGGAGGGGGATGTCTCTCCTTGATTCTCCAGTTAGGCCTGCTCAGGTGGTCTAGGCGGGGGTGGGTAATGACTCCTCCTGGCAGGTAAACCACTCTCCAAGCTTCACCACGGACTCACGCCTTGATCGAGAAGTGAAGGATGCGCTTCTCTGTGATGCCATGAACCTTGTCAACCTCCGGGGCTGTGACAAAAGGAAGGTGATAGAGGAAGACAAGCGGCGAGTAAAGGAGCGGCTTTTCCAGTACCACCAACAGCCACGAGAAGCCAGGTGCTCCTCGTGTCTGACGTGTGTTTAGTTGTGTAACTGTCTTCTTCATTATTACTTTCCCAAGAGCAAAAGTTCTCTAGATGGAGAAGGACTGGGTTTGATCAGCTATCTTTAAAACTTTTTTTTCTTTTTCTTTTTTTTATAGATAATACATTCCCAGGGTTGAAAATTCAAAACATACAGTGAATAGGTTCTAGGCTCTCTTCCACATCTCTCCTCCAACCACCTGCTTTTTCTCCTTGGAGCCAATCAGTTGTTCCCAGTGTCACAGATATACTTTCAAAAACATTTAAAGCACATATACACACATATTTATAAAATTTACTTTTTTGCCTTTGCCCACTCAGATAGTAGCATAACTTGCACATTCTTCTATATCCTGCTTGGCAATATATCTTAGAACTATTTTCATATAAGCACAGCAGTATATGGTTTGGTTAGCTTGTTTTTTTTTGTTTGTTTGTTTTTGTTTTTTAACAAAGCTCCTCTAGAAACTGGTTCCTGAGAGAGTAAGAGAGTTTATAATAATGAAATAAAGCAAATAGTTTAGTTTTTCAATAATAGGGGATGGTTTACATCAGTGTGGGTTACCTATTGTTTTCATTGAGATGGGTTACAAACATGATAATGTGTCATCATACTAAAACTATAACTTGTTAATGATACATAAAAATGAATTGGAGTGGATTTAGGGCTATGCCTATAACATTACTCTTTCCCACTTGCATTCCAATATGCAGGGACAGGGTGTATTTGATTCACTATGACAGCCTTAGGGCCTGGAACACAGTAGGCACACAGGTATTTGTGGAATGAATGGGGGTGAAGTGTAACTTTAAATACTCTGGGCATTCCCATGAGATTGGACTGTGCACATGAGTGTCATGAAGCAAGTCTTTCAATAGGGGATAAAAAAGATTAAAACTACTAAACTAAAGAAACAAATACAATGATACACTAGATACAAGGCAGGCATTTAAAAATGTTGTTATCTAATTCCTTTCTCATTAAGGAAGGAAGAAAGGAAGGGAGGGAATGAGGGAGAAAGGGAGGGAGGGTGGAGGAAGAGGCAGAGCCAAGATTCAAACTAAGGAAGTCCTGCCCTAGAGCCCTAGAGTCCATGCTCATAACTAATATGCTAATTACCTAGTAAGATTATGGGTGGTTTTTATGTTCTTTTTGGTCTTTTAAATTTTTTGTAATGAACATGTATATACTACTCTTATTATCAAAAACCTAAAAGACTGTGATAACTGAGTGCTAACTTATGAATGAACCCCTCTGCACTTAAGATGAAAATCAGATTTCTGGAAGTGAAACCTATTCTCATAGCTATACATAGGGTGGGGCTGGCAGAGATGGGCTTGGCAGCTTTTACCACATGGGTAGAAGCCCAGAAGGCCATTAAGCTAGCAGGAGGTTCTCAAGGCCTTATCCAGCCTCCCTTTTCTTACTGAACATTCTCACAGTCCTCCTCTGGCTCACCCTGAGCTTGGTTCCACAGGCGAGAACAAACTGAGTCATCCCATGCAGCAATGCTGGACCAGGAACGATATGAGGATTCCCATCTGGGGGGATACCGGCGGATCTACCCAGGGCCTGACACAGAGAAGTATGCACCCTTCTTCAAGCACAATGGCTCCCTCTTCCAGGAGACTGCTGCTTCCAAGGCCAGAGAGGAGTGTGCCAGGTATTTTGTACAAGGACCTGGGCCTATAATCCCTGAATTCTCTCTGTACATTTGCATGGGGACAAATCCTGAAGCTGAATTGCTCCCCAGCAGGGTGGAAAGGGAGCCAGACACTTGAGGAAAGAGGAATGGAGCTATAAATTCTATGAGATTCTTAATGACTTTCAGCTTAGTAGGTTTCCCATCTTCCCCTCATTCCTCTTCCATCAGTCCCCAAAACAGATCATAATTTCCTACTCTTTCCTCATTTTCCCTCACCCCCTTTTCCCCAACACAATTTCTCTAGTGTCTGAAGCTGCTGTGTCTTGCCAGGCAGCAACTGGAAGACATCCGCCTTAAGCAGGAACAGCAAGAGACCTCAGGCAATAAGAAGCAAAAGGAAAACAAGGACCAGAACCAGGGTGAATCAGCTGGGGAGAAGAGCCGATCCAGGGTGGTGCACCGGGGCCTTTCCACCCACTTGGCTTACAAGAACCGGAACCGGGCAAAAGAGGTGTCTGCTTTGTGGCTCTTTCCTTTCTGTGGGAAAATGGGTTGGGACTCCTAGGGAAGGGAATCTATGCTGTCCCCTCCTCCCTTTGCACAAGAGAGAGATGAGCTCCTCATCAGTAAAGTGAATCTGACCTTTTGGAATAGGAGGTGAGCGAATAGATAGGGGAGGGTCAAAAGCAGCAGAGAATGGATGACATGGAACCTTACACTAGAGTCAGGGAATGGATGCAGGTAGTGTGGGCAGGAGTCCTGTGGCCATCCTTGCTAATGGTTTGGAAGTCATTTTTGGAGATCCTGATTTAAATCTCATGTACCTTGTAGTTGCTACCAGTACACCTGGACACCATGCATCCTCAAGACATTGTAGAAGAGGAGGAGCTGGAGAGAATGAAGGCCTTGCTCCAAAGGGAGAATCTCATCCGAAGCCTGGGTATTGTAGAGCAACTCACTGGCATGCTGCACCCCAGTTACCGGGGCCAGAAAAAACTTCAAGAGTATCGGGTGAGGATTCTTACGCAGCCTCCCCAAAACAAGGGAAAAAGCTGTGATACCGGCACATGGTGGTGGTCAAAGCACAGGAGGCTAATGTGATGGTATCTGGCAGTGGAACCTGGGAAAGCAGTGTATGCTGGGCCTTGGGAGCGGGTCTGTTGGTTTCTACATCTGACCCCAAGCTCTCATTTTTGGTAATGACATCCAGCAAAGTGTAGCTCCCAACCTTCTCACTCGCAAGAGACTTGCTCTCTATATTCCTGTCTCACAATAACCCAAAACTCTTGACTGACAAATAACAAGGCCACCACGATCAGTGGCTTCTGTGTTATCTCCATCTACCACTACCAGTGCCCTGCTCTAATGGGAGACAAGCAAACAGTCTTGGGCCAGCTGTTGCATTCACTGTTCCCTGGACTAATACTGTCTAGGGTCCTCTGTTCTTGTTGAGCCTCAAAGGAGTAACTGGTTAAATAATGGCTACCACCTAGAAGAAATTTTTTAGTTACCTATTTCTTCCAACACTCCATCCAGCCTCACAAGAAATATGGTAAGGGACTGCTTTTCTCCTCTAGCCTAGATTTCACCAGGACAGGCTGGGGAGTCAAGAAATGCAATCTGTGAGTCTGGTCCCACTGGTGCTCCTGAGAGAGGCTGCCACAGAGCAGAGCCCTCCTTTTCCGCATCCAGTTCGGCCCCACGAACTCACCCCCAGGATCTTAGGGCCACTGCCAAGCATGAATGTCGCAATTCCACATCATTCCCGGTGCCATCTACAGCCCAAGAACTTCAACTGGATACGAGATTCATCAGCCAACGGCCCTTGTTCACTGTCAATGAAGAAATCTGGGAGACACTATTTTTCCAGCGCCAGAGTCAGACTCACTAGCCGTAAGTATACAAAACTAGCTTTAGTCACTTTGACCTGTGTAGATCCCCACTAACAAATATTACAGCCAGGACACTCCCAAAATATAGTATGGCACTTCAGGAGTGTGGGAATGGAGGAGGTAGCATATCCATTTACTTAACTTCTATGTACTAGACCCTGGTGATAGAAGTGACAGAAGAGTCCTAGCACACAACAAACCTAACAGGGAAATGGACAAGCAAACCCACCAATTACAATACAGTGTGATAAAGATCCTGGAGGGAAGCACTGGGTACCAGTGTTGTTAATTAGGCCAAAGTTAGGGAAAAGGTGAGGCAAATCTGTGAATACCAACTCAGGGACACCCATGTTTCCACTGCAGAAGGCCAAGCCAGCAGAAGACTGGAAGCCATAAACCGAGCCCTGGCAGGATCAGTGCCACCCTCTTTAACCCCAAAGCAGGGCTATCTTCTGCAGCCAGAAAAAGTGGCAAGTGACTCATGGACTGGTTGCACCTTGCCCTCCATGGTGAACTGTGAGCACAGAGCAGCCAAGGCCCGGGACCTCTCCCTCTGCCCTGCCTCTGCACCTCTGCTGCAACGTTCCAGCACACTCCTCAACATCACCCACCATAGGTAAAGGGAGGAAGGAAGTCCAGCACTCAAGCTCTCCTGGAGAATCCCCTCAGGTTTCCCAAGGGCCAAAGGGCCTTCTACCTTTGTTAAATTAAAGACTGCCACCAAGCTCCAGTTTGAAAAGCCCTGGCCAGGAACCCTGTTTCTATAAGGCAAAACACAAAGACACCAAGAATTCCGCAACACCCTAAGATCATTTGGGGATCCGTAAAGACTAAAAGATGAAGAGAAGTAAGGACCGGCCGTGCACTCCTCTCAGCCCTTCAAGCCTCAATCCTACTTCTAAGTGATGGATCTGAAGCCTGACTGGGGCCCGAGGCTGGAGCTCTTCCCGGCGACAAGGAGTCCCTTTCCCAGAGAAGCCGGGTGCTCAAGGCATGGGACTATGGCGGTCAGCAAAAGACCGCCGGGGGACGCCTCTGCCCGCCGCTGTGGCGGAGACAAGCCAGTCTGGAAGCCGCTAGAGCAGAAGGACGGCTCATAGCAATTGAACCCGTCTTTTTATTAAAGTTCTATACCATTTTCCAAGTTAGTCCTGTACGTTATTCTGGCCTTCGCATTTCAGAGAAGCCCCATCCACATAGAGCACGGTGGAAGGTGAGCTACTGAGCTGGAGCAATTCAAGCTCAAACAAGCCGGTCACGGCGGTGGAACCGGAAACAAGCTCGCCCACCCTCCTTCCGGCCCCGCCCCTGCGCTTCCGAGCCCTTGGCCCCGCCCCGTGTACTTCCGGCCCAGTTTTCCTTCCGGTGCTGCCGCTTTTCGGGTTGAAGGGGTTTGTTTTTGTCGTGATGGCGGTTGCTCTGATCCTCTCGTTGAGCGGGCGTGTCCGCTCTGCCGTCACCCTCTGTGGGTTCGCGACTCGGGGGATGGCGGGCCCGGGGCCTATTGGCCGCGAGCCGGACCCCGATTCTGACTGGGAGCCGGAGGAGCGGGAGCTGCAGGAGGTGGAGAGGTACCAGCTCCTTCCCGGGCCTTCAGCCTGAAGCGGGGCCTCGCGCCCGGGCGCTCAGGGCCGCGCCCTCTTGGCGCTGGGCGTCCTGCCGCCGCATCTTCAGCGGCCTTTGTTCTCATTCCTTGTCAGGGACGGAGGGGCAGGTGTTCAGCTTTATTGGGACCATGGGTCCCTTCATTAGTGACGTATTTCATCACCGGTTTAGAGAGTTCGGCATGCTTACGGGTCGTTATTGTTCTAGGTGTTACATTTTTGGGGGCGGTGTGCAAAGCAAGTATTAAAGTAGCAAGTCGTGGCCAGGTTGCCGTTTCTAACGAGAAGAGGGTTGGGTGCTCTATACTTGAGCCCGAGGCTCTTTAGCCACCCATGTTGCTTCCACGCATGGCCTCTGCCATTGGTTCTCCCCCCAGCGCCCTGAAACGGCAGAAAAAAGCAATCCGGTTCCAGAAAATTCGGAGGCAAATGGAGGCACCTGGTGCCCCGCCCAGGACCCTGACGTGGGAAGCTATGGAGCAGATCCGGTAAGACTCTTGGTACCCTGTTACCTGCTTTGCTGAGAAGTGAAGAATACTGGGGCCTAGAATATGGGTTGTTTTTTTTTTGGGGGGGGGGGGTTGGGGTTATATTTTCTTTTACTTTTTATCATGGAAAATTTTTGACAGAAAAGTAGGAAAGTATAACGAATTCCCTTAAACCTGCCCAGTAGACTTGAGTTTTTTGCATTAATGACACATTTACTTCGTTTTTGCTGAAATTTTTAATAGTAAATTACAGACATGATCTAAATAGTAGATCATGAATGTTCCTAATCTAATATCTGTAGATGAACTTTCCATGGCTTTGTGCCTTTTTCTGAAGAGAGGCTCTATAACTTAGAAAATCTTAAAGGGATCCTTTCATAAATTTTAATTTTTTTGTTTTGAATAGATAGTATGGTACATATGGCTCAAAATGAAAACAATATAATGTGATATACATATTGAGAAATGTTACCCCTCTCCCCAGTCTCCTATGATTATTGTTTTCAATAGTATTTTGTGTCTTTTTCCAGGTTTCTTTATGCAAATACAAGCAAGTATGAACATAGCTTATTTTCACATCCTTAATGGTTTACTGTGGTGTACTATAAATACTGTTCTACTTTTTGCTTTTTTTCCCCACTTAATATATCTTATCGGTCCATTTTAGAAGAGGCAGCTCTTCATTCTTTTTTATTGATGTTAACTATAGTTTATTTAACTAGTTTTTTTCTGCTGGCCACTTGGGTTGTTTCTACTCTCGCTATCACAAATAATGCTACAGTGAGTAACTTGGTATTTAACATCATTCCACATATCTGCTACGTGTGTTTGTTGTGTAATTTTCCAGAGGTAGGGTTGCTGGGTCATATACCATTTTGTGGTTCCATCAGAATGACTCTGGAACTGAGTTGATTCTGTTGAACCCACCAAGATTTTCTGAACCTATAGCAACACTCTTGGGACCCCCCTGAGCTCCCTTTCCTGTCTTTCCTGTCTTGAACAACATTGTTTCCAAATCTTCCAGCTCTCTACTATCACCTTCTCTTTTGTGATAAATAAATGTTCTTTTACTTCAAAGAAAAAACAGGCCAGTAAGTGAGAATCCTTTCAGCTTCTTGATCTTCCTAATCACTTTCCAGTCTCATTACTCTTCTTAAATTTCAGGGGAAGTAGTAGCCCTTCATTTATCTAGGATCAGTACTCTTTGTGCTCTAGGTCGGATCCCCACCTACTTCCTCAGGGACCTACATCATCTGTCAACTGAAGGCCCTCCCTTAATATTTTGCTTCCAGTTAGCTCCCTAGCTGCCTGTCCTCCTTTTTTTTAAGCTACTGCAATAAAGTGCTCTTGACAAATCCATCAGTGACTTTCTTAATTGACCTTCTGTAATCTCTATCCTCATCATCTTTGTAGCATTTGGCCTTGTACACAGCTTTCTTGAAATTCCCTTCTTCCTTGACTCCAGAGTAACTCTGTCTTCTGATTTCCCTTCTGTTTCTAGGACTGCTTTTCTCAGTCTTCTTGGACTCCCCTTCTTCCTTCTACATCTTTAAGTATTGCTGTTTTTAGAGTTCTGCCCTAGGGCTTCTAAACTCACTCTGCATACCCCCTAGTGTAATACCAGTCCCTCACAGGACTTCAACCACCTTGTTGGTTTATGACATGCAAATTGACATTTCCAATCCACGTTTTTCTTCTGAACTCTAGAACTCTTTCACTGAACTTTCTTCTGAACTCTTTCATCAGACATCTGTTTGGATGTCACACAGGTTCCCTCAAACTCAGCATGTACAAAATAGAATTCATCATTGCATAAGCCAAAATCCTGAATGTTGTTCTTGATACTTCCTCAACAGTATTGAGTCCCTTAACAGGTTCTACCATTTTAACTTCCTAAAATTTTTCTCAACTCCCTTTCCCTTGGTTGTCATTGACACTGCTTGAGTTCAGACTGCCTGTGATTACTGAAACAATCTCTTGCCTGAACTTTCTGTTTCCAACCTAACAACTGAAGAACTACCATTGAGATTGAGCTTCAAAGTGAAAATTTAATCATGGCATTCCACTGTTTAAAATCGTTCCTTGGCTAGCTATTACCTTGGGATGAACTCTAAGATTCCTAAGCATGATGTGTGTGCTCTTGCTCCTACCCTTACTGTTGGATAAGTTCAACTACTCCCAACAAAGGTGAAGTACTTCTTTACATTTCACATGCTGCTCACTCTACCACCAGTATCTTTGCTCTCTTCTTCCCCTCCTCCCGTCTGCCATCATCTTATGTCTTTTCATCCTTTCAGACAAGTTGTAGCTTGGACTTCCTAAAGCAATTTCTGGTCCAAACTGCAAGTGTTGTGACTGCCTGTCCTTGGGTGCCCTCACAGCTTCACAGTGTCATTGTATGTTAAGATATCTGTCTCTACCACCAAATTGTATTCTCTTTGAAGAGAAGGACAGTTGTCATGCATCTGCAGGATCTAAGGTGGACCTCTGGTATACAGTAGGAGGAGTTCACTTAATGTGACCTGACTGAGAGTGGTTAGGTGTTGCTCTTGGCTGACAGGAATGGAACATGGCCATTTAGCTGGCACAAGCCCTTTTTTTTTTCATTATTTATCACTAGTACTGTCCATTAGCTCTTCTGATAAGAGATGTCCTCACAACTTGAAAACCTGCTCCTTTTCCTGTAGGTATTTACATAAGGAATTTGCAGAGTCCTGGTCAGTTCCCAGATTGGCTGAAGGCTTCAATGTCAGCACTGACGTTATCCGAAGGGTTTTAAAAAGCAAGTTTGTACCCACTTTGGAGCAGAAACAGAAGCAGGATCAAAAAGTCCTTAAGAAAGCTGGGCCCACCCCTTTGCTTCAGCAGCTCCAGGCCTCTGGGAATACCTCGAAGCTGCTGTCTGCAGGCCACTCGGCATCAGGCCCTTTGCTGATGCCAGGGAATGAAGCCTCATCCAAAGGCCACAGTCATCGCACAGCTTTGAAAATGGTGGAGTTGGACACTTGTAGGGGAATTACACCAAGGAGACAGAAGGGAAGGAACAAAGGAATCCAGAGCCTGGAGAAAGAGAGCTTTGTGCCTTTAGCCCTAGGTCACCACAGGGAGCTGCAGAAGTACTCCACCGGCAATTGTGAAGGTACCAGAGGAAGTGACAATGATGGATTGCCAAGTGATGAGAAACCAGAGGAAATGAAGGCAGGGGAGCCAGGTGACCAGAACTTCAGCAGCAAAGTAGTGCAGAGGGGACGAGAGTTCTTTGACAGCAATGGAAACTTCCTATACAGAATCTGAGTCAAGGCCTAGCTTGTGGAGGTGCCATGTGAAACACAGTTGGGCAAATATATTTGGCGCTACCTGGATTTCTGCTTATGGATTAGCCACCTTGGAATAGCAAGAAGTGATGGGCCTGGGATATGGGAGGGGGAAGGAGCTGCTTTTACTTCAGTCTTGACTTCGCAAGGTGAATATGTAAGTGGGCAGGCTGAATGTGAGGAGCTGGAGAGATTAGCTTCCTGGAGCACTGCTCCTGGTCTCACCCCTGTGAATTGTCAATACCCTTATTGGGCTCTCTGTTGAAAACCAGCCTCTGTTGCATGTGTTATTTTGAGTTTTGTGATACTTGCAATATATGTTTGGGAGGAGATGAAAAGTTTGCTTTTTGACCTCTTTTCCTTCTTAATTAATGAACATGTATGTTCTAGAGCTACTTAGTTAATTGGCTTTTTTGTTATGTGCAAAATAAAGATAATGTAGCAGTCTGTGTTGTTTGGTGCTCTCTTGGGTGGAAGGGTTTTCCTGTGACTGGAGAGAGTGTGGGAAGAGAAGCAGCAAAGAAGGGTCCTGGTCATATAAACTCTGAAAGAGAAAGGGGACTAACGGAATCCCCAGGAAACCTCTGAGGGGATCATCCTGCTGGATGGATTTTGACAACTAAAAACAGGCCTCTATTAGTTGCTGGGGTTCTGAAAGAGATTGGGGAGTGGGGATTTGACAAAAAATGGAAAGCAGGCAAAGGCTTTAGGACCCTTAAGGTGATCTTTGGCCGCTTTCAAAAGCTTAAGTTAAACTTAATTTTCCCCAGGTTTCTACAAGGGTGCCCTGATGTAGGCAGGGACAGATAATAGGCTCCTTTTACAAATGCTAATAAATGGCCAGGCTGGGACTTGAACCCAGGTCTGGTTCTTAATCCAGGGCTTCTAAAACTAACACTGAATGGCATTTTGGAAATACTTAATTATAACTAGAACATCTAGTTATAGATAGACAAATAGGATGAAATGTGCAAGCAACATAAGGGTCCAATGGCAGTTTTCAATGGTCTGATTTTAACAACCAGCAAAAATGGATACTCTGAATTTAAATGTATATAGGATACAAAAATGAAAGCTCATTCCAACCTGTCATTGCCACTCTTCATGAAATTTTGCTGTTTCGTGTGTTTTTGATACAGCAATTACCTGAGGGAGGATTGACCTCTCCCCTATCCTCTACCCCTCAGGCATCCCTCCGCTTAGGTCCCTTGAAGCATGCTGAGTTTTAGCTGTTAAAACCTTGAACACTGCCAGCCCTGAATGCATCTTGTTTTGAGAAAAGAGCACATACCCAGATGTTTTCCCAAAACTTGCATGCAAGCCTCTGGCATTCAGCTACCTTTATCTTCCAGCCCTATCTAATTTAAAGAGTAGTTGCTACAGGTGTGGACATAATAGAGTGAACTTCTTGCCATCTCTCTGTCTGACACAAGGTAGCTGCAGCTCTCCTTAAGTTCTCCTAATAAATGCTGAAGGATTGATCACCCTGGCATTTGTCTTCAAATCTCAATGGGCCCCATGTGGAGTAGTACTGGCTGGGTCTCCCCATGTGTTCCGGTTTGCTAATGCTGTCCTTTTGCAAAACACCAGAAATGGATTGACTTTTATAAAGGGGGTTTATTTGGTTACAAAGTTACAGTCTTAAGGCCTTTAAATGTCCAAAGGTAAGGCATCAACAAAGGGTACCTTCACTGGAGAAAGGCCATTGGCATCCAGAAAACCTCTGTTAGCTGGGAAGGCACGTGGCTGGCGTCTGCTTGCTCCCAGGTTGCGTTTCAAAATGACATTCTCCAAAATGTTGCTCTCCAAAATGTCACTCACAGCTGCTGCAGCATCTGGGCTGTGTGTCTCTTTTTAAAGTACTCCAGTGATCCAGTTAAGACCCACCTTGAATGGGTGGGGCAACACCTCCATGGAAATTATCCAATGAAAGGTCTTGCCCACTGTTGATTGAGTCACATCTCCATGGAAACACTGAATCAATAGGCTCCAACCTAACCAACACTAATACATCTGCCCCCACAAGACTGCATCAAAGAATATGGCTTTTTCCAGGGGACAAACTGGCACACCATGTTTCATCTTTACTGGGGGGTGCTGCTGGTTCAGCAGGGTCCAAAACAAATGCCATTAATAGAGATTAACAATATTGGTTACAGTTAACTTGAGCATTTTGTTCAGTATAAATGACAAGACCCTATCACATGCCAATCAAAGTGATAGAAATCTAGATGCTATATTCAGTGGAGGGATAAAACAGATTAAGACTTGCATTCTCACTGCCCTGTAACTATATTGTGTAGTTCATAGTAAAACCTTAGTATTTTTATGTTTTTCTGTATGTATTTTTTTTGTTTTTCTGTATGTATTTTTTCTGTATGTATTATTTGCTATTAGAATTGTTTAATTGAGGTATAAAATATTTCACTTTTTAAATTTACATTTCTAATGCCTACAAATCATTTGATGATGCCCTTTTCCCAATGGACTATGGATGTCTGGAAGCTGTTCTTACAAACTTAAATGTGCAGTCTACATACCTCATATACCTACCATCCCCTTGCTCTCTAAGCCTAAACCTTTTTTCCTTTCTTGCAACATACTGATCAAAGGCTTTTGCACTTATTGCTTCTTTGTCCTTAGATTTTTTACATGGCTGGCTGGTTCCTTATCATGTAGGTCTCAGATCAAATGTCACTTCCTCAGAATCCTTTCTAAAGCAGCTCCTTTCACGTGCTCACTATCTCTACAGCCTGTTTTAATTTTCCCCCAGTGTGTGAAGTTATACTATTGTATTGTTTCCATCATCTGTCCCCCACCCCCATGTAAATGTAGAATTCACAAAAGCAGAAGACCTGTCTGTGTCCATTACTGTACTCCCAGCTCTTGCCATAGTAGGTCTCAGTATTTGTTGAGTGAAGGAAGAAACATTGAGGAACCTCATACCAAACAGCCAGTTGGTGATGGCAGAAAGCCCTGCCTTTTGCTTTTCCCCCAGCCTCCCATCAAGACCTCCAGCCAACAAGGCACCTGGGTTCCCTCCAGGCTGACCTGCTCCTGCTTTATCCTGTCAGTATGTCTCAGATCCTAATCCACTGGCATTGTGGTGTTGCAGGTGACTGCCCGCCAATCCTGCCTGGGAGGCTAGAATGAGGGATGGGGCCTTCATCCAGCTCTTTGTTCCAGGGGTTGGGTCATGGGACTCCATAGGCCTCTGTCCTGAGGCAGTTCTGTTTCATGACATGATGAAGGACATTGACATCACACCACATGGGGCGGAGCTGCACGTTGTGGCACAGGTACAGGGTCTGCTGGAGGAGGCAACAAATAGCAAGGCTCTGCCCAAGCTGGAGAGAGAGCAGCTGCAGGTGAAGCAGGCACCCCACAGCAACCTTGTCAGCTCTAGAAGCTGACAAATTGTACAACTGAAGGGACTTAAGTTGCTGTGCTCTGGAGAGTATATTGCTTCACTCATCTGTTTCAGGGACCAGGGAGGAAAATCCACCCTGTCGGGACAATCTCCACTTCTCAGTGCAGCCAAAATTCTATCTAATGATAGGTGGGAGCTGGGCGGTGGGGGAAGGTTCAGTATAAAATACTAAATGAATTCTTGAACCCGGTAGGAGCACAGAAGGTTTTTTTGTTTAACTTTGTAGTATAGGACTTTAACATACAAAAATAGAATATTATAATGGCAATGAACCTGTGTACATATCTCCCAGCTGTAACAAATGGCCAATCTTTATTACCCTCCATACTTGCCCCTCATCTCCTCCCTGGATTATTTTAAAGCAAATTCGAGACATCATATTATTTCATCTGTAAGTACTTCAGTATATATCTCTAAGAGGTAAGGACTCTTTTTTAATTCAGTTTTATTGAGATATAGTCACATACCATACAATCATCCAGTCTACAATCATCTGTTCACAGTACCATCATACAGTTGTGCATTCATCACCCCAGTCAATTTTTGAACAAAAGAATAAAATAAGAATAAAAATAAAAGTAAAAACACCCAAAGCATTCCATCCCCCCCATCCCACCCTATTTTTCTAGTTTTTTGTCCTCATTTTTCTACTCATCTGTCCATACACTGAATAAAGGGAGTGTGAGCCACAGGGTTTTCACAATCATACCGTCACACCATGTAAGCTACCTAGTTATGCAGTTTGACAGTATCAGGAATTTCCTTTTAGCTATTCCAGTATACTAAAAACTAAAGAGGGATGTCTGTATAGCACATAAGAATGCCCTCCGGAGTGACCTCTCGATGCCATGTAAATCTCTCAGCCACTGAAACTTTGTTTCATTTCTCTTCCCCCTTTTGGTCCAGAAGGCTTTCTCAGTCATACAAAGCTGGGTCCAGGTTCAGCCCCAGGAGTCATGTCCCACGTTGCCAAGGAGACTTACACCCCTGGAAGTCATGTCCTATGTAGGGAGGAGGGCAATGAGTTTACCTGCCAAGTTGGCTTAGAGAGAGAGGCCACATCTGAGCAATAAAAGAGGTTTTCTGGGGGTGACTCTCAGGCACAGTTATAAGTAGGCTTAAACTCTCCTTTGCAGTAACAAGCTTTATAAGGGCAAGCCCAAGGATTGAGGGCTCAGCCTACTAAACTGGTAGTTCCCAATGCTTGTGAGAATATCAGGAATTCCCCAGCTGGGGAAGTTTAGTATTTCCACATTTTTTCCCCAGTCCCTCAAGGGAGCTTTGCAAATACTTTTTAATTATCTGCTCAAATTACAATGGGATGTATCAGAACTTCATGCCAGCCTGTACAAACCAACCAGATCTCACTCCCTTTTCAAAGTTACATGTAATTACCATGTCTGAGTAAACTGACCATACAAGTTAAATTACATAGTGTGCTACAGAAAATACAGATTTTGCACCAAGTAAACAGCTCTTCCTTTTGTCCCACAGAGAAGCCGAAGTTTTAAAACACAATTAATATCATCTTCTACCCTTTAGTCTGATTTACCTCAGTCTCAACCAAGACTATTTTGTTTATATCTCCAATTGAAGTCTGATCTCTTTTTCAGCCTCTTTAACAGTTGCTTCATGGGACAATGACAACACTCATGGCTACCAAATTCTGGCTCGGAGTCCCAGGCGCCACAGAGACACCCAAAGCTGCAGGGACTGACCAGGTCACACACAAACCACTCAGCACCTCAGAATTTAGACATAACTTATAACTCATGAATAGATTTGACTGCTGTAAGAGCTTACAATCTAGGAACTTTTACATAAGCCTTCCCTTGATAACCCATGCTCCCAGATTCAGTTCTCAGTTTGCACTTTATTGTTAGTCCATAATGTTTGTCTTTTCGTTTCTGGCTTATTTTACTCAACCTACTGTCCTCAAGGTCCATTCACCTAGTTGCATAACTCACAACTTCATACCTTCTTACTGTAGCTCAGCATTCCGTTGTATGTATACACCACAGTTTTACCATTCGGTTTATCAGTCGATGTACCCTGAGGCGACCTCAATCCATTGCAAATTTTGAATACTGCCGCCACAAGCACCAGTGTGCAAATGTCCACTTATGTCCCCACTCTCAGTTCCTCCAAGGGTTGCAGGCAACCCCATACTTAGCTTCCTGTGGAACTATAAAATGACTTTTATAGATGATTTATTTGCTATGTCCCTTAAGTCTCTTTTATTCTAAAGCAGTTTCCCCTCCTGTTTTCACCCGGCTACTTATTTTTTAAGAAGTAAGGTCATTTGTTCCCTATAATTTCCTGCATTTTGGATGTGGCAGATTTCATTTCTGTGATATCTTTTGACATATTCCTACTATCCTCTCTTTATTTCCTGTACACTGGTAGTTAGAGCTTCAGGTTTGACCAAGTCTCAATTCCAATTTTTGGTAATAGGTGATGCTCTGTATTTCCTGTGCATCTCACCAGGGGATGATGATATGATAACTCTGTATTTCCTATGCATCTCACCAGGGGATGATGATATGAAGTTATCATCAACCAGGTATTGTCAGCCTGATCCTTCCATCCAATAATGTCTCTCACAAGTTTTTTGTTTGTTTGTTTGTTTATCACAAGGTTGATACAGATCATTACCATCACCCCAAAAAGGTCTCTCATTTTTCTTCCCAATTTCTGTCCCCAAAGGTAATTACTTTCCTGATTTTTCTAAATCATAGATTAGTTTTTCCTGTCTAGAACTTATATAAATGACATCATACCGCATGTGCTGTGTTTGGCTTCTTTCACTTATTCAGTTGTTTTTAATGTATGAATATGCCACAGTTTATCCATTTACCCACGAAGTGTTTTAGTAAGTTACAACTCCTATATCCGAAGATCGCAACTGGCTGAACCCAACTCCTTATTGGCTCCTTACGCGATCCTTCTCCCGTGTCCTCCACCCTCCACCCCTGCTCCTTTATTTCTAAATGTTTCTCCTCTCGCCGCTCGGTTACTGCCTCGAAGCCAGGAGACACCTAGTTCTTGATTAATCTGTGGAGTAGATTTGACTGACAGCCAAGATCCTCAGTGATTAGTGCTTCCAGACTCCAAATTGGTTTCGCCTAGTATTCGAAGTTCTTGAAAATTGAGCAAGTGCCCACCCTCGCTTGAGTGAGCTAGGAGAATTAGGTGTACTATTGAAAATTGGTTTAAGGTATAATCATTCTATCATAGGAAAGCTCCCTCTGACTAGCTACTACGCTGGAAAATTGACGCGTGACCGCCTGCGTTTTATGTCCCTTCCAGGACGCCGTACACTGAGCGCCGGTCGCGCTAACGGGACTTCCGGGAGTTCTCGGAAATCGGTTTTCTCTGTGACAGAAGGCGGGGTTCTTCTCCCCGCACAACGCGAAGTCTCCGTGGGTGTAGACCGGAATCCTACTGGCTGGCAGAGTGGGTTAGGGCAGCTCCGGTGGGGAATGGTGGCTGCAGGTCTGAGACAAGTGTGCCCCGAGGCTGCGGCTGTCTAGCTGGGGGGAGGCCATTCATCCCTTGTGTGCTGCAAAGAGCGAGTGCTCTTTGAAAGTCCGTGCTGGGTCCTAAAGGGTGGCCGTTCTGCGCTTACCCTGGACTGCTGCCTGCCTTCTCAGAGCGAAGGGCGTCCCCTCTCTTCCACTCTGCAGCCGAGGTGACCGCTGCTATGTCTTTTCCCCATCGGCCGGATGCCCCTGAGCTGCCTGACTTCTCCATGCTCAAGAGGTTGGCTAGAGACCAGCTTATCTATCTGCTGGAGCAGGTCAGTGCCCGTAACGCCTGGGAACTTTACTGCATCAACAATTTAGCACCCACTGGATACATATTTCCTCGTTGCTGAGTCCCTTTGATCTTGTTCTTGGCCCTTGGTGTTGCCCTTGGAGCTTCTGCGGCAGATCCAAAATGGAGCATTCAGCCTGAGAAACTAGAGGGCGGTAAGAGTTGCTTGGAACCTGACCAGGAGTCAGTGGAAATCACTCTTTTCCGTATAGACAAGGTGACACACCAGTCATTCATTCAGCTGAGTGCTTGGCACTGTGCAATTCACAGGTAATGGAAAGATGGTAAAGACATCTTCTTTGCCATTAGGGATCTTCCAATCTAGTAGGAGACATGAAACACAAATTACCACACATAAGGTATCATATGGTAAATGAGGTATGACCAGAGTGCTTGAGAAGTTCTGAATAAGCAATCATTGCTAGCTGGGCATTCCAGGAGTTTCAAGGAACTGGACTGTAAAGTAGTATATTTTCTTTGGAGATGGGGAAGCATGTTCCAGGTAAAGAGAATGGTAGGAGACAGGGCATGTTCAGGAAAGATTGCAGTCAGAAGTTAAACAGTAGGCATTAGGCAGCCACTGAAGTTTTTTTTTTTTTTTCTTCCCTAATTTGTAGCATGATGTAATACTTGAAAATGATCCTGACAGCAATGTGTGGGATGGGGTGAATGGGCAACAAGAAATCTAGTTAGGATATTGTAGATCAGACTGAAGTAATAAAGACCCACATAAAATTGGTGGCAGTTGGAACAGAAAGCAAGTCATGGATTTTTAAGACATGGTTAAAGAAGAATCATAGACTTAGTGATTTGTTGTAAAGCTGAGGGAGAAGCAAAACTGAATCTGCAATTTTGAACCTGGGTTATTAGGAAAATAATACTGCTACTATAATTATAATGGATTAATTATATAGTTATTGGTTTAATGTCCATGAGCCCCACTAGATTGGAAGCTCCATGAGGATAGAGAACGTGTTTGTTTTGTTCAACACAATATACTTAGCAAGTGTTTAATGGAAAGTCAACATATGCTCAATAAATATTTGTTGCATGAACACTGAATGGAGATGAAAAACAGAATTTGAAAGAGAAATGGGTTTGGTGGGGAAAGTTGATTAGTTTGGGTTTAGATAGGATGAAGTAAAGATGCCGGTGGGAAATGCAGTTCATAATGTCCAGTGGATAGAAATGTGGTGCTGAAGCTCTGTCATGAGGACTGGGGTGAAGATGGAGATTGGGAGTTCCTTCAAGGAACTTTAGGGGATGAGAGACCATATCTTCTTTTATATGCCCCCATCATCCTAACACAGTGATTTCACATAAAAGACACTCAACAGATGTCTGAAGAATTGAATAGAGGTGCTAGTTAAAGCCACTAGTGAAGGTGAGAGCCAATGAAAGAGGATAGGTGACACCAGGGACAGAGACTTGGTAAATGGGGTGTAGATGAGGAAGAGGAGCCAACAAGGATAGTCAAAGTCAATTTCAGTGCAGTTAGTATCTCCAAACTAACTTCTCTTAATTCTTGTTACGGGCACTGCTATTCAGGCTTGAAACCTCAGAATCTTCTATGATCTTCCTGCTGTTCTCATACTTAAACAAACCAGTTGCTAAGTGCTATGGATTCTTCCTTATATGTGTTTTTAAAAAAATGATTATAAAATAACACTTCCCCATTATAGAAAATGTGGAAGATAAAGGAAAGTATAAAGAAAACTAATGACTTATAATCCTACCATTAGATACAATCATTAACTCTGTTCATTGCCTTCACATATTTAAAAAAATTATATTACAAAAATGTCCTAAAACTGATTTATGGTGATAGTTGCACAACTTGGTAAGTTTGCTAAAAACTCATTGACTTGTACACTTGAAAAAAAAGTGAATTATATGACATGTAAAATATGCCCCAATAAAGTTATTTAAAAACAAAAACAATTATATTACACATTCCATATATCCTTAAATACTCTACTTTTGTTCACTGCACCACCAATTTAATTCATGTCCTCATTCATTGCCACGTGCTTGGGCTGCTTGAACTTGTTGCATTAACTCTGTAAGTGGACACCCTGCCTCCAATTTCTCATGCCTCCAATCCATCTGATCCACAATTACCAGATTCATATAACTAAAAATAAAAACTTGCACAGCTGATTGGGATGCTTCAGCACACAAAAGCTTTCCATTTTGTCTTGTTCCACAGGGGATCAAGTCCAAACTCCCCAGCCTGGCATTTGGGGTCCTCTATGCTCCAAACTAGCCTACTGTTTCAGCCTACTTCCCTCATTCTCCTACAGCAACCTCAGCACTATTGACTTTTTGGGCTGGATAATGCTTTGTTGTAGGGGGCTGTCCTGTGTATTGTAGGACAGCATCCCTAGCCTCTACCCACTAGATGCCCGTAGCATGCACATATATACACACACACTCCAGTTGTGACAACCAAAAATGTCTTCAGACATTTTCAAATGTCCCCTGCTGGGCAAAATCGCTCCTGGTTGAGAACCACTGCTCTAGGAGTACATTATGCATCAGCTAAACGGAATTGCTTGTTCTTCCCTTCCTTTTCAGCCTATTCTCTTTCCCTGATTGCCTCTTAATATATCCCTGTCAACACCCTACCCATTTGTCAAAGCCTAGTTGAAAGGAAGCTTCCAATGGTTTCACCTTCCAGGCTACTGGTATGACTTTTCCTTCCTCCAAACAGATGAGACAGCTATGTCAGGAGTAATGACATAGGAAGCGGGTGACAGGGATTGTAGGGTGGGTGATAGGGTGAGGACTGTCCTGGGATTTCTAAGTTTTCTGCATTGAGCATATGCTATTTTTGTATTTAGAAGAAAAATGCTATATAAAAAGCTACTTAGCAGTTAGTTGAGGGGTTGCATGGTAGAATTTTGTTTTGTTTGCCTTTGTCAGCAGGAGAGACCAGGATTCTTGGGAGGCTCAGTGGAGGAGGCAGTGGAGAAGAGGAGCAGTGGTAAAGAACAAGGTCACAGGCGAGCAGGAGGATTGAGTGACAGTTACAGGTGGAAGAGTTAACCTTAGAAAGAAGGAGGAATACCTTTCCACTGGTACAGAAATTAGAAGACAAAATAGATGAATATACAGAGAAATGTCAACCAGGGATACAGATAATAAATAGGGAGTTAGGCTTCATGCTGTTTAGTGTCCTTCCATCTCAGACCTTGTAGCTCTTTTAAATGAATTCTCAGTTGAGGGAGCTTGTGTGACCTATGAGTCATCTTATATACTGTGTATCCTTCAGCTTCCTGGAAAAAAGGACTTGTTCATTGAGGCAGATCTGATGAGCCCTTTGGATCGAATTGCCAATGTCTCCATTCTGAAGGTACCTGCCTCCTTTCCAAAATGAATCATACACCTCTTTCCTCTTGAAGCAGTTTTTCCTTTGATGGATAGTATAAATTACTAATTTAGCTGAATTGGGTGGGCAAAGGGGAATTGTTACTGTTTGGGTTATTTTGTATTGTGTTATTTTTGGTTTCCCTATCGATAGTTTGAGGAAGATTCAGTGAGATGGTCATCAGGGGCAGTTTGATTCTAGAATTAATATAAAGGCCATTATAGAAGCCCCTGATTTTTGTGTCATGCTTTTTGCTTTTCAAGCATTCTTATGCCCACTGTCTTGTTGGATTTTCTCTGTAGCAACACGAAGTGGACAAGCTGTACAAGGTGGAAAACAAGCCAGCCCTCAGCTCTAATGAACAGTGAGTGTCTGGGAGATCCCTGCACATTTGCCTTTGATCTATTCCTTGGCTCAGATCTGGCATCATGGTGTTTGTGATATAAGTTCCTGAACTCTTACAATTTCATGCCTAGATTATTGCTTTAGCCTCTTAAATGGTCTCCCTTTCTGCAGTTTCTTCTACCCTTATCCTCTTCCCTTGCTATCCAATTTACCATCTATAACCAGATTAATCTTTCAAAGATATTTCCATCAGGCCCTTCTCAAGAACCTTCAAGGCTTCTTATTACATAACAAGCAAAGCCCAATTTGTTCATCATAGATTCCAAGGCTATCTCCAATCTGGCTCCATACTACCTTCAAGTCTTATCTCTCACATGACCCCTTCCAGCCTCTACAGGGTGCATGCTTCTACATGTTTCCCAATCATGTGCATGAGCTTTCGTCCTTTTGTTCATTCCATTCACTGTTCTTGAAAATTTCTCCTGCCCTCACTGCTCCTTGAAAGAATACCCATTCTTCAGTGCTCAGCCCCACTTCTTCCATGAAACTCTCCATTGTCATTCCAATCCGGAGGGTTTTTCTCTTCTGGATTTCCATGACTTTTATTTTTGTCCTACTTACTTGGCATACAGTCAAATACTGCCTGTGTCATCTTTTTTATCTTTTTATATTTCTCAGATTCAAGTAATGTACACTCTCTTTTAGAAGGAAAAATTATCTTTGATACATAGCAATTATACCCATGGAGAATATATCCATGGATGCCAATTTAAAAATTTTTATTTTATATTACTTTTTATATTGCTTTTTAGCACTTGATTGTTGATATACTCCATACTTATGTACATTTTATTTTGTCTATTGGATTGTAAATTGTCTGAGAGCATAAACTTCTGGGTCCACCATATGAACAATAAATATTCCCAGCTCACCACAGTGTATCTATTGAATTGAGTAGTGTTTCCTATGGTCTGTATTTGCTAGGCTAAGAGAGTTGGCATAGCTGCAGCTTAGATGAGAACTGTAGACCCTGACACAAAGGGAAGATGGTGAAAGAGTTGGTATTGTTTCACTTTCTTCCAACTTCTATCACCAACTTCATGATTTTCATCCCTGGGTATTTTTGTTTGTTTGCTTGTTTGTTTTGTTTTTTTTCTTTCTCTCTCTCATAGATTATGTTTCTTGGTCAGACCCCGCATCAGAAATATGCGCTACATTGCCAGTGAGTATGCCATGGAACTATATTGTAACCTAAGACATGGGAAAGAGTGGGCAAGATTTAAGCATCTTGGCTATAAGGACTTTTTAATAAACAAAGAATTATTCAGGTTGGCCATACCATTATAGAGGATCATAAATGGCTGGCTTTCAAAGTTACATTCCTTTTCTCTGTAGATCTTGTCAATGCTGACAAATCGGCTGGCCGAACTCGAAAATACAAAGTGATCTTCAGCCCTCAGAAGGTGAGTTTGGATCCTGATGGGAGTGAGATAAGGTAGAATGGGATTGAGGAGTGGGAAGGGGTAATGGGAGAACAGCTTTAACTCCTTTAAAGCAAATTATGTATGACTGGAAAAAAAAAGTCACTATCCTTTCATCAGTGTATTCCTGGTTGTTCAGCAAAGAATCTATCATCAAACTTATTCCAGATTTAAAAAAATACGGAATTGTGAGAGGTAGCCTCTGCATAGATTTCTTTAAGTGGAAAGATTACTATTTTTGAAGTAGAACTTGCTATGTTTCTCTTCTAACACACATTCTTGTATACTAATGGTGCACAGTGTTATGGTTTTTCAGTGACTTTCTTCCTGTATCAGGAATTTGTTAATAATATGTCATCACCCACCCCAGCCCCCACCAACATGTATGTTCATTTAGGGATGTGACTGGGCTACACCTGGGTCACTAGAAGCCTACAATCTTGCTTTGGAAAAGCCTTTTCTTACATAAGAAAGAAACATTAAAGACCATTTTACTCTACCCCAAATTTCAGCAGATGAGAGAACTGAAGCCCATGGTCACATGGAGAGTTAGCATATCCAGGCTAGGTCTCTTCCACCTTCTCCTCAATATTTTCGGTAATTATTTGGTGATCCATCAAAGTATCTCAGTTTCTTGATTCCATTGAGCTCCCCTCTCACCTCCACATCAGCTAGGTGTATCCTCAGTGTCATTGATTAAAGGGAATACATCCCAGGCCAGCCATTCAGTTGCATCCATTACCTTTACATGTTGTGCTACCATCACCATCATCTGTTACCAAAAGCTCTACCAAGTAGCACTTGCCACACTTAGAGCTGGTAAAAATTAATGCTGAAAGTTCAGGGATTTATTCCTTTTCAATTTCTCTGAGAAAATAGAAGCAGTAGCTAAGACTGGAGACTGAAGCCAGACTGTATGAGTGTGAATCCTTACTTTAGCACTTATTACCTGTGTGATCTTGCTCTGTGTCTCAGTTTTCTCATCTATAAAATACAGCGATTATAGTACATATCTCTTTTAATTTAAATGAGATAAGACTTCCAGTCCCTGTTAAAATAAGAAGTCTAATGGAATCAGATTCTGTTGTTTCTCATCATGTAGAAGAAATGAAGGAGAGCCAATGATCTTCCTTTGATGATCATTTGAAAATTGATGAGAAATTTTACAAATATTTATCCCATTTAGGAACTCAAAAATATCAAGGATAACTATTACTAGGGCAGAAATTATCAAGAAAGACAAACAATCAGAATTACAGGTTACTTTTGAATGTTATTAAATGAGCCATGGCAATAATTTCTGAAGTTTTTGGAGCCTTACAAAACTTTTTTTTTTAAATTATACTTCAAAGGACAGTTTTTATTAACAGAGAGTAGGACATGAAGATCAAGAAAGTGATTGAGAGGAAGGGGTAGATAGAATTAAACAAATATTATGAATACTGAATCTTTATATATATATATGTATATATTTACATGCTAGGGTATTAGAATAACTAGAAGGAAATAACAGAAATGGTAGAACTGTAACCCATAACATTCTTTGAAATTTACTCTATAGCTAATCGTTAAATTGTACTTTCAAAGTTATAACCTTTCTGTATATATGTTATACTTCACAATAAGGAAATAATGGAAATTGTGGAACTGTAACCCAAAACATTCTTTGAAATTTGTTCTCTAACTACTTATTAAATCATACTTTGAAAGTTATCACTGTTCTGTATGTGATAGTTCACAATAAAAAATGTAAAAAAAAAAAAAAAAGAATGGAATAGGACAAGTTGGTAACAATTTTGGATAATCCTACAAGCGTCCATATTATATAGGAAAACAAAATTGATATTCCTATCAATGTTTTCCATTTAATGCCCTTTCTAATCAAATTCTTTTACTTAATTTTATGCCACAGGAATATCTCTCCCTGAGCAGCTGTAGGGAAGAAGAGATGTCTTTTCTGTTTCTTCTTAAGACTCCTTTTGTTAATTATGAAGATTGGCATTTTCTAAATTGGGCTCTGGAATCCAAGTAAATAGCATTGTTTAAATGCTATTTAAAAGTAGACCTTGTAGAAATACCTGAAACTGTCGAACTGCAATCCAGTAGCCTTGATTCTTTTTGTTTGTAAATGCATTTTTTTATTGTGAACTTTAACATACATACATAACAGTGATAACTTTCAATGTACGAGTCAAGAGATAGAGAGCAAACTTCAAAGAATGTCAAGGGTCACATTTCCACGACTTCAGCTATTTCCATTATTGTAAACTATAACATACATACAGAAGGGTGTCAACTTTCGATGTACAGCTCAACCAGCAGTTATATAGGTAATTTCAAAAATTGTTATGGGTTACAGTTCCACAGCTTCAATTCTTTCCTTATTATGAAATATTGAGTATATACAGAAAGGTGAAGACTTTCAAAGCACAATTCAAAGAATAGCTATAGAGCAAATTTCAAAGAATGTTATAGGTTACAATTCCACCATGTCATTTACCTCCTTCCAACTATTCCAACACCCCAGCATCTAAAAAAATGTATATATATATATTTATATAAAGTTTCAGTATTCATAGACATTTGTTAAATCTTATCTTGTTTGTTGCTACCCCTTCCTCTCACTTAATCTCCTTCTCCATCTTCAGAGATGTCTAGGCAGTGAACACCCTAACATGTTATATTGAAAGGGGGTGTCAACAGTATGGGGAGGAGGGCTGCATCTGATTGTTGTTCTTAAAGAGGCTATTGCCTCTGGGTTTGAGGACTTGTCTGGCATGGGAACATTTTCGTGGATTCAAGTTTCTGAGAGATAAAACTTAGAGAGTGAATCTTTTATAGAATCTCAGGTAGGGACCTCGGTATTTGCGGACTAGTTTTGGTAAGGGCCTGGAGTTTACATAAGAGAAACCTCCAAGACTCTATTTGGGATCTCTCAGCCACTGTAACCTCAGTTTGTTACTTTCTTTTTCCACCTTTTGGTCAAGTAGGCATTTTCAATCCCTCACTGCCAGGACCAGGCTCATTCCTGGGAGTCATGTTCCACGTCACCAGGGAGATTCATTCCCATGGGAGTCATGTCCTTTGTCGGGGGTGGGGGGAAGTTAATGAATTTATTTGCCAAGTTGGGCTTAGAGAGAGAAAGGCCACATCTGAGCAACAAAAGAGGTTCCCTGGAGGTGCCTCTTAGGCATAATTATAGGAAGGCTCAGCCTCCCATTTACAGCCCTGAGTTTCACAAGAGCAATCCTCAAGTCGAGGGCCTGATTTATTCAGTAGTGGGTTCCTAATTTCACTTAATATATATTCTCTCCCAAGATAAATGGTCAGTTTTTTACATAATCTTCACTTAGTGGTACAATCAACATCACTCTCAACTTTGAACAATTATCATGACATAAAACATCCTGGATCTCTTATCAGCTGCAGATTTGTAGTGCTACTCTGTGGATTATAGGCCATTAAACAACCATTTCTGAACATGCTCACCTTCCATGTGTTACTGATACTTATAATCCCATTAATGAACCATAGTCACACCTGACCATTCCCATACCATTAAGTTCACCCTCATTATCATATCTGTACATATTAGATTATCATTCCCCCTTCATTAGCTTCTGTCTATCTCTAGGTCCCCTATATTCTACATTGTAAGATTCTTACTTTACGTTTTTCACAAAGTTCACATTAGTGATAACATACAATATCTATCCTTTTGTGTCTGGCTTATTTCACTCAGCATTGTATCTTTTAGTTTCATCCATGTTGTCATATGTTTCACAACCTCGTTCCTTCTTACTGCTGTGTAGTATATCTCCTCTTCTGTTGAAGGACATTGGATTGTTTCTGTCTCTTGGCGGTTGTGAACAATGCTGCTATGAATACTGGTGTGCAAGTCTCTGTTCATGTCACTGCTTTCAGATCTTCTGGATATATACCAGGAAGTGAAATTGCTGGATCATAGGGTAATTCAATATCTAGTTTTCTGAGGACCTGTCAAACGGTCTTCCAGAGTGGGTGTACTATTATACAGTCCCACCAGGAATAAATAGGAATTCCAATTTCTTCACATCCTCTCCAGCATTTGTAGTTTCCTGTTTGTTTAATGGCAGCCATTCTTATTGGTGTGAGATGATATCTCATTGTGGTCTTAATTTTCATCTCCCTAATAGGTAGTGAAGATGAACATTTTTTCACGTTTTTTAGCCATTTATATTTCCTCTTTGGAGAAATGTCTTTGCATTTCTTTTGCCCATTTTATAATTGGGCTGTTTGTACTCATTGTTGAGTTGTAGGATTTCTTTATATATGCAAGATATTAGTCTCTTATCAGATACATGGTTTCCAAGTATTTTCTCCCATTGAGTTGGCTGCCTCTTCACCTTTTTGTTAAATTCCTTTGAGGTACAGAAGCTTTTGATTTGGAGGAGTTCCCATTTATCTATTTTTTCTTTTGTTGCCTGTGCTTTGGGTGTAAGGTCCAAGAAGCAACCTCCTAATACTAGGTCTTGAAGATGTTTCCCTACACTATCTTCTAGGAGTTTTATGGTACTGTCTCTTACATTGAGGTCTTTGATCCGCTTTGAGTTAATTTTTATATAGAGTGTGAGGTAGGGGTCCTCTTTCATTCTTTTTGTTATAGCTATCCAGTTCTCCCAGCCCCATTTGTTGAAGAGACTGTTCTGTCCTGGTTCAGTGGATTTGGGGGCCTTATCAAAGATCAAGTGATTGTAGATCTGGTCTATTTCCAAATTCTAAATTTGATTCCATTGATCAATATGTCTATCTTAGTGCCAGTACCATGCTGTTTTGACTACTGTGGCTTTATGGTAGCCTTCAAAGTCAGGAAGTGTTAAGTCCTCCCACTTTGTTTTTCTTTTTTAGAATGTTTTTGGCAATTCGAGGCCCCTTTCTCTTCCAAATAAATTTGATAACTAGCTTTTCCAAGTCTGCAAGTAGGTTGTTGGAATTTTGATTCGTATTGCATTGAATCTATAGATCAGTTTGGGTAGGATTGACATCTTAACAACATTTAGCCTTCCTATCCATGAATCTGTATTTATATCTTGCCATGTCTATAGGTCCCCTTTTATTTCTTGTAGTAAAGTTATGTAATTTTCTGTGTACAGTTCTTTTACGTCCTTGGTTAAGTTTATTCTTAGGTACTTGATTTTTCTAATTGCTATTGTGAATGGAATCTTTTTCTTGAGTGTCTCTTCAGTTACGTCGTTTCTAGTGTATGGAAACATTACTGAATTATGTGCATTAATCTCGTATCCCGCCACTTTGCTACGATGTCGATTTCTCATGGTTTTTCAAATATAAGATTGTATAATCTGCAAATAATGACAGCTTTACTTCTCCCTTTCCACTTTGGATGCCATTAATTTCTTTGTCTTGCAGGATTACTCAGGCTAGAACTTCTAGCACAATGCTGAATAATGGTGGTGACAGCTGGCATCCTTGTCTCATTCCTGATCTTAGAGGGAAGGCTTTCAGTCTCTCACCATTGAGTACTATGCTGGCTGTGGGTTTTTTATATATGTCCTTTATCCTATTGAGGAAGTTCCTTTCAATTCCTACCTTTTGAAATGTTTTCATCAAAAAAGGATGCTGAATTTTGTTGAATGCTTTTTTGGTATCTACTGAAATGATCATTTGATTTTTCCCTTTTGATCTGTTAATGTGTTGTATTACATTGATTGATTTTCTTATGTTGAACCACTCTTGCGTGCCTGGGATGAACCCCACTTGGTCATGGTGTATGATTGTTTTAATGTGTCTTTGGATTCAATTTGCAAGTATTTTGTGGAGAATTTTTGCATCTCTATTCATTGGGGAGATTGGCTTGTAGTTTTCCTTTCTTGTAGCATCTTTATCTGGTTTTGGTATTAGAGTGATGTTGGCTTCATAAAATGAGTTAAGTAGTGTTCCATTTTCTTCAATTTTTTGAAAGAGTTTGAGTAGGAATGGTATCAGTTCTTTTTGGAAAGTTTGGTAAAATTCCCCCGTGAAGCCATCTGGCCTTGGGCTTTTATTTGTAGGAAGCTTTTTGATCACTGGATCTCTTTACTTCTTATTGGTTTGTTGAGGTCTTCTATTTTCCTCTGGTCAGTCTAGGTTGTTCATGTATTTCCAGGAAAATACCCATTTCCTCTCAATTGTCTAGTTTGTTGGCATACAGTTGCTATACTATCCTCTTCTGATTTTTAAAATTTCTTCAGGAGCCACAGCAATGTCCCCTATTTCATTTATTAGTTTGTTTATTTGAGTCTTCTGTCCTTTTGACTTTGACAGTCTAGCTAAGGGTTTGTCAATTTTGTTGATCTTCTCAAAGAACCAACTCTTGGTTTTATTTATTTTCTCTATTGTTTTTTTCTCCGTATCATTTATTTCTGCTTTAATCCTTGTTACTTCTTTTCTTCTACTTGCTTTAGGATTAGTTTACTGATCATTTTCTAGCTTTTTCAGTTGTTCTATTAGTTCTTTGATTTTAGCTCTTTCTTCCTTTTCAATGTATGCATTTAGAGCTATAAATTCCCCCCTCAATACTACCTTCGCTGCATCCCATAAGTTTTGATATGTTGTAGTCTCCTTTTTATTCATCTCTAGATATTTAGCAATTTCTCTTGCAATTTCTTCTTTGACCCACCGATTGTTTAGGAGTATGTTGTTTAACCTCCAGAGATTTGCAAATTTTCTAGATCTTTGATGGTTATTAACTTCTAGTTGCATTCCATTGTGGTCAAAGGATATGCTTTGAATAATTTCAATCTTTTTTAAAATTATTGAGGCTTGTTTTATGCCCCCACACATGATCTATCCTGGAAAGTTCCATAAGTACTAGAGAAGAATGTACATCCTGGTAATTTGGGATGTAATGCTCTATATAAGTCTAATTTATTTATCACATTGTTTAGATTCTCAGTTTTTTATTTGTCCTGTATCTGGTTGATCTATTTATAGGAGAGAGTGGTGTATTGAAGTCTCCCATGATTATTGTGGAAACATCTATTGCTTCCCTCAGTTTTGCCAATGTTTGTCTCATGTACTTTGGAGCACCTTGATTTGATGCATAAACATTTATGATTGTTATTTCTTCTTGGTGAATTGTCCCTTTTAATAGTATATAGTGTCCGTCTTTGTCTCTTATGACATCCTTGCATTTAAAATCTATTTTATATGAAATTAGTATTGCTACCCCTGCTTTCTTTTGGCTGTAGCGTGTACGGAAGTTTTTTACACCCTGTCACTTTCAATCTCTTTGTGTCACTGCATCTAAGATGAGTCTCTTGTAAATAGCGTATTATGGTTCATATTTTTTAATCCATTCTGCCAGTCTGTATCTTTTAATTGGGGAGTTTAATCCATTCACATTCAATGTTATTACTGTAAAGGCAGTTCTTGAATCTGCCATCTTATCCTTTGGTTTTTATTTGTCAGATCTATTTTTTCCCTCTCTCTCTTTATTTCCTTTAAGTTACCCTTACTAATACTCACCTCTCACTCTGTGTTCTTTTCTCTTGGACAAACCATTCACTCTAATTATGACATATATGCTGATAACTCCCAAGGCTATATCTCCTTTCCTCTTTCCTGGTACCACTTTTTCCAGAGGTTCCATGGACATGTCCTAAATGGAATTCACTATGTCCCCACCACTGCTCTTTACCTCCTACCTGCTCCTTCTCCTCTATTTTCTGTAGCACTTTTATGCACTTCCTCGCATCTCTGCCTGCAGGACTCATCCTTCAAAGACAGCTAAAAGGATGAAATACCTTCTTTGTGATGCTTTTCCAGTGTCTCAGGGAGAAAAAAGTAATTGACTTAATAAATATATAAAATGGAAGAATAGGAAAATAAAGTGTTGGGCCAGATGAGCCACATGATCCTTTCTAGCTCTAAGAGTATGGATTCTCTTGTCTTTTAACTGGGTTCAATAATTATTATGTTCTTATCAATGACTATAGAGGATGCCAGAGAAATGGCAAGAATATAAAAAGAGATAGTTACTAATCAGCTTCCTTTTCTCTTTCAGTTCTATGCATGCGAGATGGTACTTGAAGAAGAGGGAATCTATGGAGGTGAGAGGAGACGAATGTGAGTGGAAAGGGAGAGAGAACTTATGGGAAGGAGGAAATAATTTTTGGCCTACCCTCCTGGCCTATCTCCTTTTTTTCCTTGTCTTATTCCTGTTGGCCTAGTGGGAGGAGAGGTCCCTGAGAATGGGAACGGGACTAAAACCCCAAATTTGAACTTTAATGGGATAGTATGGAAAAGGGCTGTAGTTGGAAATGAACAATTTATCTTCTGAGACCCCCACAAGGAAGAATTGTGCCTTCCTTCTTCCTTGTATTCCTCAGTCCATTCTTCATGGAATGGTACTGACCATGGGACTCCCTGCTCAAAATCCTGTGGTGGTCATTATAAAGCCTGAGTCCTCATCATGGCCTCCTCCAGCTACAATCTGGCCCTTCCTATCTCTTTAGCCTCATTATGTGCTGCTCCTTTTCCCTGACTTGCTACCCTCCAGCTACATGGACTTTGCACATGCTGTTCCTGCTGCCTGGAATTTCCCCAGCCTACGAGTTTTTCCCTACTCAAATCTTATTCAAATTCTAAGCTTCAATGTCTCTTCTTTAGGGAAGTCTTTCTTATATCCCTAGTTAAGTTAGATCCCTATAGTATTTGTGCTCCCATTTACCATTTTACTTCTTTGGAGCACAATTGTAATTAAATAGTTTATGTAATAACTTGTCTACTGTATATCTCCCCCACTAGATTGTAAGCTCTCAGAGAGTGGAAGCACATCCATTTTTTTCACCACTGTATCCCTGGTGTTTAGCATAGTGCCTGCACATATTAGGCTTTCAGTAAATATTTGTTGAATAATGAAATAATGAATGTTTCCTTAGCACTATTGGTCAGCCCTCTAATAAAAACATGTCATTCATCACATTGTGTCATAGGCTGTTGTGTACATATCTCCTTTCATTGCCAGACTGTGAACTCCTTAAGGGCTGGGACTGTGTCTTATTCATCTTTGAGCATCCAGTGCTTAGCATAGAACCTGATATATGGCAGGCACTCAAATATTTGTTGCATGACTGTGGTGGACCTTTCCGCTTAGTGTGGAGCCAAGTACCTTCTGCAGGGAGGCTGATGCTCTCTGTATCTACAGATGTGAGCTGTGATGAATGGGCCTTCTCCTTGCTGCCTCTTGATGTGGATCTGCTGAGCATGGAGCTACCAGAATTTTTCAGAGACTACTTTCTGGTGAATGCAGGGCCCTTAGGTCTTGGCATCAAGGGATGGGGAAAAACATAATATTGAGTGAGCTAAGAAATATTGCTTTAACCTTTTTTCCAACTCATAATTTATCATGAGTGATTGTGATTTGGTGATTAAATGCTACAGATTGATGTCCATCAGACTTCCTTTGGGGCCAATCAAAATTAACTCTTTCAGATATTCCCCAGACCCTCCCTTCCTGCTCCAGAGCTTCTAGGGCTGCCCATTGTCTAGATGGGCCTGTGGGGTTGATCCGTATTTTTGCGGCCCATATGGTCTCTTCAGGAAGGAGATCAGCGTTGGATCAACACTGTGGCACAGGCCTTGCACCTTCTCAGCACTCTCTATGGATCCTTTCCTAACTGCTATGGAATTGGTAGATGTGCCAAGGTAAGAGCACTAGCAGTTCTCCTGTCCCGATAGCCCCCATTTCACCTGTTCTGTGCCCACCAAGGATTGTTCATGGTCATCTCTGGTATGAGGTATATCCTTGATCTTGCCTTTATTGTTCTGGAATAGTTCCTCAGAGAGCTAACAGAAAGACAAGAGCCAGGGTCTCCTGGGAAGCATTCCTAAATCTCTCTCTAGATGTGGGGGCAGGATAATACTTCTTCATTGTATGAGGGAGGGGGTAGGGATAGGAGCAGAGGTGAGTAGAATAGGTGAATAGTGTTAATAATTAACTCCCCTCTTGGAGGCAAGGAGAAGGATCATGTGAAAGAGGTTGGCTTCTGAAGGGGTTGACTGATGTAGGAACCTGAACACAAGATTGAGAATTTCTGGGCCCTGACAGATGTCATATGAATTGTGGAAGAAACTGGAGGAGGAGGAAGATGGTGAAACCAAGGGCCGAAGACCAGAAATTGGACATATCTTTCTCCTAGATAGAGGTAAATTATGCCCAGCACTACTCTTGTCTTTGGTCCCTGTAAGACATGGGAATATGGAAAACAGAATGGTAATGTTGGGATCCTGCAGTTAGGGCTGTGAATCCCAATGCTGATTAGGAGCATGGGCACTTGGGCCCTGGAGAAGGTACTTGAGCTAATACTAAGCAAGCTGGGTGGAAGGCAGGGTCAGGGAGAACCCTCACCTATGGGGATTTTGGTTTCAGATGTGGACTTTGTGACAGCACTTTGCTCCCAAGTGGTTTATGAGGGCCTGGTAGATGACACCTTCCGCATCAAGTGTGGTAAGTGCATGGTTCTCTGCCTTTCAGCAAGATAAAAGTGGCCGTCAGCTAGTGGTGCCTCCCACAGTGGGGAAGGATTGTAGGAGAGACCCAGACCCTGAGTGAGCTGTTGGCTTCAGATGTTTTGGGGACCTTTAATGGTAGCTCAGGAAAAGATAAGAGAGGAAATACCTCATTAGAGAGCCTAATAGCCATCCCTTCTTATCTCAAAGGGAGTGTTGACTTTGGCCCAGAAGTCACATCCTCTGAGAAGAGCCTGAAGGTGCTACTCAACGCTGAGGACAAGGTGAGGCCTGTGGGCGATGGCACTGGGTTTATTCAGGGGCATGGCTTACATGAGGGTTGGGAGGGTGAGTCTATGGGAGAGAGGTTTTCCCCACCAGATAAGAGAATATCCCAGAGCACATAAAGAGTATTTGATACACACTTATTAATACTAGCTCAGCTTTCTTGTACTTCTGCTAGTATTTCACACTTCTTATACTATTTTATATGCTGATGAGGTAAGAGAGAACAAGTTATGATCCTCATTAGTTTTTCCTGTCTTGTTCCCCTCATAGGTGTTTAATGAGATTCGTAATGAGCACTTCTCCAATGTCTTTGGCTTCTTGAGCCAGAAGGCCCGGAACTTGCAGGCCCAGTACGATGTGAGGCTCCAAGCCCTGGATCCTCTGTTTTGTTTTCTCAGTGGCTTCCCAAGGCTGCTGTCCTTTGGCTTCCCTTCTGTTACTATGAGGGCCCTCTGTTTTTTTCTTTTAGGTGGGTGGGAACTGAAGGAAGGTGGTGGTTTCATGTCTGTGGTGAGGGAGGGGTTGATCTTATGGGGACTTCCCCGCAGCGCCGGAGAGGCATGGACATCAAGCAGATGAAGAACTTCGTGTCTCAGGAGCTCAAGGGACTGAAACAGGAGCACCGCTTGCTGAGTCTCCGTAGGTTTCAGCTTGAGGGGAGGGTAAGGGGAACTGAATGTGCATCTCTGGGGAATGCTACAGACAAATATTGCCTCTGATGAGGAAATTTCTGTTCTTGCCTTATTTGGTCTAAAGTGAGAAGGAGTGCTTATGGATTTTGCCTTAAGAGGTTTTTTTCTTTTGCACACAATAAAGGAACATCCTTCTAGAAACATCCTTCTAGAACTAGGAATATGTCAACTCCCTCTTTGTCCTGTCTGCAGATATTGGGGCCTGTGAATCAATCATGAAGAAGAAGACCAAACAGGATTTCCAGGAGCTAATCAAAACCGAGCATGGTATTTGCAACAGTCTTGCTATGCTACTCATGCTTCTACTTCCCTGCTCCCAGCTCCATCCCACCCTTGGAGATGCTCTCTGGCTCTTTCCAGCTAACACTGCTAGAGGTCCTGGGGGTCCTTTAACTCACCTGGTTATCCCAAGGATGAAGAAGGAGAGGATAGATAGATGCTGGCTAGCATAGATGGCAACAGCTGAGCCAATTCCCCAGTAACAGGCTCTCCTCTTGTTACTCACAGCACTGCTAGAGGGGTTCAACATTCGGGAGAGCACCAGCTACATTGAAGAGCACATAGACCGGCAGGTGAGCTGTGGGGTGGCTGGGATGGTGTTTAGAGGTGGTGTCTGTCTCAAGCAGAAGGAAGAGAACAGAAGAACATGTGTTTATGAACCCTGAATTCTCATTATGCAGGTGTCACCTATAGAAAGTCTTCGCCTCATGTGCCTTTTGTCCATCACTGAGAATGGTGAGTTCCAGGAATCAAAGATGAAATGTTGGGAACCTATACCATGTGAACAAATATCTTAGCAAACAGGATGTTTTTCTGTAATTTCACTGATTAATTTCCCTGTAAAATAAACCGATTTTTGTTTTGAGTGAAATATCACCATGTTATAAGATGATTGATTATCCCAGTGCATAACAGGACCACATCCAGGCCACCCCAGAACAATGCCTGTTATATCTTAGGACTGCAAAGGTATCGAGCTAAGTGATATTTCTCTTATCATTTCATCTGGCCTCCTGTGTTGAACAAGGTTTCATGATACAGATACATTCCAGGAAAAAGGGACAGCCAACTAATTTCATAAACATTTCTGAAAGCCTAGATTCTGCAACCTTTTATGGGAACTTGTTTTTACTATTGAAGTCTTCCAATTGGTGAATATTCTTTAAGGTTGCCTTCTACCCAGAAAAGTATTTTGCTTTTTCTGAATCTCTTCATTAACTCCAAAGCCCATTTTTTCCTACCCCAATGGAGAAAAACATCTGACTGCACTTGTGAAACTCATTTGAACACTTTTCCTTTTGGTTTTTCCCTCCATAGCTGTAAAGCAGTTCCAAGTAGCACAGCCCCTTAGCTGGGAAGCAATGCACAAGAAGTCCCTTCTCCTCCTTCCCCACTGCCACTACAATTAGCATTAGTTTCAGTGTCCGGTCCCCAGGACCTTTATGTTCAGGGTTCTTCCTTGGAGTGCTCAGACCCCAGCTTCATCTTTCAATAAGAAAATTTAAATTTAGGCCTCAGTTTAGAATCTGTTATATATGATGTAAAGTTAACATAATTTACTAAATCCTCCTGATTAAGGTTTTGTTTTGGTTTTGTTTTTTTTGGAGCAGGGTTTGTTGGTTGGTTGGTTGGTTTGTATGTTTTATGATTCCTCAGCTAGCCTCATTCCCATTAACCTCTCCTATTTCCCACAACCTCAGGATTGATCCCCAAGGATTACCGATCTCTAAAAACACAATATTTGCAGGTAAGGCCTGGAAAATGTATCCGTGAAGGAATTTGGTGGAAAAAGCTCATAGGACATTTTTGAAAGAGACAAAAAAAAAAAGAAATGGTGTGAATATATCTCAATAAAACTGAATTTAATTAAAAAAGAAGAAATGGAGAAATGTCTCCTTTTTTGTTCCCATCATCATCCTGTTCCCATTCTAGGCTCCCTCTTTGAGGGACTAGGGATAGTCACCTTTCAAGATGCCGGAGAGTCTTCCCATTGTCCTTGTTTCACTCCATTCCTCTCTCATGGTGGGTGGTCAGTGATGAGAATATTTAAACAATTCTGCCCTGTTGCATCCATGAGTTCTTACCCCTGGGAATCTCCCTTTCATTCTAGAACCTTGTGAGGCTTGGTATCTAGCATCATTTTAAAAAAATTTTTTATTGTGGCAGCATATATATGACATGACATTTCCTATATTAACTGCTTTCAAGTATACAATTCAGTGGTTTAATTACATTCAGAATGTTGTGCTACCATCACCATCCTCTGTTACTAAAACTTTTCCATCACCCCAAACAGAAACTCTGTGCCCATTAAGCAATAACTCCCCATTCTCTATCCCCACCCCTCTTACCCTATAATTTTATTTCTGCCTCTATTGATCGCATATTCTAGTTATTTTATATAAGTGAGATCATACAATATTTGTCCTTCTGTGTCTGGCTTATTTCATGCAACTTGATGAGTGTCTAGCATGTTGATACAGCTTTTCTTCCAGGCCTTTCTCAAGTCTTGTGTCATCCTTGAAACCTTCTCTACCATCCTTACATTCATAGCTTTCCAAATTCTTTAATTCTGCCTTTTTTTTCTTTTTTCTGTTTGGTGTTTGGTTATTGTTAATACTCATTTAAAAATCCCTCCCCCAAATATATAAACTTCTTCAGAGCATAAACTGCATAATCTTCTCCCCTACCTTCATGTCATCTAACAGACCCTTGGTAGATACTCAGTAAATAGCTGAATTGCATTTTCTTCAGAGCTATGGCCCTGAGCATCTGCTAACCTTCTCCAATCTGCGGCGAGCTGGGCTCCTAACAGAGCAGGCCCCAGGGGATACACTCACTGCAGTGGAGAATAAAGTGAGCAAGCTGGTAACAGACAAGGCTGTAGGTGAGCAAAGAGCACAGGTACTCCCCTCCCCCGCGGATTGTTCGCTCTTATCTTAATAGGCTCAGCACCCTGGGAAAGTGAGAATGAGCTGGGCAAGAAGATTGTGATTCCTTACTGCTATTGTCATTGCTACTTCTGCTAGTAAGAGCAGTTTCCACTTTTTGAACCCTTACCATGTGCTAAGCCATAAAATAAATCCTTTAGCTAGTTTCTAATTTAATTCTCACAAAGACTCTGTAAGGTAAATTTTATTATTCCCATTTTATAGATGGGGAAACTGAGGCTTAGAGAGGTTAAGTGACTTGTCCAGGGTCCTTGAGGTAGTAAGTTATATTTCAACCCAGGTTGATGTGACTCCGAAGCCCATACACTTGACTAATACACTAGTCACTCGGTAGATTGCATTTAGTAGATAGCTGGTATCCTATAGGAGGAGGAAGAGAGGAAGAGTGTGGGTGGGGAGAAACATAGTGGATATCTTCATCAGTTCTAGAGAATTGTAAGTGAAGGGTTTTGAGGGGGTCTTCAGATGTGATAGTTCCTGTTTGAGGAGGTTCTCTCATTTCCTGAATGGTATACCTATGGCAGTATCAAGAATCCATAGACTTTAGATGAAACCTATCACACATTTCTTCCCCAGGAAAGATTACTGATGCCTTCAGTTCCCTGGCCAAGAGGAGCAATTTTCGTGCTATCAGCAAAAAGCTGAATCTGGTATGTGGAATAAGGATTGATAGGGGAGGCAGTGGATCCGGTCTTTTATGGAATACTTGGAATCCTTAAAAACTTTGTTGTCATTTTGTATTTTCATAAAGATCCTTTTGTTTTGTAGCATTATAGTATGAGCTTAATTTAATAATGAGACAAGGCACAAAGATTCATTCATTTTATAAACATGTAAGGAGCACCTACCAATGTCAGAAAATACACTAAGTGCTGCTTCAGTGACAAAAATATCCCATGTCACTGAAGGGTTGAGAAAAGGGTACCCTTCCCACCAGCCCCTTCATGGGGGCATGGGTACTCACTCAAGAGAATCAGTGGTATTGAAGAGATGTTTAATCTTTGGTTATGGATTTTTTTTTCAGCACTTTTTCTAGTTCTCTCTTTAGTTGAAATAAGAATTGTTCTTTTAGATATGCCACCTTTATGTTGTCACTTGCCTAATGTAGTGCCTTTTGCATTCTAGATCCCACGTGTAGATGGTGAGTATGACCTAAAAGTGCCACGGGACATGGCTTATGTCTTCAGTGGTGCTTATGTGCCTCTTGGCTGCCGAATCATTGAGCAGGTAAGAACAAGTGACTCTTGCTCCCATCCATATTTCACTTTGTCATTTCCTTGGTTCCTGTGTGGCTGGCCTACCCAACCTTTTACTAGCCTCATAACCAGCAAGAAATGTGACAGTCTGGTTTCTGCAACCTTTCTTTCCTAAGCCTAATACTGTCTATAGACTTGAAACTAGTGCTTGTACCTTCCCAGGTGCTGGAGCGAAGAAGCTGGCAAGGCCTTGATGAAGTGGTGCGGCTGCTCAACTGCAGTGAGTTTGCATTCACAGGTACATGGCATTGACAGATGGGGGCAGGGTGGTAAGGAGAGGTGGGCTGGATGTGTGTCAGTGAAGAGTTGAGCCCAGTGTGATGCCTCACAGATATGAACAAGGAAGACAAGTCTTCCAGCGAGTCCCTGCGCCTCATCTTGGTAGTATTCTTGGGCGGTTGTACATTCTCTGAGATCTCAGCCCTCCGGTTCCTAGGCAGAGAGAAAGGTAAGAGAGAACAGAAAGGTGAGAGCTAACATGATTGGGATCTGGGGGAGAAAGGGCCATGCACAGGAAGGCTTTTCTCCTGCCTCTGGATACCACTTGCCATAGCCTTGCTGTTGGACAGCTGCAGTGGGGATCCCAAGAGCATGGCACTGATGGCTCTATGTCTATAAATCGAATGTCTGATCCAGCAGAGGATTATGGAACTGGAGGGGCTTGATTTATTATTGGGGGCTTAAGATAGGCTCTTTGTCACTTATGCTGCTGCTCTTGACTCCATAGGGTACAGGTTCATTTTTCTGACGACAGCAGTCACCAACAGTGCTCGCCTTATGGAGGCCATGAGTGAGGTGAAAGCCTGAAGTTTTCCTAACCAAAGTTGAAGCCTTCTTCCAACACTGGGGTGCAAAGAGTTCAGCATCCAGCTGCTAACAAAGTCTCCACCAACTACCATGCTAAAAGCTGGGGAGCCTGGAACTTATTTGGGGTTTAGAGAGCATATCTGAGAAGATTGTTTACTTCCCACACCCAAGATATTTCTCATTTTTATTTTTGTTTTTATGAAGTACAGCCCATGCTGATAAGACATGAGGGGAAAAAGAGGTAGCATTTGCTAAATCTTGTTTGAATGTCATTGTAAATAAAGCTTATACTCTCACGTGTAATCTGTTTATAATTCTGGACATGCACTTTCCCTTTTATCAGGGAAGGCACAGTGGGGCTTTACATAGGGACTTCATATGCTTCGTGGCCTGCACTCTGCAGTAGCTCTGGACCTGGTCTGGCTCTTCTTGTAAAAGTCATTAAACTGCCCTGCACCTGAAGTTCCTTAACCATCAAATGAAGGGGGTGGATTAGATGATCAGCAAGCGTTCTTCCAATTCCAAATTCTGTGATTGACTACACTTAAGGAGGTGCTTTAATTTTAAGCTTGGTGTTTCTTATTGCAGAATGAAAAATCATGTGCCCTGTTAGAGCAATGGCACGCATCGGCAAACAGGCGCTCCTGTAAAGCTCATCAGTGCCTTCCTAATTGCTAATTCCAGTGGCCTTTCTTTCTACACCTTTTAAAAATTATGAAATATAACCACATATATTAGTGGTCTCTTCAGTCCTATACTAATATGATCTCACTGATGACTGCCTTTCCCTTCTTGAAATTCTTTTCTTCAGCTTCCACAACACTCTTTTTCTTCTTCCACATCACCTGGTGTACATCTGTCTCTTTTCAGTACTCCTGCAATATCTGTTCCTCTTTTCTTTAGGAATAAGCCTAATAAAAAGCAAAGGGCAGAATTATGATTTTGTTTTGCTTTGTTTTGTCTAAAAGCAAAACTATTTTTATGCATGTATACTGAAAAAAATGTCCTTAACAAAATACTGTCAGGTTAACTTGAACATTTTTATAACTGTTTCTTATTAATAATTGAAACATGCAAACAATCATTACAATTTTTTTCTAGATTTTTTTTATTGTAAAACATACGTAATATAAAAGTTAACATTTTACCCATTTTTAGTGTGGAATTCAATGGCATTAAATACACTCAAAATGTTGTATAACCATCACCACTATTTCCAGAACTTTTTCATCACCCAAAGAGTAATGCCCCATTAGGCAATAACTCCCCATTCCCTTCTCCCCCACAGCCTCTGGTAGCCTCTATTATACTTTCTGTCTTGATCAGTTTGCCTCTTCTAGAGTATTTCATATAAGTGGAAGAATACAAGTAGTTGTCCTTTTGTGTCTGGCTTATTTCACTTAGTATATTTTTAAGATTCATCCATATTGTAGCAGAATTAAATTTCTTTTTGTGGCTGAATCATATTCTATTGTACGGATATACTACATTTTATTTACTTATCCATCTGTTGATGGACACTTGGGTTTTTTCTACCTTTTGGCTATTGGGAATAATGTTGCTACGAATATTGGTGTACAAGTATCTGTTTCAGAGTCCCTGTTTTCAATTCTTTTGGTTATATACTTAGGAGTGGAATTAATTAGTGGGTCATATAGTGCGGGACACTGATTACGTGCCTTAACTTGGCGGGCCTGGGCTGGGGGACCGGATCCACCCCTGGGGAGGGTAGTGGGTACGGGTGAGTGCGCCCTCCACAGCCCCCCGGGCCTGGGAAAGTGAGGCCGGAGGCAGGCCCCATTTCCTCACCCAAAATACCAGTGTTAGGGGAGGCTTGCCGGAGGGAACCGCCTTTTCCCCACCCCCTTATCTTGCCCGGACACTCCCCATTGCCAGAGCAACTCCCCCACCGCCAGTGCGCATGCACCGTTGCCAGAGCAACCCCTGCCCGTGACAAACAGCTTCCGCGTCCTCTCAGAACCAATCCAAGCCTTTAACCCTTATAGCTATCCCGCCCTCTAAACTGCCCATTATAAGCTTGTACTCTCCCCTAATAAAGTCTGTCTCTCTCTTGGTTTTCATCATCCTAAAAGAAACGTGTCCCGCCTGTTCCTTTCTCGCCGCCCTCCATACTTGCACGCCTCCCGCCGGGGACCTGGCCAAGTCCCCCGCCTCGCCCTCGCCTCCGGGAAAGAGCCCCCGCCGCCGGTACCCTCGGAGCAATCCTGGGAGCCTAGGATTTAGCAACCGGCCGCCACCCTCCCCCAGACGAATCAACTGCGACCGCAACTGGCGCCCAACGTGGGGCCCCTGGAATTAAAAGTCCTCTCCACGCAGCGGTCCAGTGAAACCACCCGCTCGCCCGGACGCCTCTCCAGCTCCCCTTCTCCTCGCATGCAAAGTAAGGGCCGCCTCTCCCTCGCCGCCCCGCGGAGCCGCCCCTCCCTCGCCGCTCCACGTCTGGAGCCGCCCCTCCCACGCCGCTCCGCGCCCGGGCCGCTCTTCCTTTCCCGCGTTAACCTAACTCTTACCCCCGACTACCTTTCGTCTTCTCTTCCTATATCCCCCACATTCCTCCTAACACTCTTCCTCCAGTAACTTTCCCTCTTCCCCTCCATTACTTTGCTGTGGTCCTCTGTGTCTTTGTTTCTTTGTTTCGCGCGGTGTGCCTCTTTGCAACCGCCCCCCCCCCCCAAACTGCTCTCGCTACTAGAGGCTCCTGCCTTCCATTCTCACCATCTCCTTCGGCCTCGCTGCCACAGTTTACCTCATTTTCTTTACTCAATAATCAACCCCCCTTTTTTCTCTTTTCTCACTCCGCTATGGGTAATCGTCTATCTGCACGCCAAGCACCCCAAGTTCGCGCTCTGGCGGGTCTCCTAGACACACATCGCTGTAAAGTGTCTGTCCGGCAGCTGCAGGTATACTGGGACCTCCTGCTGCCCTTTAACCCATGGCTCACCACTTGCCATCTTTGGGACCCTGTTACTTATGATCGCCTTATTGATCGGGTCACCAACGCCATGGAACATGAGAGCAAGCGCTTCCCTCCCGGCTTGCTCCCCACCTTAATAACCGTCCGCTCCTGCCTTCAAGGCTCCCTCCCCCCTGATCGAGGCCCCATTAAATCCAAGGAGGCCCTATCAACCCAGCCAACAGATTCAGACAGCGATACTAATGTAGACCACGATTCGGACACAGAATCCTTAGTCGAGCAAATTAACAACTCGCTCGAAGTCGCCCCCCAAAAACAAAGCAATACTAAGCCTCGCCAAGATGGCGAACTTCCTCCTTCTTCTTCCATCGAGGGGAGGAAGTGCTCCGGCGATGACGTCAGCCCTAAGCTGGGCCGGAAACCGCATGCGCTTTACCCCGCCCTTTCACAGGGCGGAGTTAGTCCACCATCTTATGCCTTGGGCCCCACCCTTTCACAGGGCGGAGCTAGTCCACCATCCTATGCCTTAGCCACTCCCACCGCGCCGCCGTCTTGCGACGCTTGGGGCCTCCCACTTCCGCCTCCCCCTCCGGCGAGCTCCCCCTCGGAGCCGCTACCGGCAGCTGCCGCCGCTCCTCCCACCCTGCCGACTAACAACCCCTGGCTGCCTTCTACACCTCAAGGCAACCCTTGGGGCAACGCTCCCCCTACCCCCACTCCCGCGCCAAGCTCTCTGCAAGCGCGTCCTCCTTTCTCTCGTGCCTTTCGCTGCTTTCCTCTTAACCTTACCCCCACACCACAGAAACCGTATGACTGGTATCCCATTGACTCTAATACTATTAAGCAGCTTCGCAGGGCCGTCAAGGAGGACGGGTTGGGTAGCCCATACGCTTCCCAAATACTGCAGGATCTCGGCATGGACTTTTGCATCCCCCAAGACTGGGCCTCGCTTGCCCGTTCCATTCTTAACCCCGGCCAGTTTGTTGACTGGCGTGCTCACTTCCAGGCGGAAGCAGCTAAGCAAAGTGAGCAAGACGCAGCCACTGGAGTCTATCATCCCCCCGAAGCCTATTTAGGCACGGGAGCATTTCTAAATGCGTCTGCTTATATTAATGTCCCTGCCACCTTCTGGACTATCCTCAGAGGCATCGCCTTACACGCGTTTGCCAACTGCTCTGCCCGTCGACCTGACAGCTTTACCAAGCTCCTCCAGGAGCCAAACGAACCTTTCGCCACCTTCGTATCCAGAGTCGAAGAAACCTGCGCTAGAAAAGTTAGCAACCCCCAAGCCCAGCTAGCTCTCACCCGAGAACTCATTCTAGAAGGGGCTAACCCCCACTGTAAGCAAGCCATTCTCCCCTTGAGGGAAAAAAGTCTAGATGACTGGGTTCTCGCCTGCAGCGCCTTTGACCCAGCTGCCGCGTCCCTAGCCCAGGCTGTCTCTGGCGCTGTCACTGCCGCCTTAGCCGCCACCACCGGTTGTTTTAAGTGCGGGCAGAGCGGTCATTTTGCACGGGAGTGCCCCAATGCAGAAATCAACCACCTACCTTTCATGCAGCATAATGGGCGCCCCCCTCCCACTCCTTGCCCACGCTGCCAGCGTGGCTATCACTGGGCGCGCGACTGCAAGAGCAGCCCCAGAGATCTTAGCAAGAATAGCTTAAAAAACCTCTGCTATCCCTGGTGCCCTGACGGCAGTCAGCGCCAGGGCACTGAGCAAGCTTTAAACTCCAAGCGGGGCAAGCCTCAGCCCCGCCCCTAAGAGGCAGCGTGCCGGCCGGTTCTAATAAAACTAATCACTTCACCGGCAGTAAAACGCTTCTCTGGACAGTCCCTATCACCCCAGAAAAGCCTACTCGTAAGTTAAGAATAGAGGGGCAATGGTACACGGGCACGCTCGATTCAGGGGCAGAGGTCTCTTGCATGCCCGCTCAGTATGCCACCATGTGCATGGTTCTCGATGGTCCCTCAGTAGTGGGAGCCACTGGTACCTCCACCTCTCTTCAGGCCATAAGGCCCATTAAGTGGGAGGATGAAGAGGGCCACTCAGGCACCTTCCGCCCGTTATTTCTACACACCATAAACCAAATTTTATGGGGCCGTGACATCCTCACCGCCTCTGGGGCAGTGCTTACCACGCAGCCCCCCCAATAATGTGCGCCACTGCTCGTTTAACACCTCCAGCGCCCGTTCCTCTGCAGTGGGATACTGAGGAACCTATATGGGTGGAGCAGTGGCCCCTTCCCACGCATAAATTAGTAACACTCCAAGCCCTTGTCCAAGAACAATTGGACGCTGGCCACATAGAGCCTTCTACTAGTCCCTATAATTCGCCAGTGTTTGTTATTCATAAAAAAACCCCTCTGCCATAGGTCCCAACCAAGTCATTAACCCCCTTTTTCCACAGCTCTCCAGCCGCACCTCAGCTCCAACCAGCCTCACCTCAGCTGCAAACGGCGCGTTGCCAACACCACCACCCCAACCTCGTCCGCCCCCCGCCCGTTACTCCTCTCCCCTCCTCAGCCTTATCCAAGCGGCCTTCACCTCAGTGAATTCTTCCAACCCCAATCTTACCTCCTCTTGTTGGCTTTGCCTCTCCACCTCCTCCTCCCTGTATGAGCCCGTCGCCTCCAACCTCTCCTTTTCAGAATACAGAAAACAGCCCTTCGGAATGCAATTGAAATACCTCTGCTGTCCCCCTAACCTTTCATTCAGTCTCCTTTACAGGAAAGTGCATCCGCCCTCGCTCCAGTAACTCTCCCAGCCTCACTGCCTGTGCCAGCTACTCATCTCCCAGCAGCTCTGCCAAATTTCTCATTCCTCATAACTCCTCTCAATGGCTCTGCTCCTCTACAGGACTTACCCCCTGCCTTAACGTGCAAACCCTCAATACAACTAATGAAACTTGCCTCCTAATTGTCCTTATCCCTAGGGTCCTATACCACAGCGAGGAAGACTTCTTCCTCCGCCTGGAAAGAACTGCAGCCCCTGCTCCTCTGCAAAAGCGAGAGCCCATCACCGTCCTCACAATTGCCTCCCTCCTAGGTCTTGCAGGCGCTGGCACCGGAATCGCTGCATTAGCCAGTCAAGGCTCCGCCCTAACTCACCTCCGGGCGGCTGTTGACGAGGACATTCGTCACCTACAAAACGCTATTTCCCATCTTAAAAATTCTGTCAATTCCCTCTCTGAGGTCGTGCTCCAAAACCGCCGAGGTCTCGACCTTCTCCTCCTCAAAGAAGGAGGCCTCTGCGCCGCCCTAGGAGAAGAGTGCTGTGTATATGCCAATTCCACAGGGCTCGCCGAGGACAGCCTAAAAAAGGTCCGAGAGGGACTAGAACAACGCAAAAAAGACCGTGAAGCCACCAGCTATTGGTCCCACATCTTTACCCCCCTCCTCCCATACCTCCTCCCTCTCCTCGGCCCCCTACTAATGATTGTTCTAGCTCTCACCTTAGGACCCTACATTATCCGCAGAATTGTCCAGCTTGTAAGGAAACAAACGGATGCTATTTTTTCCTCGTTCATGCAAGTCCAGTACCAGCGACTCGCCACCTCTGACGCTCCCTACTCCGAGATGACAACCAACCCTCCGCGACCTCACCGCCACCGGTCAACCCGCCGACCGCGAGGCCCTTCTCGATCGCCTGAACATCGCACCAACCTCGAGCTCCAGCTTCTCTGAACCTCCAACTTTAAACCCCCCACCCTCGTCCATCTCGCAAGCAGCAAGGCCCCTGTCGAGCGCCCGGGCGCCACACCAACGCCGAGCTCCAGCCTCGCTGAGCCACCATCAACCCCTTTTCCCCTCCCCGACCTTCCCCTTCCCTCATCCCTTAGCGGACCTCTCCGGTAAGCTTCTTCCTTTAATTAGAAAAGAAGGGGGAAATGCGGGACACTGATTACGTGCCTTAACTTGGCGGGCCTGGGCTGGGGGACCGGATCCACCCCTGGGGAGGGTAGTGGGTACGGGTGAGTGCGCCCTCCACAGCCCCCCGGGCCTGGGAAAGTGAGGCCGGAGGCAGGCCCCATTTCCTCACCCAAAATACCAGTGTTAGGGGAGGCTTGCCGGAGGGAACCGCCTTTTCCCCACCCCCTTATCTTGCCCGGACACTCCCCATTGCCAGAGCAACTCCCCCACCGCCAGTGCGCATGCACCGTTGCCAGAGCAACCCCTGCCCGTGACAAACAGCTTCCGCGTCCTCTCAGAACCAATCCAAGCCTTTAACCCTTATAGCTATCCCGCCCTCTAAACTGCCCATTATAAGCTTGTACTCTCCCCTAATAAAGTCTGTCTCTCTCTTGGTTTTCATCATCCTAAAAGAAACGTGTCCCGCCTGTTCCTTTCTCGCCGCCCTCCATACTTGCACGCCTCCCGCCGGGGACCTGGCCAAGTCCCCCGCCTCGCCCTCGCCTCCGGGAAAGAGCCCCCGCCGCCGGTACCCTCGGAGCAATCCTGGGAGCCTAGGATTTAGCAACCGGCCGCCACCCTCCCCCAGACGAATCAACTGCGACCGCAACTGGCGCCCAACGTGGGGCCCCTGGAATTAAAAGTCCTCTCCACGCAGCGGTCCAGTGAAACCACCCGCTCGCCCGGACGCCTCTCCAGCTCCCCTTCTCCTCGCCTGCAAAGTAAGGGCCGCCTCTCCCTCGCCGCCCCGCGGAGCCGCCCCTCCCTCGCCGCTCCACGTCTGGAGCCGCCCCTCCCACGCCGCTCCGCGCCCGGGCCGCTCTTCCTTTCCCGCGTTAACCTAACTCTTACCCCCGACTACCTTTCGTCTTCTCTTCCTATATCCCCCACATTCCTCCTAACACTCTTCCTCCAGTAACTTTCCCTCTTCCCCTCCATTACTTTGCTGTGGTCCTCTGTGTCTTTGTTTCTTTGTTTCGCGCGGTGTGCCTCTTTGCAACCGCCCCCCCCCCCCCAAACTGCTCTCGCTACTAGAGGCTCCTGCCTTCCATTCTCACCATCTCCTTCGGCCTCGCTGCCACAGTTTACCTCATTTTCTTTACTCAATAATCAACCCCCCTTTTTTCTCTTTTCTCACTCCGCTATGGGTAATCGTCTATCTGCACGCCAAGCACCCCAAGTTCGCGCTCTGGCGGGTCTCCTAGACACACATCGCTGTAAAGTGTCTGTCCGGCAGCTGCAGGTATACTGGGACCTCCTGCTGCCCTTTAACCCATGGCTCACCACTTGCCATCTTTGGGACCCTGTTACTTATGATCGCCTTATTGATCGGGTCACCAACGCCATGGAACATGAGAGCAAGCGCTTCCCTCCCGGCTTGCTCCCCACCTTAATAACCGTCCGCTCCTGCCTTCAAGGCTCCCTCCCCCCTGATCGAGGCCCCATTAAATCCAAGGAGGCCCTATCAACCCAGCCAACAGATTCAGACAGCGATACTAATGTAGACCACGATTCGGACACAGAATCCTTAGTCGAGCAAATTAACAACGCGCTCGAAGTCGCCCCCCAAAAACAAAGCAATACTAAGCCTCGCCAAGATGGCGAACTTCCTCCTTCTTCTTCCATCGAGGGGAGGAAGTGCTCCGGCGATGACGTCAGCCCTAAGCTGGGCCGGAAACCGCATGCGCTTTACCCCGCCCTTTCACAGGGCGGAGTTAGTCCACCATCTTATGCCTTGGGCCCCACCCTTTCACAGGGCGGAGCTAGTCCACCATCCTATGCCTTAGCCACTCCCACCGCGCCGCCGTCTTGCGACGCTTGGGGCCTCCCACTTCCGCCTCCCCCTCCGGCGAGCTCCCCCTCGGAGCCGCTACCGGCAGCTGCCGCCGCTCCTCCCACCCTGCCGACTAACAACCCCTGGCTGCCTTCTACACCTCAAGGCAACCCTTGGGGCAACGCTCCCCCTACCCCCACTCCCGCGCCAAGCTCTCTGCAAGCGCGTCCTCCTTTCTCTCGTGCCTTTCGCTGCTTTCCTCTTAACCTTACCCCCACACCACAGAAACCGTATGACTGGTATCCCATTGACTCTAATACTATTAAGCAGCTTCGCAGGGCCGTCAAGGAGGACGGGTTGGGTAGCCCATACGCTTCCCAAATACTGCAGGATCTCGGCATGGACTTTTGCATCCCCCAAGACTGGGCCTCGCTTGCCCGTTCCATTCTTAACCCCGGCCAGTTTGTTGACTGGCGTGCTCACTTCCAGGCGGAAGCAGCTAAGCAAAGTGAGCAAGACGCAGCCACTGGAGTCTATCATCCCCCCGAAGCCTATTTAGGCACGGGAGCATTTCTAAATGCGTCTGCTTATATTAATGTCCCTGCCACCTTCTGGACTATCCTCAGAGGCATCGCCTTACACGCGTTTGCCAACTGCTCTGCCCGTCGACCTGACAGCTTTACCAAGCTCCTCCAGGAGCCAAACGAACCTTTCGCCACCTTCGTATCCAGAGTCGAAGAAACCTGCGCTAGAAAAGTTAGCAACCCCCAAGCCCAGCTAGCTCTCACCCGAGAACTCATTCTAGAAGGGGCTAACCCCCACTGTAAGCAAGCCATTCTCCCCTTGAGGGAAAAAAGTCTAGATGACTGGGTTCTCGCCTGCAGCGCCTTTGACCCAGCTGCCGCGTCCCTAGCCCAGGCTGTCTCTGGCGCTGTCACTGCCGCCTTAGCCGCCACCACCGGTTGTTTTAAGTGCGGGCAGAGCGGTCATTTTGCACGGGAGTGCCCCAATGCAGAAATCAACCACCTACCTTTCATGCAGCATAATGGGCGCCCCCCTCCCACTCCTTGCCCACGCTGCCAGCGTGGCTATCACTGGGCGCGCGACTGCAAGAGCAGCCCCAGAGATCTTAGCAAGAATAGCTTAAAAAACCTCTGCTATCCCTGGTGCCCTGACGGCAGTCAGCGCCAGGGCACTGAGCAAGCTTTAAACTCCAAGCGGGGCAAGCCTCAGCCCCGCCCCTAAGAGGCAGCGTGCCGGCCGGTTCTAATAAAACTAATCACTTCACCGGCAGTAAAACGCTTCTCTGGACAGTCCCTATCACCCCAGAAAAGCCTACTCGTAAGTTAAGAATAGAGGGGCAATGGTACACGGGCACGCTCGATTCAGGGGCAGAGGTCTCTTGCATGCCCGCTCAGTATGCCACCATGTGCATGGTTCTCGATGGTCCCTCAGTAGTGGGAGCCACTGGTACCTCCACCTCTCTTCAGGCCATAAGGCCCATTAAGTGGGAGGATGAAGAGGGCCACTCAGGCACCTTCCGCCCGTTATTTCTACACACCATAAACCAAATTTTATGGGGCCGTGACATCCTCACCGCCTCTGGGGCAGTGCTTACCACGCAGCCCCCCCAATAATGTGCGCCACTGCTCGTTTAACACCTCCAGCGCCCGTTCCTCTGCAGTGGGATACTGAGGAACCTATATGGGTGGAGCAGTGGCCCCTTCCCACGCATAAATTAGTAACACTCCAAGCCCTTGTCCAAGAACAATTGGACGCTGGCCACATAGAGCCTTCTACTAGTCCCTATAATTCGCCAGTGTTTGTTATTCATAAAAAAACCCCTCTGCCATAGGTCCCAACCAAGTCATTAACCCCCTTTTTCCACAGCTCTCCAGCCGCACCTCAGCTCCAACCAGCCTCACCTCAGCTGCAAACGGCGCGTTGCCAACACCACCACCCCAACCTCGTCCGCCCCCCGCCCGTTACTCCTCTCCCCTCCTCAGCCTTATCCAAGCGGCCTTCACCTCAGTGAATTCTTCCAACCCCAATCTTACCTCCTCTTGTTGGCTTTGCCTCTCCACCTCCTCCTCCCTGTATGAGCCCGTCGCCTCCAACCTCTCCTTTTCAGAATACAGAAAACAGCCCTTCGGAATGCAATTGAAATACCTCTGCTGTCCCCCTAACCTTTCATTCAGTCTCCTTTACAGGAAAGTGCATCCGCCCTCGCTCCAGTAACTCTCCCAGCCTCACTGCCTGTGCCAGCTACTCATCTCCCAGCAGCTCTGCCAAATTTCTCATTCCTCATAACTCCTCTCAATGGCTCTGCTCCTCTACAGGACTTACCCCCTGCCTTAACGTGCAAACCCTCAATACAACTAATGAAACTTGCCTCCTAATTGTCCTTATCCCTAGGGTCCTATACCACAGCGAGGAAGACTTCTTCCTCCGCCTGGAAAGAACTGCAGCCCCTGCTCCTCTGCAAAAGCGAGAGCCCATCACCGTCCTCACAATTGCCTCCCTCCTAGGTCTTGCAGGCGCTGGCACCGGAATCGCTGCATTAGCCAGTCAAGGCTCCGCCCTAACTCACCTCCGGGCGGCTGTTGACGAGGACATTCGTCACCTACAAAACGCTATTTCCCATCTTAAAAATTCTGTCAATTCCCTCTCTGAGGTCGTGCTCCAAAACCGCCGAGGTCTCGACCTTCTCCTCCTCAAAGAAGGAGGCCTCTGCGCCGCCCTAGGAGAAGAGTGCTGTGTATATGCCAATTCCACAGGGCTCGCCGAGGACAGCCTAAAAAAGGTCCGAGAGGGACTAGAACAACGCAAAAAAGACCGTGAAGCCACCAGCTATTGGTCCCACATCTTTACCCCCCTCCTCCCATACCTCCTCCCTCTCCTCGGCCCCCTACTAATGATTGTTCTAGCTCTCACCTTAGGACCCTACATTATCCGCAGAATTGTCCAGCTTGTAAGGAAACAAACGGATGCTATTTTTTCCTCGTTCGTGCAAGTCCAGTACCAGCGACTCGCCACCTCTGACGCTCCCTACTCCGAGATGACAACCAACCCTCCGCGACCTCACCGCCACCGGTCAACCCGCCGACCGCGAGGCCCTTCTCGATCGCCTGAACATCGCACCAACCTCGAGCTCCAGCTTCTCTGAACCTCCAACTTTAAACCCCCCACCCTCGTCCATCTCGCAAGCAGCAAGGCCCCTGTCGAGCGCCCGGGCGCCACACCAACGCCGAGCTCCAGCCTCGCTGAGCCACCATCAACCCCTTTTCCCCTCCCCGACCTTCCCCTTCCCTCATCCCTTAGCGGACCTCTCCGGTAAGCTTCTTCCTTTAATTAGAAAAGAAGGGGGAAATGCGGGACACTGATTACGTGCCTTAACTTGGCGGGCCTGGGCTGGGGGACCGGATCCACCCCTGGGGAGGGTAGTGGGTACGGGTGAGTGCGCCCTCCACAGCCCCCCGGGCCTGGGAAAGTGAGGCCGGAGGCAGGCCCCATTTCCTCACCCAAAATACCAGTGTTAGGGGAGGCTTGCCGGAGGGAACCGCCTTTTCCCCACCCCCTTATCTTGCCCGGACACTCCCCATTGCCAGAGCAACTCCCCCACCGCCAGTGCGCATGCACCGTTGCCAGAGCAACTCCTGCCCGTGACAAACAGCTTCCGCGTCCTCTCAGAACCAATCCAAGCCTTTAACCCTTATAGCTACCCCGCCCTCTAAACTGCCCATTATAAGCTTGTACTCTCCCCTAATAAAGTCTGTCTCTCTCTTGGTTTTCATCATCCTAAAAGAAACGTGTCCCGCCTGTTCCTTTCTCGCCGCCCCTCCATACTTGCACGCCTCCCGCCGGGGACCTGGCCAAGTCCCCCGCCTCGCCCTCGCCTCCGGGAAAGAGCCCCCGCCGCCGGTACCCTCGGAGCAATCCTGGGAGCCTAGGATTTAGCAACCGGCCGCCACCCTCCCCCAGACGAATCAACTGCGACCGCAATATAGTAATTCTATGTTTAACTTTTTGAGGATCTGCCAAACTATTTTCTGCAGCACTGCACCATTTTACATTCCTACTAGCAATGCATGAAGGTTCCAATTTCTCCACATACTTGCCAATGCTTGTTATTTTCTATTTTTTATTTTATAATAACCATCCTAGTGAGTGTGAAGTAGTATCTCTCATCATCTTGATTTGCATTTCCCTAATGACTGATGATGCTGAGCATCTTTTCATATACTTATTGGTCATTTGTATGTCTTCTCTGAACCATTACAATTTGATCTTACTTGGTTATTAGGATTTTTTATTTCAGCAGTTTTGTGTCTGAAGCTGCTACACAGTCAGATTTTGCTATTTTGAAATGCCTTATATAATGAAATAGCAGTTCTGATATATTGAAAACAAATTCATTTCTGTTAAAACCTTACAGAAAAGAAAATTACTATGGGATTAACCATTAAAGATAGATAATGTCTGAATTACTTCCCAAACTAACAAATCACTTGAAAATGTGAAGGCCTAACCAACCAAGCAACCAAAGAACAACAGTCTTAAGTCACAGAAATAAAATTCCAGGTATGTTAAACATTTATGATGTTAACTTTTCAAATGTAGTTTAATGACACTTATTTTAATTATTTTATATGGCATATAACATTAAAAGGAAAAGTAGGAGAACATTTTTCTTTTATAGGTGATGCAAACATACAACTTCTCATCATCAGTAGTTCCTATCAAAGGCTGACATGAAATTTAAAAAAAAAAAAGCTTTTATTTGTAAACAGATATAAGCCTGTAAAAGAAATATCTTTTCTGCCCACAATGCAACATAGTCTTTCTACTTCTAATCACAGTAACCATAAATAAAACATACTCTCAAAATCTTAGACATCCTTACCCTTTATTAAAAGTTGTGTGCTATGATTGAGAAGAAAGGCACTCCTTTCAATCAATTTGTAAAATAATGATCAATTCACAAAACACTTGCCTCTTGGGAAAACAGGCACCCCCTAAGAGAAAAAAAAACCTTTATATCAAGCCCCTATGCAAATTAGTTTGCTATACAGCAGGAAAGGGAAGAAAAAATGATTTTAAAAAGTACAAAGGGGCTTTTATAAAAGAAGGGCACATCCATGCATCAGAAACTGCTTGCTCTTCCAAAAGACAAGTTAATCAGAGCTTGTGACCACAACAGCAATGCCACTCCTGACCCCTGCAACCCATTTGTCAGTTTCCTGGAAAATATGAGATTTGTGCAGATAGAGGCAGGGAGCCAGGAAGAGAGTAGAGACAGTTCTAGTTATTTTTCTAAAATATGAGTAGCCTTGTCACTCTCAGGATAAAAAGCTTTTGATGCCTCCCTATTAAGCACTCTCCTCATCACAGCACACAAAGCCTTTACCTGGCCCCAACCTACTTCCAGCCTGATCTCCTTTGGTTTCCCTTCCTTCAGGCACTTGTCACATACTCTTTCCCACCTTGTCCCCTTGTGTATTCTGTTTCCCCTCTGGCCTGCCTTTTCTCTCCTTTTCTCCCTGCTGAACCATATTCCTTTCATTGCTCAAATTATAACAGTGACTTTTAAAATATAACCTAAAACTGTAAGCAAGCAGGAAATTGTAAATTAACCTTAAAATGTAACCTAAAGCAGCCTCTAAACGTTATCTTAAAACGGAAAGTAGGCGGGGGTGAAAACCTTTAGTCTCACAAACAAGCAAGATGTAAATGTGAAGTTTGCCCCTAAAACCTAAATAAGCTTTCATCTATGGTCCCCAGACCTCCCAGGTATGAATAAAGCCTTTTCATCTCCCTAGACACCTGAGGGGCACCTTTCACAGGTGATCATCTAGTTCCTAAAGGAAATAGGAAATAACTAAATTACTGAAATTTTCCAAACCTTTGTTACATAATAACTAAGATGATTAACTCTCTGTCCAGCTCTAATGGGTTTAGCAGACCCAGGCACAGAGGAATAGCCATTGAGACTTGGTCGCCTAGGACTTGGTTTTAATTCTTGGTCTTGTTTTTGTTTGTGGTTTGGTTAAGTTTTTGTTTTGTGTTTTGTTTTGTCCTGTTTTGTCTCAAGTTATCTAAAAACTATTTTTTAAAAATGGGAAATGACATAAAGGAAATCTAAGGGAGTTAAGAAGGATGAACCTTTAAATTGCATTCTTAAACACTGCAAGCAATTTGGGTATGAGCCCATGACAAAGAAAAGCATGGAACATTTATGCAAAGTAATTTGTCCTCATTATGAATTAGAGGATGGCCATAAGCCAAGGATCAATAAAATATAATGCTATTTTGCAGCTAGAATCATTCTGTAAGAGAATGGGTAAACGGGATGAAATTCCATATGTACAATGTTTCATGGCTCTAGCGCAAAATAAAAAGCTGCAGAGAGAATGTTTCAGGCATGGCTTTTTACCTATCAGCTAAGCCCCTAGCCTCTCCTTGGAAGCTCCGGAGCTTATTGCTCCAGGAGAAGTCAAGGAGGATCCTAGTTCCCTGGAAAAAATAAGCAAACTGAAGTTTCTGAGGTTCAGGCTAAAGAAACAGTAACCAAACTTCCTAAACCTCAAATGAAGGAATACCCTGAGATCCTGACTGGGACTCCTGAGTTCCAGGTTAAAGAAATAGTAGCCAGAGTCTCTGTTGTGGGATACTTTTAGCTTCTGACTAAGGAATCAGCAACTGGACCACCTGACCCCCAGGATAAGAACAATAATATTAGGAGCTTAGTGCAAGATATAGTTAAAGAAATGGTACAACAATTAGAAACTAAACTAGGGAATGATCAAGGCTATGGGTGTTGTAAGAAACCCCTCCCCAATTCTTCTCAGCCTGATGAACCTATAGATGCTGTATTCACCTCTAGGATCAAGAGGAGGGTACAGATGCCCACTGTCCCTGCACTTCCCCAACCCCCTCAGCCAGGGTCTGTGGTTCCTGTAGGGTCTGTAAACTGCATTTCCCCAACCTTTTCAGCCAGAGCCTGCAGCAGTTGTGTCTACTCCCCCCAACCCTTTCATGCCAGAGTCAGCCACTTTGGCAGTCCCCTCTTCCCCGCCACCTTATCAGGAGAATGCAGAGGAGCATGGGATGCCTTTAAATTCCCCCCGAAATGGCCTCCTCATCTCATACCCGGAGTGGTATGAATTTTAGGCAGGGTGTCTCAACCTCTGGAGGGCAACAGCAGGGACAGTTCCCTCTTTGACAAGGGCCAGCTGGGATAGATGATCAGGGCCAACCAAGAGGATACCTATATGTACAAACGCCATTCTCCACTTCTGACCTCTACAGTTGGAAGGATAGAGTTCCTAGTTACCAGAAAGATCCTAGGGAAATGGAGAATCTTTTAAAATTAATATTTGGCACACATAACCAGAACTGGGTTAACATTCAGTCTTTATTGAATGTTTTTTAACTTTGGAGGAAAAACGGGTAGTTTTGGAAAAGGCACAGGACCATGCTGATTCCTTGGCTAATACTAATCCAAACAATACAATTCATGTACCTGGCTCAAAACCACAAGGTTTTAAAAATGCCCCAACCATTTTTGGACAAGCCTTGTCCAGAGACCTCCAGGGAGTAAAGCTCCTCCAATATGCAGATGATGTCCTTATTGCTAGCAAGTCACAAGAAGCCTCAGACTTTAATACCATAATGATGCCGAAAAGGTTAGCCAAGAAAGGATATAAAGTATCTGAGAAAAAGGCACAGATCACACAGACGCATATCAAATACCTAGGATTTGAGCTCTCTAAAGGACAAAGGGCTCTGTTAACCTAGTAGAAAGGAAGCCCTTTGGCAGGTAGCCTTACCAAAAAAACAGAAAGGAACTCAGAGGATTTCTAGGTATGGCCGGCTACCGCCGACCATGGATACCAAATTTTGGATTAATAGCCAAAACTCTATATCTGGCCCTCAAGGGAAATGAAAGTGATCCCTTAGAATGGACACCAGAATGTACAATTGCCTTTCAAAGTTTGACGGACAAATTAATGTCAGCTCCAGCCTTAGAGCTCCCTGATCCCATGAAAGAATTTGACCTGTTTGTCCATGAGAGGCAGGGCATTGCCTTAGGGGTACTTGTACAATCTTTTGGGTGAAGTATACAATATACAACCAGTGGCTTATTTCTCAAAACAGTTGGACAGTGTGGCCCAAGGCCCTGCTTGTCTGAGGACAGTGGCAGCCACTTGCGAACTCTTGCAGGAAGCAGAAAAGTTTGCTTTAGGATCCCCAACCTGTGTTTTTACTACTCACTGTGTCATCACTGTATTAGAACAAAAAGGCGGACAATGGCTCATCACGGGCATTGTCAGGCCATGCTGCTAGACAACCCAAATGTCATCCTAAAAACTATAGATAAACTCAATCCTGCCTCCCTCCTCCCAGAAAGTAAAAAAGGGTCTGAATGGACCTACCCAAAACATGATTGTGTTCAGCTGTTAGATGAAGTCTATTCAAGCCATCTGGAGCTGATAGATGTGCCACTTACTGAACCCAGACCTAGAATTACTGATGGAAATAGTTATATGGACCAGTGTAAACGGAGTGCAGGATATGCAGTGGTCACCCTCACAGAAATACTGGAGGAAAAGCCTCTCCCGCCAGGAACTTCAACACAGAGGGCAGAGCTAGTTGCTCTTGAGAGAGCTCTACAACTGAGTGCAGGACAGAAAGTCATCATGTATACAGACTCGAGGTATGCTTTCGCTGTTGTACATGCTCACGGAATGATTTGGAAGGAGTGTGGTCTGTTAACTGCAGCCCACAAAGACATAAAACATGTAGATCTAATTTTGGAATTGTTAGATGCAGTAATGCATCACAGAGAATTAGCTGTTGTCCACTGCAGAGGGCACCAATCCATGAATAACAAAGAGGCTATGGGAAATAGACTGGCAGACAAGGTGGTGAGAAAGGCAGTCAGGCAAAAGCTTACCCCAGAAACTAATGCTGTTATTCATGATCCTAATCAAAAGCCCCCACTATTGCCACAGAGTGAATAGGATCCTGAACTCTTAAGATTTGGAAAGCCCCAGTACATAGATAAGGACTTAGCAAGAGCAAAGGAATGGGGATTTACTATGTTAACAGATCAAGGCTGGTTTAGGAGGGGAGAGGACTATGAAGACAATCATATATTACTTATTCCTGAGAACTTGGTAAAGCCTGTTGTAATCTATTTCCATCAAATGACTCATTATGGATGAGAAACTCTCTTCCAGTGGATAAGCCGGTTCCTGGTCGGTCCTAACCTACGCCAAACCATACAAAATATAACAAGTCAGTGCATAAACTGTGCCAGAGTTAATCCCCAACCCTGCTCCAAAGTTCCTTTATTAATTAGAGTACAATATAGAGACTTAGGTGGCGGGGAAGACTGGCAAGTAGATTTTACAGTAATGTCTCAAGCCCCTAGAAGCTTCAAGGATCTGCTAGTATTTGTGAACACCTTTACTGGGTGGGTAGAAGCTTTTCCCTGTTGAACTGAGAACATACAAGAAATTGTTAAATGGTTACTTCAAAAAAATTCCTAAATTTGGACTTCTGCTTTCTGTTCAAAACAAAAGACCAGCTTTCACAGCAAAAATCTTTAAAGGTGTTTCAAGACTCTTCAACATTGACTGGTGCCTACATTCTGCTTACAAGCCACAGTCTACAGGAAAAAACAGAATGCATGAATTGGATCTTAAAAGACAGCCTTGCTAAAATCCGCTTGAAAACTCATTTAAAACAAAATAAAGTTCTACTTGTTGCCTCCCCTGAGGATAAGAATAGCACCCTGAAGTCTGAGCTCTTTAAAATAACATTTGGAAGGCCATTTCTGAAGGTTATACAGGTAGATAACATGCATCCCAGTTCAGAATTAACTACAATACAATACGTAAAATCCTTAAGTGCTACTTTAGCTAAAATTCATAATCATGCCTCTAATCATCTTAAATTCCCCACAGGTGTACTCCTTTCTACCATTACCAGCTGTGCCAGTTTGAATATATATTGTGTCCCCCAAACGCTATTATCTTTGATGTAATCTTGTGTGGGCAAATGTTATCAGTTTTGATTAGATTTCTTTGAGTGTTTCTTTGGAATGCACCCCACCCAGCTGTGGGTGATGACTGTGATTGGATATGTCCATGGAGGTGTGGCCCCACCCATTTGGGATGGGCCTTGATCAGTGGAGCTATATAAATGAACTGACAGGCAGGGAGAACTCAGTGCAGCTGTGAGTGATGTTTTAAAGAGGAGCTACAGCCAAGAGGGACACTTGGAAGAAAGCACAGGAGCTGCAGATGAGAGACAGTTTGAAGACAGCTGTTGAAGCAGACTGTTGGCTCTAGAGAAGCTGAGAGAGGACAAACGCCCCAAGGGCAACTAAGAGTGACATTTTTGAGGAACTGCAGCTGAAAGAGGAACGTCCTGGGAGAAGGCCATTTTGAAAACAGAACTTTGGAACAGATGCCAGCCACCTGCCTTCCCAGCTAACAGATTTTCTGGACACCATTGGCCATCCTCCAGTGAAGTTACCCTTTGTTGATGGACACTTATGGCCTTAAGACTGTAACTTTGTAACCAAATAAACCCCCTTTTATAAAAACCAATCCATCTCTGGTGTTTTGCATTCCAGCAGCATTAGCAAACTAGAACACCAGCCTAGAGATCAAGTCTGGATCTGCACTGCACCTGAAAAGACCAGCACCCCTAGGTTCAACTAAATCCAATGGGCTAGGCCTTACTTAGTGTTACTTGTTATTCATTATTCTTAAGTTGCAGGGAATAAAACCCTGGAATTCACCACACCAGAGTCAAGCTGCAACTGTCCCTGAACAGAGACATACCTCCTGTTAGATAAAAAGCCGTGGTGACAGTAAATCCTCATGATAATCCAAAATATCAGTACACTTGTGAACCTTGGGATGGCCCAAGATATCTGTTTAAAAATATTTCTAGTCAAATTAGTTATGATGTTCTTTGTTATCTATTTTTTCCATAACCTTAATGTGCTCTTTAGGAGCAACTTGCCAAAGTAATCTCTCTTTGCAAAGGTTCTATTCATATTCTACTTCTATAAACCAGTCTTAACCACTGGATTTGTATCCAGCTTCTTATCTCTAGTGTCTCTAGCTCGCAGTGGTGGATATCCCCTTTACAAGGAACAGACAAAATAGTTCTCAAGTCATTAATAATTAACAAGCAGAAAAAATACAGTGTGTTAAGCATCAAAAATATCACCAGAGATGATCTTGTCACTGGCTAGTAAATTTAACCCAGCCAGAACACTGTCTTGCTTCCTCTGTCAATATTACTAGTGAAATGGTACTATGTTATTCCTATCAGTTAAATTTAAAAAGGGAACAACTTTACTGAAACAATGAAAATGGAATATGTTCAATTCTAGAATAGAATAGTTTAGCTTATCCATGTAAGAAACAAGCACTCTTCCTAAAAGGAATAAACGCTCACCCGATTGTGGAGAAGAAAAGAATTTATTCACGATCTTGCAAGAATGGGTGCCCAACCAAAATGTGGGGGGTTGGCACACAGAACAATAGACCCAGCAGTATTTATTTCCTAAGCCTAACTGCAAGTCCCTCCCCTGTTTCTCCAGTGGCTGGATACTTCAGAGGTTACATTCTATTCAACAAGCCTAACTAGCCCGCCCAAATTGGAAACATTTGAAAAAAGTCTCCTCTGCAAACTCAAAACATTTGAAACAAGTCTCCACCCTTCTTTCCTTTGTTTAACTGCAGAGCCACTCTGAGCTAGTTTGGTAATAATTTATGAAGCTATTTTAGGAACTTCTACCCCGAGTCTCCACCTTGCAAGGATAGTATACAGTGGGCAGATAAACAGGAGAACTGACCGTGGATAGTGGGCGGATAAGCAGGGGAACCGACCATGGACTACAGTTTGTCTCTTTAACCCTCTGCCAATTCCTGCACTGCCCCACCCTGCCAGGCACACCTATCCTGTGTGAAAGTTAAACTTAATCTCATTCTCACACCCAGGATGTAGGAGGCTGAGCCAGAAAAATCATTCCCTGCTCCATATACCCTCCTTAGTATGCAAAATGGAACAGTTACCCCTAAAAGTTGTAAACAAACTATCACTCTATTAGCTGGAGAATGGTATAGTATTGACTGGAATCTTAGACAATATATTGAGTCATCCCTAACAGGACCCAATGGATATGCGGATCTAATCTGTAGCCCTGGCTCCCACCTGGATGAATAGGATGATGCGCTCTGGGGTTACCTTGGACACAAGGAACAATTCATAGTCAGCTTCCTCATACAGCAGCTAATTTACCCATTACAAGTTTTATTGGGATTGCTCTCTTTTCCACTGGTACGATCATGTTGCTGCAGTTTTTGTCCCATTTACAAGAGTTGAAGATGTTATGGCCAAAGTACATGCATTAACGCCTTTGTTGCCCGGGCATTAAACAACAGCTATCACAGTGTAACTCTTGTAAATGCAGAAATGGCTTTAAGATGCAAGGCAGTACTACAGAGTAGAATGGCTCTAGATATCCTCACTGCTTCACAAGGGGGAACATATGCCACAGTCAAAACAGAGTGCTGTACCTATATTTCTGATGAATCTGGTAACATCTCTTTTAGAACACCTAAATAATCAAGTTCAAGCTATGAGTACACCAGTCGATAATTCCAATTTTTCTGATCTATTCAGTTGGCTACTTTCACGAATAAGGGTCATGGTTACGGACTCTTCTTCAAACCATGCTTACAGTCTTCCTAACTGTTGTATCTACTCTTGTCCTAGTCAAATACCTATTGTTTCTATGTACTCAAATAATAACTCAAACATGTACAAAACCCTTTTTATCTTCCAGAACTCCAGCTAAGAATGATCCATTCTCCCCCAAAGGAAATCAACAATACCTACAAGTTATGAATCAGAAATTCCACCAGATGACCCCTTGATTACTTTGCCCCAATTTCAGCCAGAAGTAGCCAGAACAAATGACAGCCCAATTCCCAAAATTGGAAATGAATATTGTTTAAGGGGGAAATTGTACCAGTGCCCTTTAAAATAAAACCTAAAACTGTAAGCAAGCAAGAAATTGTAAATTAACCTTAAAATGTAACTTAAGCAACTTCTAAATGTAATCTTAAAACAGGAAGTAGGCAGGGGGTGAAAACTTTCAGTCTCACAAAAGAGCAAAATATAAATGTAAAGTTTGCAGCTAAAACCTAAATAAGCTTTCATCTGTGGTCCCCAGACCTCCCAGGTATGAATAAAGCCATTTCATCTATTTCCCTATACACTTTTCACAGGTGATCACCTAGTTCCTAAAGGAAATATGAGATAACTAAATTACTGAAATTCTCCAAACCTTTGTTACATGTTAACTAAAATGATTAACTCTCTTTGTCCAGCTCTAATGGGTTAAGTGATTAAAGAATCACTTTGGGAAGATTACCCCAAACCTCCAAGATACAGATAAGCCTTTCATTTATCACTCTTGTTGCATGTTAATTAAATGATTACCTCTCTTTGTCTCTGAACCTGCATAAAAACCAACTGAAGAAACATTTCAGGGAGGCAGATTTGGGAAAGATTCCTCTGTCCTTCTGCCAGCGTAAATAAACCCTCTTTTCCTTCTCAGCCTGGTTTGGTGTGACTTCTATAGGCCAAGCGAGCAAAGAACCCAAATTTGGGAAGTGTCCCTTCTACAAAATGTCACCTCTGGAAGTTATCTTTCCTTCTGCAGGCAAGAATTGTTTCATCTTCTGGACTGCTATACCACTTATTATATTCCTTTTATTGTATCATATATCACATTATTTTTCTGTTACCCCTACCAGTATGTGAGCTTTTTCAGAGCATGGATAAGACCCCATTTGCCAGCCAATTTCCGGCACCATTGTAGGCACTCAAAAAGCATATTAAGTGACTGGATGAAGTTAAACTGATTAAGGACACATGGCTTGTGTTAAGACTTAGCTCCCATGACCGGAAAGCTGGATGACTGGGAAATTTTATAATAGTACAATCTATTATAAAGGGTCATATAAAGGGGAAATTTTAGGTTGTGTATATGTTACTAAAATAAAATGATTTCAAAAAAAATGGGAAGGGGGTCATATATACACATCACAGTGTTTTACATGCTGAGTATACCCTCTAGATTGGATATCTTTTAATGGTTCTATCACTTTTAATAGTTATATTTCAGCTTAATCACAGAAGTGTGGCTCAAACAAGGAAATGCCACTTTTTGCCTAGGAACTAGCAAAGGTTTGAAAGTACCATGCTTTCAAAATTTATAGGAGCATTTAAATCATTTATATTCCAGGACACATTTCTAGGAGTCACCCATAAGAAAACAATGCAAGACACAAATACGTATGTATGAAGATATACAGCCTAGCATTAACCTAATTTTACATATTTATTAAAAATTAGATCTACGTATCCATCAAGAGCAAAACAGAATTATGGGCTATCCACACGACAGGATATTATAAAACCATGAATCAATCATTGGGGAAATATGTTACATACGAGCATTTGGGGATGGACATGTTCAGCGAGAAAAGGAGGATGCAAAACTATCTTGTCATCTGTGAGTCAAAAAAAATTATAAAACAATCACATAAACCCCATGTAATCTGAAAGAAAACCACACCCAGGTGATCTCACCAACCGTGTGTAACTTGGGCAAGCCACTTTTTGGGCCAGTTTCCTCCTCTGTAAAATGGCGATAACACCTAACGGCAATATTGTGGGGATTAAACGGGATGATTTATTTAGAAAAACTACAAAGGCTCAGTGTCCACTCCCTTCCCATTTAGCATTTGGTTTCCTACATCTGAGAAGCTTCCCAGGGTCGCTACCTCGAGGAGCTAATGAAATAAAATTAGCCGCTGGGCTTTTAAATTAATGGCCACTCCTGGCCTGCCCCTACCCCCCAGCCGATCCGGGCGGGGAGGGCGTTCAGGCTACGCGTCGGGGAGGGGAGCCCGGCGGCCACGGAGCTCGGGGATCCTTCCCAACGGCCTCCGGGTGGCGGCGCGCACTTCGAATCAAAACTGTGAGGAATAGGGTGGAGTGCCAGCAAAATCCTGGGATCAGGAGGGACAAATTCCTACAAGCAGCAGCAACCGGAAGAAAGCCGAGCCACAGACGACCACGACCGGGCGCATGCGCAGACAGCGACTCCCGGCCTCCACCCGCTCTCGAGGGCTTCCCACGCCCAGCGCGCGACCCTACCCCCAGCCCGGCGAGCAGGGATCCGACTGCGCACTAGCGGTCCTCAGCCGGCGGGGCGAGGCAGGGGCGGGGCCTCGCAAGGAGCGACGGGACGTGCCACCAATCTCCAGGCTGCTCCACCTCGGGGGCCCGTTTTGAAATTCCGCGGGGCCCAACGGCTCGCGGAGCATCTGTCTGAAGCGAGAGTGCCGGTTCTTGCTGTGTTCGGGCCCTCGTGGAGTAGGTCCGAGGCCCTGACGCCCGGCTGCTTGGAGCGTCCGCTATGAGGAGAAGGTGCGAGTTGCGGGGGAGTTGCGGGGGCGCGGGAGGGAGCGACGCCAGTCTGGGTACGGGTCGGGTGCGGGTCCGAGAGGCCCCCTCTGCTTCGGGCGCGGCTGGGCCGGGCCGGGAGGAGGTGAGCCGGCGGGGTGCAAGCGAGACCGGGTACGGACACTCCCCGGCGGACGCGGTTTCCCAGCAGGTCCGACGCCGAGTAGGGACCGAGAGCAGGTGCCCCGGAGACAAGGCACGGCGGGCTTGGCCTGTCAGGGCCGTGGCGCCCGCGGCGCCCGCGGCTCCCGCAGGTCGACGCTGGAGTCCGGGTGCCCCACCCTCCCGCTGGCTGCGCCTCAGGTGCTGCTTCTTAGCACAGAAGATCGTGGTTTCACATTTCTAATTAATAAAGCCGTGGAGTTTTTTTGTTTTTTTTTTTTTTTTTGGACCTATTGTTCTGTGTATCTGGGCTGCAGTATTGTTTTACTTTAATTGAAAAAATGGCTCTGTTTCCTTGAAAGTTAAGAAATTCCGATTGTGGAGTTCTTTTCCTGCCGTTTAACAACTCGCCGGACAGTGCTGGGAAAGGAGTGTCCGACTTGAAATTGGGTATAGACGCGTGGCACCGCCTTGGGATTTTGGGCAAGATGTTGAATGTCAGTTTGCTCACCTCTAAAATATTATCTGCGCATAGGAATTTTGCGTTAAGAGCTATAGATAGAAATGTTAACTTTATTTTCTAAAAGTAGTTGAATTATTGTGAAGACTCAAGATTTGTAGTTATTGGTCAGATTGGTTGCTTCGAGGTTTCTTAAGATGCTTTGTTCCATAATTACTAATTCCAACCAGTCTTTTCCAAATGATTGCCCTGGGGAGAATGGGAATTGACTGCAAATCGTTGGTACCATTGGAAAAGCAACTTTCAGTATAAGGTTGTGGATTATAAATATCTTAATGTTTAAAGAACAGTATATTTAAGTTGCTGTGGGTTTAAGCTAATGATGCATTCTGAGGACTAGTAAAACCTTCCATGACATTAACAGTAAACTCTTATTTCAAGTCTGCTAGGTTTGTGGATTGCTCAGGCGTCTTCTGCTTTCCAGAGAGTGAATGAAGGGGGATGAAAACTTAATGAGTTCACTTTGGTTTCCACGTTGAGAAATATAACTAGTCTTTATAACGGCAACTAGAATTAACTTAACTAACCAACACCAGACTTGGGGATAATATGGATTTCAGGTTTTCATATTTAGAAAGGGCTACGAGAAATAGACCTCAAAAACATAGTGGTTATCAGATGGTCACAGAATTTATTATGCAATCAGTTCCCTCAAGAGATTGTACAGATTAACAAAACTCCTTCTCTAGAGGACTTTTTAGGGAAAAGTAGGATAGTGGATCTGATGAAGCCTGCCTGAAGGTAGGAAATAATTTAGAGGACCATTTGAGATATTTTCCAGACTTATGTTCAAGAGATTGAAAGAATTGGCCCTTTTTACAACATTTTGTCCTTGGGTGGTATTTTTGTAGGCACCCTCGGTTTTTTTAGCGATGTATTATAAGAAAAAAAACCTGTTTTACTCCTTTTACAGAACACCCTGAAAACATTTAGCAAGGCATTGTGTAATTGTACCATGTTAATTACTGTTCACAGTGATTGCTCTAAGACATCTTACAACTTATTTTGAAATGTTATTCATTCAAAATTACTTCTTGAATGTTTACTCTGTGCAAGGTATTCTAAGTGCTGGGAATGCAGCAGTGAACAAAACTGACATCCCTGCCCTCATGAAGTTTACATTTTAATAGCAAAAGAGAGGTAATAAGCAAGTAAATCTTGCATTAATGGTGATAAGTGCTATGGGGAAAAATCAAGCAGAGAAAGAGAATAAGAACTATGGGCAGGAAGGTGGACTTGCAATTGTAGAGAGATTGGTGAGGAAAGGCCTTCCTGAGAAGGTGAGAAGGTGATCTTCATGCAGATATCTGGGGGAAGAGAGATCCAGGTGGCGGGAACAGCGAATGCGAAGTGCTTGAGGTGAGATACTGCCTGGTATGTCAGAAAAAGAGCAAGGTTTTGCTATCTAACCCCGACTCGGCAAATAAATTCCCAGGAATGAGCCTGGCCCTGGCAGCGAGGGCTTAAAAATGCCTTCTTGACCAAAGGGGGAGTGAGGGGAGGGGAGGGAAGGAAAGAAGAAAGGTAACAAGCTGAGGTCACAGAGGCTGGGAGATCCCTAATAGAGTCTAGAGCCTATCCTGGTGGTTTCTCTTATGCAAGCTCCAGCTGGACATCCCAAATGGCCACAGTAAGCCATGCCCTTACCAAAAGTAATCCCCAATTACCTAGGTCCCTACCTGATATTCTATTTAAAGATGCACTTAAGTTTTTTGTTTTTTTTTAAATTCAGTTTTATTGAGATGTATTCATATACCCTACAGTCATCCGCACTGTACAATCAGCTGTTCAAAGTACCATCATAGAGTTGTGCATTCATCACCACAATTAATTTTTGAATATTTCCATTAATCCCCCCCAAATTAAAATAAAAGTAAAAATACAAGTAAAAAAGAACACCCCAAACATCCCATTCCCCCATTCTCCCCTATTAATCATTTAATTTTTGTTCCCATTTTTATACTCATCTGTCTGTACACTGGATAAAGGGTATGTGAGCCACAAGGTTTTCACAATCACACAGTCATACTGCACTCACTAAGTTTTATCCTTCAGAAACTTAAATCCACCAGAGTGTTCTATACCAGACAAGTCTTAAAACCCAGAGGCAATAGCCTCTTTAAGATCAACTATCAGGTGCGGTCCCCTTCCCCATTCTGTCAACACTTGCTTTTAATATGAACAGGTTAGGGTGGTCACTGCCTAGACACCCTGAAGATAGAGAAAGAGATTAAGTGAGAGGAAGGAGTAGCAACAAACAAGATAAGACTGAACAAAGATCTATGAATACTGAAATTTTATGTAATTATGTATTTTTGGATGCTGGGGTGTTGGAATGGCTGGAAGGAGGTAAATGATACAGTAGAACTGAAGCCTATAATATCCCTTGGGATTTACTTTATAGCTGCTTGTTAAATTGTGCCTTGAAGGTCTTTACCTTTCTGTATATACCTTGTATTGCATAATAAGGAAAGAACTGAAATTGTGGAACTGTAATCTGTAACAATTTTTGAAATTACCTATGTGACTGCTCGTTGAGCTGTACATCGAGAGAGAACACCTTTCTGTATGTATATTATATTTTACAATAATGGAAGTGGCTGAAGTTGTGAACTGTGACCCATGACATTCTTTGAGATTTGCTAACTACTTGTGAAATTGTACATTGAAAGTTATCACTGTTATGTATGTATGTTAAAGTTCACAATAAAAAAATGGAAAAAAAAAAAGAGCAAGCAGGCTGATGTGACTGGAGCAGAATGAGCACTGAGGTTCAGAGAAGTGACGGGTATCAGATGGAATTGGGTTCCTTAGGACTTGTAACAGCAGAGGTTTGTATTCTGAGATGGGGAGTCATTGGAGGATTTTGAGTACAAGAACGACCCTGATCTTTGTTTTAACAGGAGCCCTCTTGCTCCTGTGTTGTCAATAAGCTTAAGAGGGCCAAGGCCAAAGCAGGGGAACCAGTTAAGAGGCCATTACAATATAGGCAAGAGATGATGGTGACTTGGACCAGGGCAATAGGAGCCAAGGTGGTGAGGAGTGGAATTCTGGCTGTCTTTTGAAGGTAAGACTGGTGGCAGGAATTTAAGAAAGAGGTGTCAAGAGTGACAAAAGACACCATAATTACAGGGAATTTTGAACAGGAAGTGAGATGTGGGAGGTTTGTACAGGTTAGTGTGGAATTCCGATACATCTCAAAGTAATTTGGGCAGAGAATAAAAACATATTTGCAGGGCCCCGCTGAGGAACTGGGGGCAAATGTGGAAATGTGGGACGTCCCAACCTAGGTTATTACTGATATTCCCACAAACACTGAGGACTAACAATTTAATAGGACGTGTCCTCAATCTTGGGGCTTGCCCTTATGAAGCTTGTTGCTGCAAAGGAGAGGCTGAGCCTACTTATAATTGTGCTTAAGAGAACCTCTCCCAGAGAACGTCTTTGTTGCTCAGATATGGTCCTCTCTCTCTCTCTCTAAGCCCATGCAGCAGGTGAGTTCACTGCCCGTCCCCATATGTGGGACCTGACTCCCAAGGGTGTAAATTTCCCTGGCAACACAGAACATGACTCCTGGGGATGAGCCTGGACAGGGCATTGTGGGATTGTGAACATCATCTTGACCAAAAGGGGGATGCTAAATGAAACAAAGTTTCAGTGGCCGAGAGTTTTCAAATGGAGTCAAGAGGTCACTCTGGAGGGCATTCTTATGCGCTATATAGATATCCCTTTTTAGTTTTTAGTGTATTGGAATAGCTAGAAGGAAATACCTGAAACTGTTGAACTACAACCCAGTAGCCTTGATTCCTGAAGACGATTGCATAACTAGGTAGCTTACACTGTGTGTCCGTGTGATTGTGAAAACCTTGTGGCTTATATTCTCTTTATTCAGGGAATGGACAGATGAGTAGAAAAATAGGGACAAAAATTAAATGAAAAATAGGGTGGGATGGGGGGTGGAATGTGTTGGATTTTCTTTTTTTACTTTATTTTGAAGTAAGGAAAATGTTCAGAAATTGGTTCTGGTGATAAATGCACAACTATATGATGATACTGTGAATAATTGTACACTGTGGTTGATTGTAGGTTATGTGAATATGTCTCAATAAAACTGTATTTAAAAAAATTAAGTTCAGTATAATTTGAGTGTTGGGAAGAGTGGACAGAATGTTTTTAAGAACATCTGTTGAGGAATTTTCTTACTGGCAAGGATTCCCCTTCCTCTTCCCCTCCCCTCACTCCCTGATAGCCTCTAATGTAATTTCTATCTCTGAATTTGCTTTTCTAGTCATCTCTTATAAGCGATATCATACAACATTTGTCCTAAAGTGCCTTGCTTATTTCACTGCTTTCAAGTTTCTTCCATGTTGCAGCATGTCTTAGAGCTTCATTATTTCATAGGGCTAAATAGTATTTCATTGTGTGAATATATCATATTTTGTTTATCCATTTATTTGTTGATAGACTCTTGGGTTGTTTCTACCTTTTGGCTATTATGAATAATGCTGCTAATAAATGTTGGTGTTCAAATATCTGTTTGTGACCCTGTTTTTACTTTCTTTGGGTATATACCTAGAGGTGGAATTGTCAGTCATCTGGTAATTTTATATTTAACTTTTTGGGAATCACACATTGCTTTCCATGGTGGCCACATCATTTTACATTCTCAACAGCAAGGCACTGGAGTTCCAGTTTTTCCACCTGTTCTCTAACACTTGTTATTTTCTGTTTTTTTTTTTTTTGTTTGTTTGTTTTTTAAATAATAGCCATCCTTGTAGGTGTGAAGTGGTAATTTCATTGTGGTTTTGATTTGCATTTCCCTAATGGCTAATGATGTTGAGTATCTTTTCATGTGCCTATTGGCCATTTGTTATCTTCTTTGGATAAATGTCTGTCCAAGTCTTCTGTCCATTTTTAATTGGGTTGTCTTTTTGTTGTTGCATTGTAAAAGTTCTTCATATAGTCTGGATATTAAGCCCTTACCTGCTATGTGGTTTGCATCTGTTTTCTCCCAGTCTGTAAGTTTTCATTTTGATTTTTTTGATGATTTCCTTGTTTGCACAAATTTTTTTTATTTTGATACAGTCAAATTTATCTTTTGTTTCTTTTGTTGCTCATGCTTTTGGTGTTATAGGTAAAAATCCATTGCCAAATCTCAGGTCATAAAGATTTGCCCTTCTAAGAGTTTTATAGTTTTAGCTCTTACATTTGGGTCCTGGATCCATTTTCAGTTGATTTTTTTATATGGTGTGATATAGGGGTCTAACTTCTTTTGCATGTGGATGTCCAGTTGTCCTAGCACCACTTGTTGAAGAGACTGTACTTTCCTCATTGCATGTACGTAGCATCCTTGTAGAAAATCAATTGGCCACAGATGGGTGGGTCTATTTCTGGACATTCAATTCTGTTCCATTTGGTCTGTTTGTCTATCTTTATGCCAGTACCTCACTAATTTGCCACTATAGCTTTGTTGTACAATTGAAATCAGGAATTGTGAGTCCTCCACCTTTATTCTTTTTCAAAATTGTTTTGGGTTCAGGTCCCTTGCAGTTCCATATGAATTTTTTTTCAATTATATTTTTATACTCCCCAGTTTATTTAGAAAACAACCTTTTCTAATATATATCCAAATGAATTTGAAATTTGTTATCTCAAAGTACACAGAAATTACCTGTATTCTCATATAAATGTAACAGTGATAAAAGAACACAACATATTATTTAAGGATTTCAACATAACAGTATTCTTTTTCCAGCCTTTTAAACTATTTTTTTCCCATCTAAGCCAATATGTAATATTTGATATTTGGATTATATGTGCATATAAAACAGACACATTTGTCAAAGTGAGCATAAGATGAAACAGCATAAATTGTGAGAAACAAGCACTATACCTAAAAAGGAATAAATGCTCACCCAATTGTGGAGAAGAAAAGAATTTATTCACAATCTTGCAAGAACAGGCATGCAACCAAAATGTGGGGGGTTGCCTCTCAGAACAATCGACCCAGCACTATTTATTCCCTATGCCTAGCTTGCAAGTCCCTCCCCTGTTTCTCCAGTGGCTGGATACTTCAGAGGTTACATTCTATTGACAGGCCTAACTAGCCGTGCAAATTTGAAACATTCAAAATAAGTGCCCCTGGAGAATTTGAAACATTTGAAACAAGGAACATTTGAAACAATCTCCACCTCTGACTATAATTGTTATGCCCAGGCCTCTTTCCTTTGTTCTTTAACTGCAGTGTCAGTCTGAGCTAGTTTGGTAACAAGTTATGAGGCTATTTTAGGACCACCCCCCACCCCCCCCACCCCCCGTCCCCATCTTGCAAGGACAGTGGGCAGATACACAGGAGGACCGACCTTTGATTACAGGTTGGCTTCTTAACCCTCTGCCATTCCCCTGAGCTGCCCTCACCCTGTGTGAAAGCTAAACTTAATCTAATTCTCACACAGTGACTTTTCTGGCTATAAATTTTCAGAGGCAAGGTGGTCCAAATGGGAGCAAAAAACTAACTTCCTCAAGAAATAAACTAGATAAACAAAAATTAAGAATAATGCTAAAGCTGTATTCCATAAATGTTTCTCTTTCCTATCCTTCTAACATACGAGTGTGCACTCTGGGTATGTGTGAATCAAAATACTTCCAATCAAGATTGTGAACTCCTATGACTAGGGATATCTAATTCAATAAAAGACTCTGGGGTAAAAAGAGAGGTTATATAGGTGAATAGAGGACATTTGTTTGTCCATCAAGTTATACATATCAACTTAATAAAGAGGTAGATTGGGCTCAAATAGTGACTTGGGCCTGAAAGTGATGTTTTAATTACTTATCATGATCATAATTAAGCATATTAGAATGCTAGCTGTCACTAGATTAGTACCTTAAGGTTACACACTGGAAAGAAATGATTGTTACAAAACACACACAAAACATAATTTGTGGTTCTACTATTTTGTTTGTTGCACTATTTTTGTAATTGGGGGCAAGATAAGCAGTCGTTTGTTTAAGAACATTTAATACACCCATAAACTGTCTGAATCAAAGATTTTTATTAACTCTTCTGCCAAACACAACATTGATTTCCATCTACAGTTATTTTTTAAGATAAAAAACAGTAAGTCAATTGAAAAAAAAGATGTGGCCTTGATCTATGAAGCATTACATTTTTAACACACTGAGTGACTGAAAAACATAGAACATCACTGTAAAGATGTTAATCATTGTTGGCATTAGGCAGTGAATGGATGCAGCTTTACTGTGAGCTCTCCACAAATGCTTTGCACCACCTAACACACTGCTGATACATGGTCTCAAAGTCGGAGTTATTCCCATAATAGGGATCTTCAAGAATAAGTTGTTTTTGTGGATCATAGCTCCCAAGTAGTTCAGTTTTGCTTTGCAGTTTTTAACTTCACTACCTCTTCTATTCAGATCTCTCAGATTGCTTTCATCCATACATAGTATATAATCAAATGTGGCCAAGTCGTCTTTGGTAACCTGCCGGGCCTTGTGGATTCATAGGAGTATCATGCTTCTTCTTGCAGTTTTGCCCTCAGTAATCAGGAGGGTTTCCTGTCTCATAGGTGGATGTTGAGGCACTGTCTATCCTACAATTATCTGAAATTTTTGATCAGTTACAAGTTTTCTGAAAACTGCTTCTGCAATGGGTGATCGACAAATGTTACCCAAACATACAAACAGCACCAACTTGGGTGGCTGCGCTGCCATCTTCTCAGGAGCAGAGAGGCAGAGAGTCCCTGTATGAATTTAAGGGTGGAAAATATTTGTAATTTTTTGAAAATTGTGCTTTCATGTGAGCTGTTCCTCACTAGAATATTTGGTAATTCCAAACCCCCCATTTTCCAACATGCCAAATAAAATTTGTTATATATAATAAACTCCAAGGGACTATCAAACTTTATCATTATGACACATTTTGTGAGTATTGCTTTCAGTTAGTGGTCTGCCTGCTAGAGTTTAGTAGTCCTTTTTATAGAGATATTTGTTTCTACTTTAATTGGATTGAAGATCTACAACTCTATGTCCCAATTGCATGTCACTTTATTATTTTTAGCAACATTTGGTTAATTAATTAGTAACTTCTTTTCATTTGTCACAAATCAAAAAGATTATTTGCCAGATGTTTTTTAATAGCACCTTTATTGATACATAATTCACATACCAAACAATTCACCTATAAAACGTACATTTCATTGGTTTTTAGTTTATTTAGAGAATTATGTAACTACTAACACAATCAATTTTAACACATTTTTATCTCCCTTCCCAAAAAACCTATACCTGTTTGTAATGACTCCCCTTTTCCTCCATATCCCTCCCTCCAGGCAACCACTAATCAACTTCTCTCTCAGTAGATTTGCCTGTTCTGGATATTTCATATAAATAGAATTATACTGTACATGGTCTTTTGTGACTAGCTTCTTTAACTTTGCAGGTTTTCAGTGTTTACTGCTGAATAGTATTCCGTTGTATGGATATACCACATTTTTTTAATCAGTTGATGGGCATTTGGGTTGTTTCAATTTTTGTAGCTATTAGGCATAATGCTGCTATGAGCATTTATGTACAAATTTTTGTGTGGATGTGTTTTTATTTCTCTTGGGTGTATACCTAGGAGTGGAATTGCGGGGTCATATGTTAACTTTTTGTGGAATTGCTGGACTGTTTTCCAAAGCAACTGCACTATTTTACATTTCCACCAGCAGTATAGGAGGGCTCCTTTTTCTTCACATCCTTGCCAAGACTTGTTACTGCCTGTCTTTTTGATTATTGCCATCCTACTGAGTGTCCAGTGGTATCTTGTGGTTTTGCCTTGAATTTCCCTGATGGTTAATGCTGTTGAACATTTTTGCATGCGCTTATTAGCCATTTGTGTATCTTCATTGGGGAAATGTCAATTCAGATTCTTTGCCCATTGTGCCATATATCTTATTCAGAAAAATTACCACTTTACCTTTTGGATGTGTTACAGAGCTAGGCTGTTTGTGAGGATCTGGGAGCACAAAAACTCCAAAGGTAGCCAGAAGATAGAAGCATAGTGAACCTTTGGCAATAATTCAGAACCATTCTTTTTTTTTTTTTTTTTTCTATTGAGATTATTCACATACCATACAATTATCTGAAGATCCAAAGTGTACAATCAATTTATCCCGGTACCATCATACAGCCGTGCATCCATCACCAAAATTAATTTTTTTTTCAATTTTTGGAAATCATTACTCTGGAAAAGACATAAAGACAAAAAAAAGGAAACTCAAATCTCCCCATACCCCTAACTACCCCCCTCCATTACTGACTTATAGTATTGGTATAGTACATTTGTTACTGTTGATAAAAGAACATTAAAATACTACTAACTGTAGAATATAGTTTGCAATAGGTATATATTTTTTCCCTGTATGCCACTCTATTATTAACTTCTAGTTATAGTGTCATACATTTGTTCTGGTTCATGAAAGAGATTACTAATATTTGTACAGTTAATCATGGACATTGCCCACCACAAGGTTCACTGTCTTATACATTCCCATCTTTTAACCTCCAACTTTCCTTTTGGTGACGTACGTGACTCTGAGCTTCCCCTTTCTACCACATTCACACACCATTTGGCACTGTTAGTTATTCTCACAATGTGCTACTGTCATCTCTGTCCATTTCCAAACATTTAAGTTCAACCTAGTTGAACATTCTGTTCACAATAAGCAACCGCTCCCCATTCTTTAGCTCATTCTGTGTCTTGGTAACTTATATTTCATGTCTATGAGTTTGCATATTATAATTAGTTCATATCAGTGAGACCCTGTGTTCTAGTTTGCTAATACTGCTGGGATGCAAAACACCAGAAATGGATTGGCTTTTATAAGGGAGGTTTATTTGGTTACAAAATTACAGTCTTAAGGCCATAAAGTGTCCAAGGTAAGGCATCAACAATCGGGTACTTTCACTGGAGGATGGCCAATGGTGTCCGGAAAACCTCTGTTAGCTGGGAAGGCACATGGCTGGCATCTGCTCCGGAGTTCTGGTTTCAAAATGGCCTTCTCTTGGGACGTTCCTCTTTAGGCTTCAGCTTCTCTCCAGAATGTCACTCTCGGTTGCTCTTGGGGCGTTTGTCCTCTTTATGCTTCTCCAGAGCAAGAGTCTGCTTTCAATGGCTGTCTTCAAACTGTCTCTCATCTGCAGCTCCTGTGCTTTCTTCAAAGTGTCCCTCTTGGCTGTAGCTCCTTTTCAAAATGTCACTCTCAGCTGCACTTCAAAATGTCACTCACAGGTGCACTGAGTTCCTTCTGTGTGTCAGCTCATTTATATGGCTCCAGTGATTTAATTTAGACCCACCCTGAATGGGTGGGGTAACACCTGCATGGAAATTATCCAATCAGAGTCATCACCCACAGTTGGGTGGGGCGCATCTCCACGGAAACACTCAAAGAATTACAATCTAATCAACACTGATACCTCTGTCCACACAAGATTACATCAAAGATAATGGCATTTTGGGGGACATAATGCATTCAAACCGGCACACCCTGCAATATTTGTCCTTATGTGTCTGACTTATTTCATTCATTATAGTGCCCTCAAGGTTTCTTCCTCAACCCATTTTTTTTTTTAAGACGGTTTTGTTCGCACACCATGCATTCCGTCTGAATGATTGATTTCCATGATGTAATGTGATACTGAATTTTTCTTTGTCTTTGTTGGGGCATTTGGGGGGAGAAAGGAAGTTGAATTAAGTCTGTGAACTTAATTCAGTTTACTTTAATTCAGTGTTTTTAATTTGCTTTAACCTGAGGCCACTGAAAAACTAGTTTATTTAGTTTCTATAAATACTTTTAGTCTGGAGGCTGTGGCCAATGTAACCTGCCTCTTTTTGTTTTTCAGTGAGGTTCTGGCCGAGGAGTCCATAGTATGTCTCCAGAAAGCCCTGAATCACCTTCGTGAAATATGGGAATTAATTGGGATTCCAGAGGACCAGCGGTTACAAAGAACTGAGGTTGTAAAGAAGCATATCAAAGTGAGTTGAATAGCACTGGTCTCTGCACTGGGACCAGGGGTAAGGATGCTGGGTCTCATCTGAGAGAGCATACAGAAGTCCCATTTCTATCACCAGCACCAGAACTTCACAAGCTGTTCCCGTTTTTTTTTTTTTTGTTTTACTTTATTTTTTAAGTCCTTTCCTGAAATTTTGAAATTATGAGGGTTTGGATATTATTGCTTTTGGTTTTCTTTCTTTGTCCTCCTTGGTCCTAAACTTTTATGGGAGTCTTCTCTCTCTTGCTGTAGGACCTCCTGGATATGATGATTGCTGAGGAAGAAAGCCTGAAGGCAAGGCTCATCAAAAGTATATCGGTCTGTCAAAAAGAGCTGAGTACCCTCTGCAGTGAGTTACATGTCGAGCCATTTCAGGTACATTTGGCAGCCTGTAGGGTGTCGGGGGATCCTGCATGAGTCTGAGATTTAGGAAGGAATTTTGGCTTGGGACTGCAGATGGAATGGTTTCCTTGTATGTGTGTGTGTGTATATGTGTATGTGTGTGTGGGGATGTTGGACTTGAGAAGTAGGGAGGACTTGCTGATTAGATAATTAGTACAGGCAGAATAATTTTCACATATAGGAGGAGTTGCCAGATTGAGAGGTGAAGCAGCTAATCAATATTATAGTGCTTTGATCAAAAACAAGTTTGGTCTTGCTTTCAATTTGTTCTGCTTTGTAGGGCATAATAATTTTTTATTTTTTTCTTACTTTGAGGAAAAGTTTGGCACAGATGGCACTATGCTGCATTTTCTCTGAAAAAAAAAGGTAAAGAGCTACCCAGAAAGCAAAAATGAGTAGTGAGAAGAGAGGTTACCAAAAAACTTGCCTTTGTGAGTTTTTTCATACCCAGAAGGTGCATGTCACTGAGTCAGCCAAAATGGCTACTTCAGAAGAACTGTCTCAAAAGCTGGATTGTTGGGAGAGAATAGGCATCTTCAGAGTTTGCCATGATTTTTTTGTGTACATAGCTGAGAGATTGCTGTATTGTGATTCAGGGAGGATTAGGGACTTGAATTGGGATACCAGCAAGGATGATATGAATAACAAACAAGGGCCCAAGACATAGATTTGCTTAGAACCAGTAAAAAACAGTTGTAGGACCATAAAATTAGGACATATGTGAAGCTTAGAAAAAGAATTAGTGTAGATGTGAGTGCAGGGACAGCACATGATGGCTGATGTGGTGGTGACAAGATCCTCGGGTCCCTTTCTCTGTCACTGGAACTGCCTGGGTGTATGGATGGAGTCAGCCTAGCAGGGAGACGTCCTTTGAAAGGTTAAGGATAATTCATACCTGGCAGCCAAGGGCAATCAGGCAGACCAGGACATCAGGAGAATTTCCCAGGATCAACAGAAATGACATAAGTAAAATTGATTTGGGGCCTTTAGTTGTCCCTTTCTCTCTCATCTTTTCAACTTTCAATGTGAAATTGGCTGAGAAGTTAGGTATACAGTGGTACATTTCCCTTAAATTACACCACAGTTCCTTGTTCACCAATGTTGAATAAAATTGTGTCAACTTAATAGGACATACAACTGCCACTTTTTTTCTTTTTATCTGTTAGAGAAGGGACTGTTGAAATGAATTGTGTTAGTAAGGTGATGTTCGTAGTGTTATTAGGATGAGCAATGAGCATTTACTTATGCAAAGCATGCTTTCCAACCAGTTTTTACCTCTTGCAAAAGTGCACTAGTTTCTATGGATCTTTTCTGATTGGAGACCTTTCTTAGAGGACCCTGTTCATGCCGTAGTCTATTGACTATGAGCTGACGTATTTGTAAGTTTAACTGAAAGTCTGACATTCTGTCCCTCTCCCATTGTCCTCTTCCTTTGAAGAACTTCCCTTGAAATATTATAGCAATGGCACATTGTCTTATACAGGAAGAAGGAGAGACAACCATCTTGCAACTAGAAAAGGATTTGCGCACTCAGGTGGAATTGATGCGAAAACAGAAGAAGGAGAGAAAACAGGAACTGAAACTGCTTCAAGAACAAGATCAAGAACTATGTGAAATTCTTTGCATGCCCCACTATAACATTGATGGTGCTTCAGTTCCCAGCTTAGAAGAACTGAACCAGTTCAGGCAGCATGTGGCAACTTTGAGAGAAACAAAGGTACATTGCCTGCATCTGTGCTTCCTAAAAGTAAATTTGGCTTTCCTATACGTATCTTGTAATTACTTTGTTTTATAGGCATCTAGACATGAAGAGTTTGTCAACATAAAGAGACAGATCATACTGTGTATGGAAGAATTAGATCACACCCCAGACACAAGTTTTGAAAGAGATGTGGTGTGTGAAGATGAAGATGCCTTTTGTTTATCTTTGGAGAATATTGCAACACTACAAAAGTTGCTACGGCAGGTAATGCATTCTTGAATTATGCCCTGGGATCTCCAGCAATCTGAAAAAACTGGTAGCTTTTGTCTTCAGTTTTAGGTAAGTTACAGGAATGGGGGAGGTTAAATAGAGTAATATATGATATAAAACCTTGGTTGGTTTTTTTTTATCAGAAAACTTAATTTATATGTACCTCTGAAAATATGAAATTAAAATTTTGGATGAAATAATATTAGTCATTTCAATTAGCCTAGTGTTTAATTGGAAAAAAAAATTAATTCAGAGTTTGAATTACAGCTCTTGGAGGTCTGACACCTTACCATAATGACAGCCTTACAGTCTGTGTTTAGAAATCATGAAACCATACCTCTTCTTGGTCTTGTAAAAGTGCTTCCTCTCTATGAGGGTTCAGACATTTCTTTGGGGGAGGCCAGAGGGCTGGCCTTCTCTGTGCTGCTGTGCTTCCTGAGAGTAACCACTGACTTTCTCTGCTGCAGCTGGAAATGCGTAAGTCACAAAATGAAGCTGTGTGTGAGGGTTTGCGTGCTCAGATCCACGAGCTCTGGAACAGGTTGCAAATACCTGCAGAAGAGAGAGAAGCAGTGGCCACAGTTATGACTGGGTCAAAGGCCAAAGTCAAGAAAGCGGTAAGAAGCCCACCCCAGTAGCTGTCGTCTTTTTTTAAAGCAGTTTTTTTCACATACCATACAATCCATCCCAAGTGTACAGTCACTGGCTCTCAGTTTAAGCGCAGAGTTGTCCATTCATCACCACAATCAATTTTAGAACATTTTCCTTGTCACCAAAAGAAAAATTACATACCCGTTCACCACCTATTATTGACACAGTCTTGGTGTATTACCTTTGTTATAATCGATGAGAGAATATTGAAATATTACTGTTAACCATAGTCCAGAATTTGCATTAGGTGTATTATTTCCCATATACCACCCTATTAACACCTTGTAATAGTGACGGACATTTGTTCTAGTTCATGGAAGAACATTCTTATGTTTGTACTATTAACCACATTCAAAACCTACAACAGGGTTAACTATGTTATACAGTCCCATGTTTCATCCTCTAGCTTTCCTTCTAACATCTGTTTGCAAATATCTGTTCACATCCCTCCTTTCAGTTCTTCTGAGGATATACCTAGTAGCAGGATTGTCGGATCATACAAAATTCTGTACTTAATTTCCTGAGGAATCACTGAACTCTCTTCTACAGCACTTGTACCAGTCTGCATTCCCACCAGCAGTGAATAAGTGTTCTAATTTCTCCACATCCTCTCCAACATTTGTAGTTTTCTGTTTGTTTAATGGTGGCCATTCTAGCAGATATAAAATGATATCTCATTGTGGTTTTAATTTGCATTTCCCTAATAGCTAGTGATGTTGAACATCTTTTCATGCACTGTTTAGCCATTTGTATTTCCTTTTGGAAAATGTCTATTCAAGTCTTTTGCCCATTTTTTAATTGGGTTGTCTTTTTATTGTTGAGTGTAGGATTTCTTTACATATTTTGGATATTAAAACCTTACTGGATATGTGGTTTCCAAATATTTTCTCACATTGAATATAGGCCACCTTTTCACCTTTTTGACAAAGTCCTTTGAAGGATAAAACTATTCAATTTTTGGTTGTTCTTTTTTACTTTAATTTTTATTCTTGTTTTGTGTGTGGTAATGAAAATGTTCAAAATTTGATTATGGTGATAAATGCACAACTATATAATTGTATTGTGAACAATTGATTGTACACTGCAGATGATTGTATGGTTTGTGAATACAGTGCAGTAAAACTGAATTTAAAAAAAATGCTCAGTTTGAGGAGGTCCCATATATCTATTTTTTCTTCCATTACTTAACTTGTGCTTTGGGTGTAAAGTCTTAAGAAACCACCACTTACCAAAAGATGCTGAAGATGCTTCCCTACATTTTCTTCTTGGTTCATTTTAATTTTTGTACAAGGTGTGAGATAGGGGTCCTCTTTCGATCTTTTGGATATGGATATCCAGTTCTCCCTGCACGATTTGTTGAAGAGACTGTTTGTCCCAGTTGAGTGGACTTGACAAGTTGTCAAAAATCAATTGACTATAGATGTGAGGTTTGTTTCTGAACTCTTAATTCGATACCATTGATCAGTATGTCTGTCTTTATGCCAGTACCATGTTGTTTTGACATGGTAGTTTTTTAATAAACTTTAAAGTCAGGAAGTGTGAGACCTCCAAGTTCGTTCTTTTTCAAGATGGTTTTGGCTATTCGGTGCCCCTTAGCCTTCCAAATTAATTTGATAGTTGGCTTTTCTATTTCCGCAAAGTAGGCAGTTGAGATTTTTATTGGAATTGCATTGTGTCTGTAAATCATTTTGGGTAGAACTGACATATAACGTTTTTTAGTCTTCCTATCCATGAACATGGAATGTCCTCCTTTTTATTTAGGTCTTCTTTGATTTCTTCTAGCAATGTTTTGTAGTTTTCTGAATAGAGGTTCTTTACATCTTTGGTTAAATTTATTCCTAGATACTTGATTCTTTTGGTTGCTATTGTAAATGGAATTTTTTTCCTGATTTGCTCCTCAAATTGCTCATTACTTCTTTGTCTCTTATTCTAGTTTTTCATTTGAAGTCTATTTTGTCCGATATTGATATAGCTACCCCAGCTCTTTTTTGGTTACTGTTTGCATGGAATGTCTTCCAGGCTTTCACTTTCAACTTGTTTGTATCCTTGATTCTAAGGTGAGTGTTTTATAGATAGCATCTAGATGGATCATATTTTTTTTATCCATTCTGTCATTCTTTGTCTTTTGATTGGGGAGTTTAATCCATTAACATTCAATACTATAAAGGCAGTACTTATTTCAACCATTTTATCCTTTGAGTTTCATATGTCGTATCTTATTTTTGTCTCTTTTTATCCTTTTAGTTTCCTTTACTGATAATCTTCATTTCTACACTCTCCTCAAAACGTTCTCTCCTGTCTTAGCTTTCAGCCTGCAGAACTCCCTTTAGTATTTCTTGTAGGGGAGGTCTCTTGTTAATGAATGCTCTCAGTTTCTGTTTATCTGTGAATATTTTACTCACCCTCATTTTTTTAAAATTCAGTTTGATTGAGATATATTCATATACCATACAGTCATCCATGTGTACAATCAACTGTTCATAGCACCATCATATAGTTTATAGTTGTGCATTTATCACCCCAATCTATTTTCGAACATTTTCCTTACACCAGAAAGAATAAAAATAATAAAAATTAAAAAGAACACCAAAATCATCCCCCCCATCCCACACTATTTTTCATTTAGTTTTTGTCCCCATTTTTCTACTCATTCATCCATACACTGGATAAAAGGAGTGTGATCCATAAGGTTTTCACAGTAACACTGTCATGCCTTGTAAGCTACATAGTTATACAATCGTCTTCAAGAGTCAAGGCTACTGGGTTCGAGTTTGATAGTTTCAGGTGTTTACTTCTAGTTATTTCAATACATTAAAACTTAAAAAGGGATATCTATATAGTGCATAAGGATGCCCTCCAGAGTGACCTCTCAACTCCATTTGAAATCTCTCAACCACTGAAGCTTTATCTTGTTTCATTTCACATCCCCCTTTTGGTCAAGAAGACTTTCTCAATTTCACGATGCTGGGTCCAGATTCATCCCTGGTAGTCATATCTGGTGTTGCCAGGGAGATTTACAACCGTGGGAGTCAGGTCTCATGCAGGGAGGAGGGCAGCAAGTTCACCTGCCGAGGTGGCTTAGCTAGAGAGAGAGGGCCACATCTGAGCAACAAAGAGATACTCGGGGAGACTCTTAGGCACAATTATAAGCAGTTTTAGCCTCTCCTTTGCAGTAATGAGCTTCATAAGGGCAAGTCCTGTGATAGAGGGCTTGACATACCAAACTGTCAGTCCTCAATGTTTGACTCACCCTTATTTTTGAAGGACAGTTTTGCCACATAAAGAATTTTTGGCTGGCAGTTTTTTGTTTTTGTTTTCCAGTACCTTAAATATATCATACCCCTTCCTTTTCACCTCTGTGGTTTCTGGTGAGAAATTGGCACTTAGTCTTATTGAGTGTCCCTTGCATGTGTTGAATTGCTTCTTGCTGCTTTCAGAATTCTCTTTATCTTCTTGCTGCTTTCAGAGTTCTCTTTATCTTTGTCATTTGGCATTCTTATTAGTTTATGTGTTGGAGTAGGTTTATTCAATTTATTCTGTTTGGAGTACATTGTGCTTCTTGGACATGAATATTTATGTCTTTCATAAGAGTTGGGAAATTTTCATCCATTATTTCCTATAATATTCTTTCTGTCCTTTTTGTCTTCTCTTCTCCTTCTGGGACACCCATGACATGTATGTTTGTGTGCTTTGTGCCATCATTCAGTTCCCTGAGACCTTGCTCAAATTTTTCCGTTTGTTTCTCTGTCTGTAAAATTTCGTATGTCCTGTCTTCTAGTTTGCTGATCCTTTCTTCTCTCTGTTCAAATCTGCTGTTGTATGCTTCCAGTGTGTTTTTAATCATCTATTGTGCCTTTCATTTCCATACATTCTGTTATTTTTCTTTGCATTCTTTTAAATTCTTTGTGCTCCCACAGTGTCTTCCTAATATCCTTTATCTCTTTAGCCATATTCTCCTTCATCTCCTTGAATTTCTTTAGGAGATTTGTTTGAACATCTTTGATTAATTGTAACAAATTCTGTCTCTCCTATGACTTTTTAATTTGTTCCTTTGGCCCATGTCTTCCTGTTTCTTAGTATGGCTTGTAATTTTTTGCTGATATCTAGGTATCTGATTATCTTGAGGAGTTCACTCTAAATGTCAGTTTCTCTTTCTTGCCTAGGGTTTTATTGTTGGTTGGCTTTGTGTTAAGGCTCTTCTTTGACACTTAACTCAACTTATTCTAGCTCTTAAGAATTTCCCTTGTTTAACTGATCAAAACAGGGCCAGGGACCCACAAATGGGTTGCAGACAAGTTCCAAAGAGCCCTTGGGAGAGGGTCAGGAAAGATGCCAAAAATTCCCCCCTGCCCCCGGCCTCCCCACAGCTGCACTCTCCTGGCCTGCCCAGCAGACCAGAAGGTGGTGCTCTTCTGCAAACCTTTCCCTAAAGAGGAGGAGTGTATTTTTTTCAAACTTCTCCTGGCTGTGTTGAAACAATGGGCTGTGGGGATCCCTGACTAGAACCATGATTCAGAGCCAGAACCTAACAGTCCAAACTTGTCGATTACAAGCCACACTCAGCACTTGATCATGTTCCCATCCTGTCCAGGGAGGATAGCCTTCACACCTCTTTTCATCCGAGGCAGGCCTCAAGGGAGGGGGATGGGCACTGGCCCCTGCTGCCAGAGCAATTTACTCACAGTTTCTGTTGCAGCTTCTCAGTCTCCCTGTCCCACCCTTTTCTGGATGGTGTACAGTGCTCCCCTGGTCTCTGGAGTCCCAGAACCATTGATTCAGACAGTTTCTGCCTGTCCACTAGCTGTTTTTGTAGGAGGTGTGTGTCCTATAGCTCCCTACTGTGCCTTCTTCCCTGGAAGCTCAGTCTCAAGTCTCAGTAGTCTTCTAAGGGTATTTTTATGTCAGTTCTGATGTATTTATCAGCTTCTGCCTTGGGCAAGCCTATTTTTGAGACAGGCTTCAGGAAAGGCTGGCAGTAGCCTTCTCATCTTTTATCTTTTGTATTTGTTCCTTAGATTTCTTTCTTTTATAATGTTATCGTAGAGAGTGTTGATTTACCTTTGTGACTTTGTGTTGTGATTTTATGAAAAGGGGGGAAACTTTTTGCAAAGCTAAGGTGAATGTGAAAGTATGATAAGTACCTTTAATGGGTCTCTTCCTTTCAGCTTCAACTGGAAGTGGATCGGTTAGAAGAATTGAAGATGCAAAACATGAAGAAAGTGATTGAGGCAATTCGAGTGGAGATGGCTCAGTACTGGGACCAGTGTTTTTACAGCCAGGAGCAAAGACAAGCTTTTGCCCCTTACTATTCTGGTTAGTACAGAAATGGTGTCTTCATATGGCCTGCTCACTTGTCTTTTACTAGCCCAGACATTCACAAGGAACTGTTCCCTCTTCTGAACAGATATAGCCACCTTTCCAAGTCATTCAGCCTAAATTGCCACCCCTGAACAAAGAAGCTTTTACAAGTGCTATTGTGAAATATTGGTATCTTGCTTTTAGAACGAGAATGTCACTGTACCCTGTAACTATAAAGGTCAAGTTTATTAGGTGCATACTCTTTGCCACATACAATATCAAACCCTTAACAATATTATTACACATTATTAATCCTCATGTCAATAGATGAGAAGAACACTGAAGCATGTTCCTGTTTAGCAACTTAACCCAGAGGCACCCAGCAGGTTAATGTCAAAGCCCACACTTGAGCCCAGGAAATCTGATCCCATATCTGAACTGAATATAAAGATAAGGCTGTCTTAACTAAATTCAACAAAAGTTTTTGGACATTTTCTGTGGCCCTTCCCCGCCTCCCTGGCTCCACACTGTTGGCTGGGCAGAGTAGAAAGGAAAAAGAAAGAACCCTAAGACAAGGTAAAAGATGACATGAACTTTTGAGAATGTTAATAATTTTTGTCCACGCCCTAGTCCCTTCTTCCCACAGGCTTAAGTTTCAATTTTGTTTTTCCCATGTCTTCAGTTATCAAAGACAGAGTAAGTAATATTTCATTTTGCTACTGGCTCACTAGAAGGCTAGGGAGTTAGGAGCCCCCTTAGTCACTTTGACCCTGCACTGGCACCTCCACTGTGTTTTGTTCATTGTTCTCTCCTGTTGTAATGTATGCATTAAAAAAATTTGTTTTTAATTAGAGAAGTTGTAGGTTTACAGAAAAATCATGTAGAAAATGTAGCATTCCCATATATTCTCCTCCCTATTATTATCACTTTTCGTTAGTGTGATACCTTCATTAAAATTGAATAAAGAATGTTATAATTGTACTATTAATTATAGCCTATAGTTTACATAAGGGTGCATTTTTTTCCCCATATACCACCCTATTATTAACACCTTGCATTAGTGTGGTATATTTAGTAAATTCATGAAAGGACATTTTTATCATTATATTGTTAACTAAAGTCCATTGTTTACAATAGATTCACTGTCTTGTACAATCCTATGTCTTTTATCTTTTAATTTTTATTCTAGTAATATATATCTGACCTAAAATTTCACCTTTTAAGACCACATGCATATAAATATTTCACTGCTGTTAATTACACTCACAATGTTGTGCTACCACCACTGCCACCCATTTCTAAAACTTTACAGTCAAAACCCAAATAGAAATCCTGTACAATTTAAGCAATAACTCCCCATTCCTTACCCCCAACCCAGACCCTAGGAACCTGTATTCTGTTTCCCTCTATTGGCGTGGGACAGAGTGAGGGGGATGGGTCCAGACTGGTGGGTCTGGGATGAAAATCTAGCTGATTTTGGTGATTCTTTTTCTTTTTCTTCGATTCAGCATTTGTGGAGTCCTTCTTCCGTTTCTGTCGTCCTCCAGAGTTCCAAACAAGTTGCATTTGTCCTTGTGTTAGTTGATGTTTAGGGGAGACTTTTCCAGTGTCTTTTGTTGCCATGGTGATGACATCACCCTGTGTGTGCATTTTTAATAGAGGAATTTATTGGTGTTGGGTATTTGTATAGTATTCAAGATGAAGCCCTTGCAAGTATCAAGAGTCTAGGGTATATTATTTGTATAGTGGGATGGGAGAGAACACAAAGGCTGGAAGGAAGATAATGTTAAGATTTGTGCTTTAGAAAGAAATCATAGCTAACATTTATTGAGCACTTGCTATGCACTGTGTGCAATTCTTTATGATGTATATGCTAATCATTTAATCTACAAAAGACTCCCATGAGGTGGGTACTAATTTTGAATTTATAGATGAGGAAATTGAGGCATAGAGAAGTTAAGTCATTTGTCTAAGATTTCACAACTATTAAATGGAGTTAAATCCAATATATATTATGGATTGACTTTTCTATATGACTTTTCTAAGTAGCTTTAGGATTGGGACCACAACATGATAAATAAAGCAAACTGTATGAGATGTGTAAAAGTAGGAATAAACAAGATTTGGTGGCATTAGGTGGAGGTGAGGTCTCACATGTTAGACCAGGGAACTTGAGTTTTTATCCTATAAGGGCACATGTTCTGGAAGCCCACATTTAGGCTTTTGGGTCTGTGGGCCTTCTGCAGTCATGCAAATTGTATGTGTGTACAATAGCACTGAGGTACGTTTTTTTGTGGTACCAAATTCATAGCTTTCAGTGAGTTCTCAGAGGCATCATGAACCTGAAAAGGTGACACTAAAACAGCCACTTTTAAACTTATAAAAAAAGTTACAAAAATAATAGTTCCTATATACACTTTACTCAGCTGCCCCTGATAACCATGGTACAATTAGTGAAACCAGGAAATCTTGATTAAAGTTTTGTTAACTAATCTATAGATCTTATTCAAATTGTACCAGTTTTCTTATTATTGTCCTTTTTCTGGTCCAGATTTCAATTTAGGATTCCATATTGCATTTAGTTGTCATGTTTCCTTAGTCTCCTCTAATCTATGACTGTTTCTCAGTGTTTCTTTTTCTTTCATGACCTCAACACTTGAAGAGTTGATTTGTAGAATGTCCCTCAGTTTGGGTCTGTTTGATGTTTTCTCATGATAAACTGAGTTTATGCATTTTTTGCAAAATTATCACAGAAGTGATATCATAAGATTACTATATGAGTAATGTGCCCTTCTGGGTGGGTTGTACCAAGGGGTACATAATGTCTTATTACTAGTGGTGATAACTTTGATCACGTGGTTAAGGTATTGTCTGCTAGGTTTCTCCATTGTAGTTGAGGTTTTTTCCCTTTGTAATTAATAAATATCTTGTGGGAAGTTACTGTGAGACAGTTAAGTATACTGAGTCTCGTCATACTCAGCATGCTTATTTTAGTAACCATCCATGGTTCTTCCTGCAAATTATTTTGATAGTACTTGTCTAATGATGACTTTCTATTTCCCTCATTTCTTCTTACAATTATTAATTGAAATTCTACTGTAAGGAAGAGCTGTCTCTTCTCTCCCATTTATTTATTCATATAACTAGGGACCCACGGATATTTTAATCTATGGGTTATAGTACTATCATTATTTATTTATTTTTGCTCTAATTATTCTCCCATCCCTTTGAGAGTGACTTCATGTTGACTCCTGTGTCGTTTCGACATGCGTTCATCATATTTTGAGCACTTCTGTATTTTTCTGGAACCACAAAGTTTCTAGGCTCACTTGGTATTTTCTCTGCCTTAGGGGAACCGATTATTTCTCCAAGAAGTCTTGGTTTCTTTTTTTGAAGAATGGTTTTTAGAAACTGTGATCTGTGTGCTAGGTGTGCTTATTGTTACTCATCACTGTGTCAAGGCTCTCTCAGCTGACAGGCTAGAAAATACATGTATGTATACTAACGTACACACATCTGTATTTGCCTGTATCTATCTGTGTGTGTGTGTGTGTGTGTGTATACATACCAGGAGTTCATATTGATACCTCCAAATTCAGTCCAATACCATGGAGTTCATTCTAGCTTTCTTCCTTTCCTGATTTGTAACTTCTTTCACTGATAGTGAGAAACCTGGCTTTTATAATCCAAAATATGCATACTTACTCATGTAGTTTTTATTACGAAGAAAAAGAAAATATTTCCATTTTGAGACTTGGGGATACTAAACACCAGAAAAATTTGTTTGTTACCGGGCCTATATCTCACAGAGGACTACACAGAAAATCTGCTCCAGTTGCATGATGCCGAAATTGTGCGGTTAAAGCACTACTATGAAGGTCACAAAGAACTCTTTGAAGGTGTTCAGAAGTGGGAAGAAAGCTGGAAGCTTTTCTTGGACTTTGAGGTACTGCCCTAGGTTTTGTCTGTTCTTTATTTCCTCTAGGATAAAATGAAGTGTCAAGAAAGTATGCCCTGTGCAGAATCAGCAAGTCCAGTTTCATTTGCTCTTTATCAGGTTTTTTGATACCCTGACTTTATCACTAAGTCTGTCTTAATTACTGCTAATCTAGTTGTATTTGTTAAGATTATATACAGGGACATATAACAGAATAAAACAAAATTAATGACTTAAATAAGGTAGAGGTTTCCTGTGTAAATGAAGTCCAGAGATGGGTACTCTGGGACAGGTGTTGACAGTTCCACCTGGTCAGCAGGTCCTAGCTTCTCCTGGCTCGTGGCTCTACTGTCATCCTAGGTCCAAGATGGCTTCCAGAACTCCTGCCATAACAGCCACATTTCAGGCAGCATGATGGAGGAAAGAACACAGAAGCCATTGCCCCCTCTCCTTTTCGGACTCTTTCCAGGACCTTTTCACAGCCCCTCAGCTTCCATAACATAGCTGCCTGGGAATCTGACAGAATTGCTACCCCAGATAAATTCTGTGTTCTGTCACTAAGGAAGGAGAGAAGACTGGATGTTGGGGCAGGCAACTAACATTGTCTACCATTCCAACTTTTGCTATTTTTTTTATAAAATTCCCTGGGTATTGGATGCTCTGAATTCCTTTCTTCTTCTGATACAGATTTAGCACAGACAGGGTCCCCTGGAGCATTTTGAGAGCTCAGGGTTGAGACTAGGGTGAGATCAGCAAGTCACCCAGGGCACACAGTTTAAGGAGACTCATTCTCAGGGTTCATGCTGGCCCTTTTAGAGCTTGAATTGGCCTGTAGAGAATCTTTAGTTCAATTCTTTCAAGCTTACAGGCAGGAAAATAGGACTCAGAAGAGGAGAGAAATGGGTGAGATCTTAAGGCTGTTTAAGAACAGCTGTTGTAATCCTCAGTCAATCCTAATTTCCAGTTGAAAGCAAGGAGGAGGAGTGAACATTAATGAAGAGCCAACTAATCAAACCTTGTTGACATGCCAATATTCAAGAAAAAAATAAGAAAATGAATTACCATCCCCTCTAGTTAGTACGTTATAGGCAGTCACCAGTCAAGCAGTCTGGAAGGAAAGAGAATGTCTTTACAAGTTTGGCCTCCAAATTGTTACAATTGTTTCTAAACTTTTCTGATTCTCTGTCCCTAATTTTGAGTGTATACAGCTAATTTATTTGTTTTTACAAATGATACACTTTTATTACTTTTCTGATATATTGTGTGCAATTATAACAAAAAAATAAAAGCTAAAAAGAATGAGAAACTTAAAATTTTACATTCTTTAAAGCCACTTGTCCATTCTGCAAGGGTTTTTTTAGTTAAAACCAGATATGTGTAACTCCCTTAATTAAGCACACTTAAACTGCATTTTGCCTCAATTTGCCAGAAGTAAGTGGGCAAGTAGGGTGCTACCACTGAGGCCTCCAAGTACAGATCTTCCAGAGTTCTCTCTGCCTACTCATAGTAAGTGTCAGGTACCTTCTGACAGCTGAACCAAGGAAGGGAGCCAGTGACATGGTACATTACATATTAAAGCCTGTTTTAGTTTTTAGATTAAAAGGAAGCAGTTTTCCTATACCCCTGTGGATGATCTCACACTTCTCTGGAGTGCCAACATTCCACTCCCCTGTCTTAGAATGCAATCATTTCTCATTACTGACAATGGACGGGAATGTAAAACTTTAAAGTCTCCTTAATCATAGTATGAGAGCAAGAAATCTTAATAGAAATCATTTATTGACTATGGTGGATTTTTACTCTAATTAAAATGTTTTTTTTTTTTGCAGAGAAAAGCTTCAGATCCAAGCAGGTTTACAAATCGTGGGGGAAATCTTTTAAAAGAAGAAAAGCAACGAGCCAAGCTCCAAAAAACACTCCCTAAGGTAGTATTATTTCTAAGAGTTCTTGGTGTTTGGCAAGATACCTCACTTTGTTTCTCCTCTTTGTTTTTGATTGTATTGTCCCTAGATGGTTTCCTTTCTAAAGTATAGGCAGGGAAAAAAACTACATGCTGAGTCTTCCTAGCATAGCAACTGAATATCAAGGGAAGCTTTCGAGAAAGAGCTGTGGGCGTTACCGTATACTCTATTTTAATAATAATGCTAGCATATATTGTGCTGAATTTCAGACACTGTTTCAAAATGCTTTATATTTATTAATTTATTTAATCCTCACAACATCCCTATGAGGTTGGTATTAATATTTCCATTTTTACACATGAGGAAACTGAAGCACTGAGAAGTTAAATAATGTGCCTACTTTCCATGGCCACTAAGAGGTCAACGATTGCAGATTGGAACCCCTATAGTATGATTCCATAGTCCATGCTCTGACTCGCACACACTGCCTCTTTAATGTTACTGATCTTTGCTGGTACTGACTCCAACTTTAGGCACCAAAACCTTAGTGGTCAAACTGGGTTCTCACCCTTTTCCGTCCTCATGTGTGTTGTGAATGAACCTCTCCTAGGCTCTGATTGCCCGGTACCCACGTGGATCCAGCCACCTGAAGTTAAGCTACTGATGCTCTGGGGAGGGAGGAGTCATTCTTTAGGAGAAACATTGCATTTGGGCTTCACATCAAAAAGTTGAAGGAATTAACATGTCTTTGTTTCTGGTATTAGCTGGAAGAAGAGTTGAAGGCACAGATTGAAGTGTGGGAACAGGAGCATTCGAAGGCATTTGTGGTAAATGGGCAGAAATTCATGGAGTATGTGACAGAACAATGGGAGATGCATCGACTGGAGAAAGAGAGAGCCAAGCAGGAAAGAGTAAGTGTAAACACAAATTGGGAAGGGAGGAAGACAGTAATTTGAGCAGCCTGAGAGTCTCTGCCAGGGATCAGGGTTGGTTGAATAATAAGTAGCCCATGGGAGCTCATTTTAGCTCACGGTACAGAGATTTCAGGCCCTGCTCTCGTCCCCATCCCAGACCTGGTTGCTTACTAGGATTTTCATTGTTGCTTCTGTCATGCAGCAACTAAAGAATAAGAAGCAGACAGAGACGGAGATGCTCTACGGCAGTGCTCCCCGCACACCTGGCAAGCGGCGAGGACCAACACCCGGCACGCCGGGCAAAGTTCGCAAGGTAAAAAGGAGCATTTACAAAGGAGTGTTGAGGCTAGGGATCTTTTCTTTTTTAAATTCAGTTTATTAAGATAAATTCACACACCATACAATCATCCATGGTGCACAATCAACTGTTCACAGTACCACCACACAGCCATGCATTCATCACCCCAGTCCACCCCCAGACACCTCCCCCACACCAGAAAGAATCAGAACAAGAACAAAAAATAAAAATAAAAAAGAACACCCAAACCATCCTCCCATACCACCCTACCCCCCATTCAGTTTTTGTACCCATCTATCCACTCATCCATCCATACACTGAATAAAGGCAGTACGATCCACAAGGTCTCCACAATCACACTGCCATCCCCTGCAATCCACACTGTCATACAGTCACCTTCAAGAGTCAAGGCCACTGGGCCAGAACTTGGTAGTTTCAGGCATTTACCTCTAGCCATTCCAACACAACAAAACCCAGAAAGTGTAATCTTATCTAGTGCACGAGAATGTCCACCAGAGTGACCGCTAGACTCCAATTGAAATGTCAGCCACTGAAGCTTTATTTTGTATCATTTCGCATCCCCCTTTTGGTCAAGATGTTCTCAATCCCACGATGCTGGGTCCAGATTCATCCCCAGGAGCCACATCCTGCGCCACCAGGGAGACCTATACCCTCACGAGCAGGTCCCACACAGAGGGGAGGGCAGTGAGACCACCTGTCAAGGTGGTTTAGTTAGAGCGAGAGGGCCACATCTGAGCAACAAAGAGGCATTCAGGAAGACTCCTAGGCACAACCACAAGCAGGTTTAGAGGCTAGGTATCTTGATCGTCTCTTGCCTTCTGTCCTGGAAAAGGATTTTTCTGACCTTTCCAGTTGAGTCCATTTGAGAGTGAAATGAACATTGAGTAGTGGTTTGACAGCTACAATCACTACGTGGCCAACTTTGATGGGTACTAGTTGAGTCCTTGGATTAAACTCAATTTAATAATTGACAAAATTCTGTGATGATAAACGCTTTAGAGGTTTATCATCTTGTAATTTAATACTCCCTAGTCTCCAGAGCAGGAAGTTGGGGGATTACTTTTTTTTGATAAATGAACTGAAGCATTATTTTCCTTCTCCCTCCCCAACCCTTATATTTTTATAATGTTTTAAACATTTAAAAAAATCACTTGTAATATCACAACTCCAGGAGAAGCATTAAGGATATCTGATTTTTTTTTTTTATTATTGAATTCAGTTTTACTGAAATACATTCACACACCATACAATCATCCATGATATACAATCCACTGTCCACAGTATGATAACGTAGTTATGTGTTCATCACCACAATCTATCTCTGAACATTTTCCTTACATCAGAAAGAACAAGAACAAGAATAAAAAATAAAAGTGAAAAAAAGAACACCCAAATCATCCCCCCATCCCACCCCATTTGTCCTTTAGTTTTTATCCCCATTCCTCCACTCATCCATACACTAGATAAAGGGGGTGTGATCCACAAGGTCTTCACAATCACACTGTCACCCCTTGTAATCTACATTATTATATAATTGTCTTCAGGAGTCCAGACTGCTGGGTTGGGGTTTGGTAGTTTCAGGTATTTACTTCTTGCTATTCTAAAACATTAAAGCCTAAGAGGTGTTATCTATATAGTGCATAAGAATGTCCACCAGAGTGACCTCTCGACTCCATTTGAAATCTCTCAGCCACTGAAACTATTTCGTCTCATTTTTCATCCCCCTTTTGGTCAAGAAGATACTCTCAGTCCCACGATGCCGGGTCCAGATTCATCCCCGGGAGGCATACTCTGCGTTGTCAGGGAGATTTACACCCCTGGGAGTCGGGTCCCACATAGAGGGGAGGGCAGCGAGTTCACCTGTCAAGATGGCTCAGTTAGAGAGAGAGAGGGCCACATCTGAGCAACAAAGAGGTACTCAGGGGGAGACTCTTAGGCACCATTACATACAAGTTTAGACTCTCCTTTGTGGTAATGAGCTTCATAAGGGCAAGTCCCATGCTCGAGGGCTCAGCACATCAAACCGCCAGTCCCAATGTTTGTGACAACATCAACACCAGTCCAGGTGAGGATGTCCAACACATCCGCACCTTCCCCCAGATCCTCGGGGCTGGGGAGGGGGAGGCTGTAAATATATTTTTTATTATCTGCCCAAATTACTCTAGGATGTGTCACTATTTCACTCCAGCCTATACTAACCTACCGTATCTCACTTCCTATTCAAAGTTCCATGCAATTGTGGTGTTTGAACAAATCGACTGTAGAGTTGCACCGTTTAGAAAATTTAGATCCTGTACCAAATAGATATCTATTCCCTTGGTCTCATATGGAAGTTGAAGTTTTAAAACACAATCAGTTTCAACCTTTACCCTTTGGCCTGGCTTGCCCTGGTCTTAACCAGACCTGCTTCATTCATATCACTAATTGAAGTCTGGGCTCTTTTTCAGCTTTTCTTTTTTTTTTTTTTGCTTTTTAAAAGCATTATAAAATAATGTTTTTTTTACAGAGAGATAATATACAGTTTTGATTTCTGCCCTTTTTCTCTACTTGATATTGGTTGTGGTTTTTCTGATAGCATCAAGTTGTTTTCAAAAAATGTGATTTTTGATAGCTTGTATATTCTGTCTTCTTGACATACTGTTGTTTATTAAACTAGTTCCCTATCATGTGAGATTAAGTAGTTAATTTTTTTAATTGTGGAAATAATGTGATGAACTTTTAAAAACATACATTATAACACTAAAATTCAATTCTATTCAGGTTTGTTCTAATTCATAGTTTGAATACCTCTGTGCTAGATGCTAAGAATATAAATGTTCCCTTTTGCTAATGCCGCCAGAATGCAAAACACCAGAAATGGATTGGCTTTTATAAAGGGGGTTTGTTTGGTTACAAAGTTACAGTCTTATGGCCATTAAGTGTCCATCAGCAATAGGGTACCTTCACTGAAGGATGGCCACTGGCATCCAGAAAACCTCTGTTAGTTGGGAAGGCACGTGGCTGGCATCTGCTCTAGAGTTCTGGTTTCAAAATGGCTTTCTCCCAGGACGTTCCTCTCTAGGCTGCACCTCGTCTTCAAAACGTCACTCTTAGTTGCTCTGAGGTCCTTTTGTCTGTGAACTCCTTTAAAGGACTCCAGTGATCCAGTTAATACACACCCTGAATGGATGGGGTAACATTTCCATGGGAATTATTCAATCAAACATTTCAATCACAGTCATATCTCCATGGAAACCCTCAATCAAAGAATTCCAATCTAATCAACACGAATACATCTGCCCCCCAAGATTGCATCAAAGAACATGGTGTTTTGGGGGACATAATACATCCAAACTGGCACAAGATAAGTGAGGCAGCCCTTGCTTTCAAGAGTGCTATCTTCAAATATTCCTGAAGTTATTGAATTGTTTCTTGACTGCCTTGATCACTCAGGCTGTGATCATGATTACTGATTCCCCCATGAGTGATTTGCTCTTTCTTTTGGAAAATTGGTGTTTTTCCACAGAGGGCATTGTGATGATATGAGAATACTGGAAATATACCTTTGTTCTAACTCCACTATATGCTAGCTGGGTGGCCTTAGATGAGTCAAGTAGACAAGTATCCCATCTATAAAATAGAGTTAATAGTAATTCTGCCTTTTGACAAGGTGGTTGTGACTGGTGAATGTGTTTAAATATTAGTACAGTGCTGTCTGTTGTGAGTTGGTCCTATGTATCCTAGTGGAATTAGGAGAAAAGGAACTAGACATGATTCAAGGAGAGTGCACAGCATTTCATAGTTGTCTTTGTCACACTATGTCACTATTTGCTGTTGTCGCATGGGAGGGCTTCCTAGATGTGCACTTGCTTTGGGGAGATGATGTGGGTTGGACCACAGTCCATTTTCAGAACCTGACTGAGAAGCATTGAGGGCAGTTGCATAGTCAGTTTTCAGTTTTATTTCCACTGGTGTTCTCTTTTATTTTTGACAAATTATGGAAAAAAAAAAAAAAAAAGTAAATTAATCACCTTTGATTTTCATGTGAAACAATTACATTAAGTCCTAACTGAAAGATCCGTTCCTAAGTGTTAACATGGTGCATGTCACTGCTAAATGTTAGCAGCCATTTTTCTCCCTATTTCCATAGCTGTACTTTAACATATCTAACAATCATAAATATTTATAAAAACATACATATTCATAAAATAGAACTGCCCTGTCCATTTTGGTCTACAGCTTGCTTTTTGAAAATAATTATATATATCTTGGATACTTTTTCCAGGTTAGTACATATATATTGACATCATCCTTTTTTCTTTGTCCTTTTTTCCCTGAAGTATTTTAAAGAAAATCCTGTGTATGTCATTTCATTCCTTCACTCAATGCATCCTTCAAAACTGACATTTTCTTATATAACCACAATATTATTAATCACAACTAACAAAATTAGCAATATTTCCTGGAAAGATTGGTTTTACCGTCTTTCAGTTATCTCTTATATTAAGCCATTCTTTCCTTTCTAGTATTGAGTGAATTCATTAATTCCTTAAGTATTTTCCAAGAAATATGCCCAGTAATGGGGACTGAGAAATGGAATGCCTTCCCTGTCCTTAAGAAAGTTAATCTAGTTGTCTAGGTATGTATTAATTGAGAATACTTTTAGAGGTGTTTACAAAGCTTTAGCAGAAATGGAAATACTATTAGATCAAACAACCAAGAATTAGAGAGACTGAGACTTGCCTGAAGATGTCACAGCCAGTATGTGGCAAAGCCATTCTTACTCCTGAACCCAGTTCTTACTCCTGATCCCCAGTTCTTTCAGTGTTGTACTTTTTGCATGTAAACACACCCATCTGGGAATTAAGGTAAGGATTATGAAAGAGGATATGTACACAGTTGAAGGCAGGGAAGCACAGGCATGTGGTCCAGGGCAGGAACAGAGAGGATGGCAAGAGATGAGGCTGAGGAGGGTGGATTAAGGCCAGATTATGGGGGACCTTGTAAGAAGACTTCGTTTTACACCTTAGGCTTGGCACTGTCCAATAGCCATTGGCCACATGTGGCTATGGAGCACCTGAAACGTGACTAGTCCAAATTGAGATGTGCTCTAAGTGTAAAATACACACTGGATTTCAAAGACAAAATAAAGCATGTAAAATATCTTCCTAATTTATATATTGATTATATATTGAAATGCTAAAATTTTAATATATTGGCTTGAATGAAATATATTACAATTGATTTCATCTTTTTACTTACCTTCCTTAATGTGACTGCTAGAAAATTTAAAATTACATGTGTGGCTCACAGTGTATTTCTGTTGGACAGTGCTGCTCTAGCCAATGAAGAATTTTTAAAGGGTGGTATTTTATATCTCTGTCAAACTGCCCTTTTAAAATTTCCAAACCCCACTGGGAAGTGAGGTCAAATAATACAAAAGGATATATAATCAAAAGTTTCCTTTCTGCACCAGACCCCTAGACCTTTGTGATGAACCATTGTGACCTTCTTGTGCACGGTTCCAGAGATATCTGATTTGTATACATATGCTCAATTCTGTGCATGTTTCTAGGGACTTTTTTTGGTACACAAATGAGAACATCCAGTGCACTTTTCTGAACCTAGCTTCTTTAATATAATGATCTTTGCATCCTTCCCTATCATTATGAGTCTACCTTTTTTTCCCCCATTTCATTATTATGAATGTTAACTGGTCTGTATATTGGTGGACAGTTAGGTTGCCTCCAGTCTCTGCTATTATAACATGCATCTTTATGTGTATATCTTTGCTTATTTGTGTATTACTGTGGCTATAATAAATTTAATGTAATAGAATTGTCATATTTTAAAAATTTAAAATTGTTTTGTTATATATTATACAGATAATATAGTTTGTAAATATTTTCTAAAGTTATTATACTCTAAACATCCTCGTACCCACCACTCAATTTCAGAAAAATAACAGTATCTTTGGAGTCTCCTGTCTCCTCCCCACTCCTATCCTCCATCTCCTTTGAGAGATAATCATTCTACTGAATTTTTCTTTCATTTCCTTGATTTTCACTGTAGCTTTATTTCACATATTTTATCCGTTTTTCAGCTTTCTAAAATGGAATCACAGTAAACATTCTTATCTAACTTGCTTTTGTTACTCAATATTATATTCCTAAGATTCATCCATACTGTATGTAGCTATAGTTCCCTCCTGTTTACTACTATAGAGTAATTCCATAATATGACTATCACAATATAACTTTTACTATTAGGTTATTTCCAGTTTTTTGGTATTACAAACCATGCTGCTTGGAGCTTTATTATCTACGTCTTTTGGTGCAAATAGGAAGAGTTTAAGTTTAGATATTTAGGAGATACCGAAGTGATTATAATAATTTAGCTTTCACTGGAGTGCCTTAGTGTTACGGTAGTTCTAATCCTTGCCAACACGTGGTATTTTCAGACTTAATTTTTGCCCATTTAATGGGTGTGAAGTAGTGTCCCCTTATGATCATAGTTTGCATTTCCTCAGTTACTAATGAAGTTGAACCTTTTGCCATATTCAATTGCCTTTTGGAATTTCCTTCTTTGAGACCTCTTTTTTTAAAAATTGAATTTTATTGAGATTGTTCACATACCATACAATCATCCAAAGTACGCAATCAATTGGCCATGGTACCATCACACAGCTGTGCATCCATCACCACAATTAATTTTTTTTTTCAATTTTTAGAACATTTTCATTACTCCAGAAAAGAAATAAAAACAAAAAAGAAGACTCAAATCCTCCCATATCCTAACTGCCACCCATCCTCCATTTTTTTTTTTTTAATTTGGAATTATTTTATTTTAGAATTGCAAAACCATATGGTAGTCATTTCTTCCAACCTTCTTGTGAAATAGGCATGATCAATGTGTTATTGGGTACAGAAACAGAGGAACAGAAAATGACTGTCTTCTGGTCTTTCAAGATAAGACCATAATGCATTATCTTTGTAACTTCCCGTGACTCTATAATTATTTCAAAAGAAAAAATTAATAAAACTGACTCACAAAATATCATTATCACTGATATCATATTCCAACAATTAGCAAATATACAATATTCTTAGTTCTTCATTCAATGGTTACCATATGGGTTGTAAGAAGATCTGAAGCAGATCCAATAGAGAAATAAGGAAAAAATTTTTCTTTAAATGTATCTGAGAAAGCATAAATGAGACACCTATTATCCAAATTGTAAAATGAAACCTGTCCCAACTCATAGTCCAGAAAAATGCCTATCCGTCTGGATTTTATTATATCCATAGCACCACAGGTGTAAGACCAGAGCCGTATTCCCCAGCATCCATCTTTTGGGGATGGTGATGTAATATTTCTGGGGAAAGAATCTTTACAGACACCTACATCACATTCCCCCTTGCCTCTTCTACCTGCCAATAATGCCTGCCACAAACAAATCCCTGAGAACTCAGGGCAGATGGCAAAAAAGTAAACTTCTCAAGACTGTAAGGTGAGTTTGGGTTCATCTTTCCTAATGTCACACTTTTTCTGTCTTCTGAGATAACAAGTCTGAGGTGAGCAGTTTCAGTATCTAGTGTCAAATTTACTTTAAATGTGTTGATTATTTTCTGTAGGTTAAAATACTTTTCAAGAGAACACATATCTTTTTTCTTTAATTCATATGAAAGGATTGCTGGAGTGTTTAGGTTTTCATACTTTTGGTGTGGATACTTTCAGTACCTGTAAGTAACTCCAGTTCTGACTGCACACACTTTTCTGCTGTTTCACTCACTAGATTTTTTAGTGTGTAAATATGCTCTAAGAATTTTACTTTGTTTTCCCTTAGTTTTTTTTTCGGCATACTTCTGTCTGTAATTTCAAAATAATTATATCTTGCTCTTTTCCCAAAAAACGCTTAAGTTGTTCAAATTCAGAGTACAATTCCTCCCTCTGATTTTCTACCTTTACCCACAATTCAAATGATTTTGATACTTGGATTTCTAACCCCTTTTCAGCATCTTCAACTTGCTTCTTCAGAGGCTTGGTGTAGCTTCTGAGCTTCTTCCTCTGACGAGCTGCAGCTTGCTTAAGGGGCATCAGTTGGTGATCCCGATGGTCAGAGGAGACCCTGCACTGGGCACACAATAGCTCCAGGTCCTCCTCACAGAACAGAGTCAGAACCTGACTGTGTTTCTCACACAGGGGTTTCTCTTCCTGCCATCTCCTCTTGTTCCAATTAGTGGGAAGTTGCTTTACAATAGCAGTCATGTGACATAACTGGCTGTTTTTCTTGAAGTTCCTGTCAAGGCAGTGATGGAGGCAGGTGGGAAAGGGGAGGATGTCCTGCAGATCTTCCCAGCACTGGGTGATGCAGGAGCAACAGAATTTGTGGCCACAGTCAGTGGTCACTGTGTCTCTCAGGAAGACCCAGCAGATGGGCCAGCTGGCCTCTGCTTGGAGTTCAGTAAGGGAGGCTGCAAAGGCCATTGAGCTGTGAGAAATTCTACCTAAGGATACTCCCTTCAGGATTGCCTGGTTTTCTGGGAGCTAAGAAATGTTGAATCTGATGACTCTTCAGTCCTCACTCTCCTTCCTGGAAGTCAACATCTAGGAGGGCTCAAGTGTGCTTCTGCCCCCTTCCCTTTAACCCAGAAGACTCTTCCAATAGGAGTCTGTGTGTACGGCCATTTGGAGATGTCACTGCAGCTTCTCCTCTTGCTTCTGATGCCCAGCCATACTGAAGCACAGAGATGGTGTCAAATTGCCCAGTAAGGAGCCATATTCCCAGTAACCAAGTTGTTCCTGGAGATGCTCTGTGGGGGTCGTCCCCCCTCCATTGTTGACTCATAGTATTGGTTTGGTACATTTGTTACTGTTGATGAAAGAATGTTAAAATACTACTAACTGTAGTACATAGTTTGCGATAGGTATCTTTTATCCCTATATACTCTACTATGTATAGTGTCATACATTTGTTCTAGTTCATGAAAGAGATTTCTAATATTGTACAGTTAATCACAGACATTGTCTACCACAAGTTTCACTGTTTTATACATTCTTATATTTTAACCTCCAACTTTCCTTCTGGTGACATACGTGACTCTAAGCTTCCCCTTTCCACCTCATTCACACACCATTCAGAACTCTTAGTTATTCTCACAATAATCTGCTACCATCACCCCTGTCCATTTCCAAACACTTAAGCTCAACCTAGTTAAACATTCTGCTCATAATAGGCAACCACTCCCCATTCTTTAGCCTTGCTCTATATCCTGGTAACCAATATTTCATGTCTGAGTTTACATATTATACTTAGTTCATATTGTTGAGAACATACAATATTTGTCCTTTTGTGTCTGACTTATTTCACTCAATATAGTGTACTCAAGGTTTCTTCATCAACTGGTTTTTTTTTAAGAAGGCTTTGTTCACACACCATATATTCTGTCCTAAGTAAACAATTGATTATTCCCTGCATAGTCACCTATTTATGCATTCACCACCATTATCACTATGTATATAAGGACTTCTCCATTTCTTCCACAAAGCAAGAGGAAGAGTCAAAGAAGGTAGGCAAAAGAAAAAGAAAGAGAAAAAAGAGAGAAATGACAGCTATAAAGCAACAAAAGGAAAGATAAAATTAAACTAAAGTACAATAAAAGTCACCAATGCCAAGAATCCCATACCCTCCCTTATATTCCCCTCTTAAAGGCATTTAGCTTTGGTATATTGCCTTTTTTTTTTTTTTTTTTTCTGTTTTGTCCATTAATTTGTTTTTTAATTAAATTCAGTTTTATTGAAATACATTCACACACCATACAATCATCCATGGTGTACAATCCACTGTCCACAGTATGGTAACATAGTTATGCGTTCATCACCACAATCTATCTCTGAACATTTTCCTTACATCAGAAAGAACCAGAACAAGAATAAAAAATAAAAGTGAAAAAAGAACACCCAAATCATCCCCCCATCCCACCTCATTTGTCCTTTAGTTTTTATCCCCATTTTTCTATTCATCCATACACTAGATAAAGGGGGTGTGATCCACAGGGTCTTCACAATCACACTGTCACCCCTTGTAATCTACATTATTATATAATTGTCTTCAGGAGTCCAGACTGCTGGGTTGGGGTTTGGTAGTTTCAGGTATTTACTTCTAGCTATTCCAAAACATTAAAGCCTAAGAGGTGTTATCTATATAGTGCATAAGAATGTCCACCAGAGTGACCTCTCGACTCCATTTGAAATCTCTCAGCCACTGAAACTATTTCGTCTCATTTTGCATCCCCCTTTTGGTCAAGAAGATACTCTCAGTCCCACGATGCCGGGTCCAGATTCATCCCTGGGAGTCATATTCTGCATTGCCAGGGAGATTTACAACCTTGGGAGTCAGGTCCCACATAGAGGGGAGGGCAGCGAGTTCACCTGTCAAGATGGCTCAGTTAGAGAGAGAGAGGGCCACATCTGAGCAACAAAGAGGTACTCAGGGGGAGACTCTTAGGCACAATTACATGTATATTGCCTTTTTTACATTAAAGGAAGCATAATACAGTGTTTCTGTTTACTGTAGTCTCTAGTTTGCATTGATTGTATTTTTTTCCCCAATACCACCCCATTTTTAATACCTTGCAAAGTTGACATTCATTTGTTCTCCCTCATGTAAAAACACGTTTGTACATTTTATCACAATTGTTGAACACTCTAGGTTTCACTGAGTTATACACTCCTGATTTTTTATCTTGTCTCTTTCCTTCTGGTGTCCCCCATGCTCCTAACGTTCCTCCTTCAACCATACTCAGAGTCATCTTTGTTCAGTGTACTTACCTTGTTTTGTTCCAAACCTCTCACTCCTGTCTTTTCCTATCTGTATGTATGCTCCCTTTAGTATTTCCTGTATAGCAGGTGTATGTTCACAAACTCTGTCATTGTCTGTTTGCCAGAGAGTATTTTAAACTCTCCCTCATATTTGAAGGACAGTTTTGCCGGATATAGGATTCTTGGTTGGTGGTTTTTCTCTTTCTGTATCTTAAATATATCACCCCACTTCCTGCTTGCCTCCATGGTTTCTACTGAGAAATCCTCACACTGTCTTAATCAAGCTTCCTTTGTATGTGATGGATTGCTTTTCTCTTGCTGCATTCAGGATTCTCTTTGTCTTTGACATTTGATAATCTGATTATTAAGTGTCTTGGCACATAGGTCTATTCATATCTGTTCTGTTTGGGATATGCTTCGCTTCTTGGATCTGTAATTTTATGTCTTTCATAAGAGCTGGGAAATTTTCATTGATTATTTCCTCTATTATTGCTTCTGCCCCTTTTCCCTTCTCTTCTGGGACACCCATGACACGTACATTCTTGCGCTTCATTTTGTCATTCAATTCCCTGAGACATGGCTCATACTTTTCCATTCTATATCTGTTTGTGTGTAGGATTTCAGGTGTCTTGTTCTCCAGTTCCTGAATGTTTTCTTCTGCCTCTTGAGATCTGCTGTTTTATGTCTCCAGTGTGCCTTTCATCTCTTATGTTGTGCTTTTCATTTCCATAGATTCTGCCAGTTGTTTTTTCAAGCTTTCGATTTTTACCTTATGTACACCCAGTGTTTTCTTTATATCCTTCATCTCTTTTGCCATATATTCCCTGAACTCTTTGACTTGGTTTTTTAATTGATTTAGCATATTTATCCAAAAATCTTTAATTGATTTTTTCATTAAAGTGAAACAATATCTCAGCTGTATCTCAACTGAGGTGTAAGTTTGTTCCTTTGACTGGGCCCTATCTTCGTTTTTCCTAGTGTAATTTGTAGTTTTCTGTTGTCTAGGTATCTAATTTCCTTGCTTACCCCAACCAGATTTTCCCAGACCAGAACGGGTTCAGGTCTCAGAATGGGGCTATATTCCATGTCAATTTTCCCTGAGGGTGTGTCTTAGAAGATTGACAGACTTTCCTGTGAGGCCTCTAGCTGCTGTGCTTTTCCTAACCTGCCCAGAAGGTGTCACCTGTCAGTCTGTCTCTCCTGACTGGTATAAGGAGGTGTAGCCCCTTTAGTTTCTGTTTTGGCTGTTTCCCCCCAGGCCCTGGGGTCTGAGTTCTAAAGGGAGCGCAGGCACTAGAGCTGGGCCCCACCTCCTTCCTTTTAGGGAAGATACACCCCCTAGGGAGTTATCTTCTCCATTTGAATTACTCCTTTGTCTCTCTCTGTTAACTCCACCCCTGTCTGGGTCAGAGTGCTGTGAACTGAAAATAGCTGAGGCTCTCTCCACTGAGCCACTCAGGTTAAAGAGAGAAAAAGTGAAAGAAAGCCTCTTCTCAGAGCCAGTCCACAGTCACCCAGCTTCGCCCATCAGTCAGAGAGAGCACCCAGTCTTCTGGGCTCCCTTTCCCAGGGCACAGGTGTTTTCTGGCTAAGGTCAGTCGTCTCTAAAAGCCTCTATTTCTTTTTTTTAATTATTTTTTCTTTCCTGCCAGCCCCACCCTCTCTCCAGTGGCAGCAACCTTATGGTATTTTGCTGTTTGTTAGGGGTTTGTCGATGTTTGTAGCTTGTATTCAGTAGTCCATCTTTGTTAATTAAAACCCCAGTTGGAGCTAGATTGCGCTATATTTGCTCGCTCCAGGAATGCTGCTTTTCCCACAGTGAGATCTTGCAGTTCAGCCTGCTGTGGGGGGAGGAGGCTCCTGGCACATTTCTGCAGTTTTTACCTACAGTTTTCATGCTGCAATCTCAGTCATTCCACCCAATCTAGGTTGGTGTACTATGTGGACAGTCATGGTTGTCCCCCAGCAGTTGTTCCAAGTTATTTATTAGTTGTTCCTGGTTGTTTATTAGTTGTTTCAGGGGACTAACTAAATTCCACACTTCTCTATGCCACCATCTTGCTCTCACTCTCAAGATGTCTTTTGATGTTTTTTTTTTGGGGGGGAGGGTATTTGTCTCTTATAAATTTTATAGGAATTCTTTATATGTCCTAGATGCTACCCCTTTGTCAGTTGTTAGAAACAGCTTTCCCAGCATTTATATTTTTCTTGTGCAACTTTTTACCCTTTATGGTGTTTTATTGATGTACAGGAAGTTCTTAATTTTAATATAGTAACATTTTTGTCAGTGTTTTTCTTTATGGCTTGTACTTGTGCCTTCTAAGAAATCCATCCATGACTTGAAGTCACAGATATTTTCCTATAATGTATTCCTATTTTGCCCCCTGTATCAAATAGTTTTGTTTTTTCCCATTTAATTTTTTTAATCCACCTAAAATTGTTTTTATAATTTACTCCAACAGTTTCTTACATTATTGATTATAAATGACATTGCATATATTAACAATGTACACTTTGATAAGTTTTGACATGTATATACTGTTAGAGTAGCATCATCAACATAATGAACATATTACCCCCCAAGTTTCCTCAGCTCCTTTGTATTCCCTCCCTCCTCACTCTGCCATCTGCCCCAGCAAAGGGTTTATTCTTTGTAACTACAGATTTTATAACATTTTTCTAGAATGTTATCTATATGATATCATTCAGTGTATACTGTTTTTGTCTGGTTTCTTTCATTTAGCATAATTTTTTTTAAGATTCATCCATGTCACGTCACTCCTTTTTATTAATACCCCACTGTATGAATATGCCACAATTTGTTTATCCATTCACCTGTTTATGAATATTTGGATTGTTCCTGTTTGGGGGCCATTACAGATAGAGCTGTATAAATATTTGCGTATAAGTCCTTTGTTATGGACGGTGTATGCTTTCTTTTCTCTTGGGTAAATACCTAAGAGTGGAATGGAGGGTCATATGATAAGTGTATAACTTTTTAAAAAAATTTTTTTATCATTTTTTATTGTAGAATATAACATATATACATAAAAGTGATAGCTTTCCAAGTGCAATTTAACCAGTAGTTATAGAGCAAATTTCAAAGAATATTATAGGTTACAATTCCACAGTTTGAATTATTTCCTTATTATGAAATATAATATATATATAAAAAGGTAATATCTTTCAAAGTATGATTTAACAAGTAGATACATAGGAAATTTCCAAAGTTATTATGAGTTATAATACCATAGTTTCGGTTATTTCCTTATTGTAAAATCTAACATATATACAAAAGGTATAGCTTTCAAATTACAATTTAACAAGTAGCTATAGAATAAATTTCAAAGCATGCTATGGGTTACAGGTTCATTATTTCAGTTCTTTCCTTCTAACTATTCTAATACTCTAGCAACTAAGAAAAAGAAAATTATACAAACATTCAGTATTCATAATCCTTTGTTAAATTCTATCTTGTGTGTTGTTACCCCTTCTTCTAGTTTAATTACTTTCCTGATCTTCAGGGATGTCTAGGCAGTGACCACCCTAACCTGTTCATGTTGAAAAGGGATGTCAACTTTATGAGCAAAGGGGACACATCTAGTTGGTATGTTTAACTTTTAAGAAACAAAATGATTGTACCATTCACAGTCCCATCAGCTAGATAAAAGTTGGCCTTGAACAGTTTTCACAGTTTTCCTCAACCTGTTAGTCATGGCATACTCTTTACCACATAAACCTACCTTTCATGGATTGTGGTAGAGATGGTTTGCTGGAAATGCTGAGGATATTATCTCACGTCAGTAATCCATCTGTTGTTTTCTTTAGCTGAACACTACCACCATCTCCAACGCTACAGCCAATAGCAGCATTCGGCCTATCTTTGGGGGGACAGTCTACCGCTCTCCTGTGTCTCGACTTCCACCTTCTGGCAGCAAGGTTAGTAAGTTCTGAGTATAAATACATCCCTAATTATTGCCCTAGATTATTTACTGAAATGCCCCACCTACTAGTTCCAATTTCTAAGACCCCTGTATTCAGTTATCACTGAGATGCTGAGAGTTGGCAGCTGTAAGGTATCATTAGATGATGGTCAAAAAACTAAATGAGGAAGAAAAAAATGGTTAGCCTGGGTCCTACTGGTACAACAGGAAGGACTTTAATGTGACTGGGAAAATGAAGACTACATGGTATTCCATACCCTTGGTTCAAGGCCCAGTCTCCAGCTGTTGCTGTGCTAGTTCCCTGCACCTGGGTTCCAGCCCAGTGATTCTGGATCACTAGACATATGTACTCATGACAGGGACATGTGTTAAAATGTTTTTAGTGTTTGAAATATTTTATAGAGTATGCTCAAGATAGGTGTTCTCTAAAGCATTAAGGGTTTATATATATATATTTTTAAACCAAAAGTATAGGATTACAGAGACACAAATAACATAAAGATGGTACCAGCCGTTTAGCATTTTGGGATTTTCTCTATAGTCATTATAAGGAGAATATATGATCCATCTTTCCTTTCTCTGCAGCCAGTCGTCACTTCCACCTGTTCAGGGAAGAAAACGCCCCGTGCCGTTAGGCATGGAGCTAACAAGGAGAACCTGGAGCTCAATGGCAGCATCCTGAGCGGTGGGTACCCCGACTCAGCCCCCCTCCAGCGCAACTTCAGCATTAATTCTGTTGCCAGCACCTATTCTGAGTTTGCGGTAATTCACCTTTTCTAATATCTACCAGTCTCTGGGGAGCACACAGTTGGGGCAGAGTGGGTGTCTACCCAGGGGCACCCAGGCCATAAAGGACAGTTGTCTTGGAGGCTGAGAATCCCTTTCCTGCCTTGACCATGGTGGGGATGGGGGTGGTTAAGGGAGGGTGTATAGGAAGGAAGTTGGCAGCAGCAACTAGACATCTAACCTGGATCCTTCTGCTTAAGATGTACCATTCCCTGGCTGCAGGAGGTGACCCCTCTAATCACCACCCTGGTGCTCTCTTGGTGGAGTTCTTGGTAATTGTCTTAATTCTTTGTCCTTAGAAGGATCCGTCCCTCTCTGACAGCTCCACTGTTGGGCTTCAGGTCTGTATGGCAACCCCTGCATGTCCCACGTCCCTTCTCCAAACTGATCTGTCATCTGCTGGCTCCCTTCCCATCTGGGCAAAGGCTACGCTAACCAGTAATCTCAGCTGTACTATCACAGATTCTTTTTTACAAAAGTAACAGGAATTTCTATTACAGACTTCAAAAATAATATCTGGCTTAAGTTCCCAACTGACTTATTAACCTGCTGACTAATAAGAAAATTTGTTCAAACTTGAATTGGATTCTCAGCCCTACCTAAAGTCAGGCAATTTTTATTTTTTAAACCTGTTATTTCACAACAGAAAAACCTTCACCCTCCCCATTGTGCTGGGAATAACAGAAGCCTCATCATGTGGGGAGGGGACCCCGGCTGTGTGCTGCCTATGAGGTTCTCGGCCTGTGTGCTGATTATTTCCTGGAGTATCTTCCTTACTAACCCCTCAGGGCTAAATCGCCAACTTTCTGTCTACTCTGTGCTAGCCAGTGCTCATTTCCTTGCCTTCCCTTAGTTCTCCCACTAAGCTACTAAAGCATTTATGAGGCGCTGGAAGATGATAATTTTCTAGAATGCTCTTCCCACTCCCTATTCACTGCAGTATTCTTTACTTAACAATCTGTGTTTTCTATTCCTTGCATATCTTCTATTGAGAGAGAAGGCTGCCCCTTGCCCTTGATGGGGTATTGACTTAAAGTCTAGGGTGTCAACTCTCTTGTTGCTGCAGTGACAGGGAGAATGGGACAGTTGCCCAAGGCTATAGCTAGTTTTGAGCATTGAAGCTAGTAGCCTCATATCATGGCATTTTTTTTCCAAATTACATGACTAGTGATTCTACCTGTAGAAGTGAGTGTGTATCAGTCTGGCTTGCTGATAGCTGGACATTATTTCACTGCTTTCTCTTTTGGTTGCTCAGACAAGCCCCATTTCATCCACCTGCAGCTTAAATGTGCCTGCTTATTTCCACTGCTAGTCCTAGGGATCCTCAGCTGGTTTTGGTTGCTGTGGTTGGTAGACGCTACCAGGCAGCCCTGAAGCCAGTAGACTAACCTCTACTACTGTCTCTCTTTCTCAACAGTTCATTCATGCTTTATCTTCTGCTTCTATACCATGTGCTCCAGCATGAGATCAAATCACCAGCAGGTTACAAGGCCCTCAGCCCCAGGGATTGGTAGATATGTGGTCTGGCCCGTTATTTTATAAAGGGCTGAAGAGACCAAAGCTTGTTGCCTATTCAGCTTGACAACTCAGAGTAGTTTTGTGAAGTATAAGGGATTTCTCTTCTGCGAGGTTTTAACAGAATAACCTACCTGAGGGAAGGGAAGGGGACAGGGGTGTATGTGCACAGGTGCTTGGTCTGTACTAATAGAATGGTGCTCAGATCACCTCACCTTCTGTTTCTAACACCACCTGTTAAGAAATAGCCCTCAGAGGACCTTCTGCTGACACTTAACCATGCTTAGAAGGGAGGGGCATGCATTATAGGGGCAGTACTGTCACTGATGTTATTTATTTTTCAACAGCGAGAACTTTCAAAGGCTTCCAAATCTGATGCTACTTCTCGAATCCTCAATTCGACCAACATCCAGTCCTGAGAAGCCCTGATTAGCCAGCCAGCTGTGGCTTCCTGTTCCTTGACCTAATTATAGAGGGGTAGCTTTAATTATTCTTCAGTTTGGTTTGCTTAAAACCCTGGATGGCTTCCATGACCATGGGCTTAACTTTAAGACACAGATGAGTGTTACATCATTTATTCAGTGGGTCCTCAGAGACTTGGTTTTATTTTGGCTCAAAAAAAATACATTAAAACTTAGTTTATAGTAGTAAGTGCAAATTTTAGCATATAGGGACCTATTTTCTTTCTGTACCCCATAATTTCACTTGCTGAAGCATGATCAAGGCTTGTTTTATTTCTCTCCATTGTGTAGGAAAATGATAGATTGTGCCCATCCTTGGGGTATGGGACAGAGGTAATTCTGACTTGTATACTTGTAATTAGCAATTAAGATCTTTTTAATTTAGAGATGTTCAATTAATGCTGTAGCTTTGTTAGCTTTGCTCTCACCAGAAGGCCTGTGCCCACAGGGCAGCCCTCCTCATGAGCATGTCTTTGTGTATCAGAAATTGAGTAGCCTGTCCTACTGCCAAAGAAGTGACAGAGAGACTGGGAGTGACTTGGTTAATTGTGTACAGTTCTGTTATTATAGTGCAATGCCCTCTGTGGGGTTATGTGTGTATGAACACATTTGCTTTTCTGAACTCTTTATTCTTCAGAGTTTTTCTCTGGATCCAGTCCCCCCCCATCCCTGTGCCCACTCTGCTTGAGTTCTTCTCCCTCCTGCAGTTGCCAGCTAAGCTGGGGGGGGGCAGGGGAGCATTTGAATGGGTTAGACCATTTCTGCTGTGGAGATTTGGAATTTTGCACATCAGTACTGGGGTGATGTTCCCGTGAGAGCTTCCACAACGTAGCTCCTTCTTTCTCCACCTAGCCAATCACTACTTGTTCTCCCCAAAACACCATTATTTATTCTTACTCTGCCTGCACTAATACTACTGGCAACACATTAAATGGTTCTCAGAAGCTTACCAGTGTGGACTTGGTCTTTGTCAGCCATGCTGTCTAGTCATACGTATACATGTCCTGTTTTTAAAATATAAATATATTGTTAAAAATAAATTAAAATGTGTATACTTACATTTCAAATACATGAACTGTGGTGGTTTTCATTTTTTTTTTTCAAATCACTTTTCAGTTGGTTTGGTTTGTTGAAAACAGGAGACTTAAAAAGATGTACAAGAAATTATTAGTAGGAAGTATGATTGTTACATTTAGTGCATTTCTAATATCTCTTATTCTCAGAAAAAATTTTTTGAGAGTATTGAAAACCTTAATTCCTGATAATAAAGGGACTAAATTAATATTAGGAAACTTATTTCATAGCTATTTGTCATATTAAGAGGAAGAACTAATAATATGGCTACATGACTTTATTCCTTTATTGAGGAATAATTTACATAGATAACGTCACATATTTAATGTACACTTTGATAAAATTTGACATACACCATGAGACCATCATGACATGACAATCAAGTTAGTGAATATATACATCACCCCCCAAAAATTTTTCCTGTCACTTTATCCCTCCATCCCACTGCCACCCATCAAGCAACCACTGACCTACTTTCTGCCACACTACAGATTTGTTTGCTTTTTCTAGAGTTTTATGTAAGAATCATGTTATATGTACTCTTTGATCTATCTTTTTTACTATTTTTCATGACTTTTGAGATTCATCTATATTGTTGCTTGTCCCCATAGTTCATTCATTTTTATTGCTAAGTAGTTTTCCATTCTGTGGTGTGATGGTTGAGTTCATGTGTCAGCTTTGCTAGGTTATGGTGCCTAGTTGTTTGGTCAAGGAAGCACTGGCATGACTGTTACTGTGAGGATATTTTGTGGATTCAAATCATCAGTAAGTTGTATGCATCTGAAGCTGATTATTTCTACAGTCAGTTGAGGAGACTGCCTGCAACATTGAGAAAAATCTCATCCAATCAGTTGAAGGCCTTAAAAGAAGTGATGATTTCAGCAGTCAGAAGGAAGAATTTCCATCTCTACTTCAGCCAGCCAGCTTCTCCTAGGGAATTCATCGAAAACCTTCATCAGAGTTCCCAACTTGCAGCCTACCCTATGGAATTTGGACTTGCCCACCCGCACGAGTCATGTAAGCCAACTCCTATAGTAAATCTCATAATATTTACATGTCAGTTCAGTTTCCCTGGAGAAACTTGACTAATACATCTGGATATACCAGAGTTAATTTACCTATTATGAACATTTGGGTTGTTTCCAGGTTTTAGCTAGTACAAATAAAGCAGCTGCGACCATTCATATACAAGTCCTTGTATCAATACATTTTTTTCTTTTGTGTACCTTAGGAGTGGAATGGCTGGATCACATGAAAGGTGTATATGTTTAACTATTTGAGAAACTGCCAAACTGTTTTCCAAAGTGGTTTCACTGTTTTACATTCCCACCAGTAACGTGTGAGAGTTCAGCTTCTCCACATCCTTGCCAACATTTGGTATTGTTTTTGTAGCTTTAGCCATTCTAGTGGGTGTTCTTTTTTTTCATTATGTTTCAACTTGCACTTCTGTATTGACTAATTGTTGAGTATCTTTTCATATGCTTATTTGCCATCCTTCTGTTTTCTTTGTTGAAATGTCTGTTCAACTCTTTTGCCCATTTTAAAAAATTGAGTTGTTTGTGTCCTTAAGTAAATTTTGAGAATTCCCTATATATTCTGGATACAAGTCCTTTATCAGGTACAGGCACTCCTCAAAGATATTGCGGGTATGGTTCCAGACTGCCACAATAAAGCAAATATTGCAATGAAGCGAGTCATATGAATTTTATGGTTTCCCAGTACATATAAAAGTTATGTTTATACTATACTGTAGTCTGTTAAGTGTGCAATAACATTATGTCTAAAAAGCACTGTACATACATTAATTAAAATGTGACACAAAGTGAGAACTCACTATTGGAAAAATGGCACCAATAGATTTGCTTGACGCAGGGTTGCCACAAACCTTCAATTTGTAAAAACACAATAAAGCAAAGCGCAATAAAACAAGGTATGCCTACATATGCCTTGCGAAGATTTTCTCCATAAATCTGTGGCTTATCCTTTTATTCTTTTAACAGTGTATTTTGCAAAGCAGAAGTTAATTGAACTTTTGGTATTGTAGTTAAGAAATCTTTACCTAACCCAAGCTCATAATGGTTTTCTCTCATACTTAACAAAAGTTTAAAATTTTACATACATCTGTGATCCATTTCACATCTTTGTCTGATTTATCCCTAAGAATTTCTTTCTTTTTTGATGCTATTGTAAATGGTATTGATTTTAAATTTGCCAATTTCCATTTGTTGAAAATATACAGAAACACAATTTTTTCCTATTAATCTAATACCCTGCAACCTTGCTAAACTTTATTACTTCCAAGTAGCTTTTTTTCTAGTTTTCTTTGAGGTTTTATACCTAGACAGTGATGTCATCTATGAAGAAACATCACTTTACTTCTTCCTGTTGAATTTCATGGTCTTTTTTTTTTTTTTTAATCTTCATTTTATTGAGATATATTCACATACCACGCAGTCATACAAAACAAACCGTACTTTCGATTGTTCACAGTACCATTACATAGTTGTACATTCATCACCTAAATCAATCCCTGACACCTTCATTAGCACACACACAAAAATAACAAGAATAATAATTAGAGTGAAAAAGGGCAATTGAAATAAAAAAGAACACTGGGTACCTTTGTTTGTTTCCTTCCCCTATTTTTCTACTCATCCATCCATAAACTAGACAAAGGGGAGTGTGGTCCTTATGGCTTTCCCAATCCCATTGTCACCCCTCATAAGCTACATTTTTATACAACTGTCTTCGAGATTCATGGGTTCTGGGTTGTAGTTTGATAGTTTCAGGTATCCACCACCAGCTACCCCAATTCTTTAGAACCTAAAAAGGGTTGTCTAAAGTGTGCGTAAGAGTGCCCACCAGAGTGACCTCTCGGCTCCTTTTGGAATCTCTCTGCTACTGAAGCTTATTTAATTTCCTTTCACATCCCCCTTTTGGTCAAGAAGATGTTCTCCGTCCCACGATGCCAGGTCTACATTCCTCCCCGGGAGTCATATTCCACGTTGCCAGGGAGATTCACTCCCCTGGGTGTCTGATCCCACGTAGGGGGGAGGGCAGCAATTTCACCTTTCAAGTTGGCTTAGCCAGAGAGAGAGGGCCACATCTGAGCAACAAAGAGGCATTCGGGAGGAGGCTCTTAGGCACAACCATAGGGAGGCCTAGCCTCTCCTTTGCAGCAACCGTCTTCCCAAGGGTAAAACTTATGGTAGAGGGCTCAACCCATCAAACCACCAGTCCCCTATGTCTGTGGAATTTCATGGTCTTTTAATTCCTTTTCTTGCCTGATTGAACTGGCTGAACACAATGCTGAATAGAAGTTATGAGAGCAGATGTCATTATCTGGTAATTGATCTTAGGGGGAAAGTATTCAGTCTTTCACTGTTGTTAATAATGTATTCTGTAGATTTTTCATATATACTCTTTATCAGGTTGAGGAAGTTCCCTTCCATTCCTACTTTGCTTAGAGTTTTTATCAGGAATTAATGTTGGATTTTCTAAAATGCTTTTTCTGCATCTAGTGGATGATCCTTTTATTTAAGTTAGTTTATGGGAATTTATATTTTAAAAATATTAATGTAAATCTGCATTTCTGGGATAAACCTCAATTGGTCATGATGTATTATTGCTTTAATATATCATTGGGTATTATTTCTTAACATTGTGTTTAGAAATTTTGCATCTATGTTCATGAGAAATATGGTCTGTAATTTTCTTTCCTAACAATAATGTTTTCAGTTTTGTTATCAGAGTACACTGGCCTCACAAAGTGAACTGGAAAGTCTTTCCTCCTCTTCAGTTTTTATGGAAGAGTTTGTGGTAATTAATATATCTTCCTAAATGTTTAGTAGAATTCACTAGTAAAGCCTGCTGAGCCTTGACTTTTCTCTGTGGAGAAGTTTCTAACTGTAATTTCAACTTATTTAATAGATACTTATTTTTTAATTAGAGAAGTTATAGGTTTACAGAAAAATCAAGCATAAAATAGTTTCCATATTACACCTCCTCTATTATTAAAACCTTCCATTAATATAGTATATTTGTTACAACAGATAAAAACGTTTTTATACTTAAATAGTAACTATAATCCATGGTTTACATTAGGGGTCACTGCTTCTATTGTAAAGTCCTATGTTTTCTTTTGTTTTTTATTTTAGTAATATACATACAACCTTAAATGACCTCTTTGAACCACATTCAAGTATGTACTTCAGTGCTGTTAATTACGTTCACAATGTAGTGCTACTATCACCCCCATCCATTGCTAGAACTCTTCCATCACCCCAAAGAGAAAGTCAGTACAATTAAAACATTAATTTCCCATTCCTTACCTCACTCCAGCACCTGGTCACCTATATTCTAGTTTTTAACTATATGAATTTGCTTATTCTAATTATTTCATATCAGTGAGATCATACGATAATTGTCCTTTTGTGTCTGGCTTATTTCACTGAACATGTCTTCAAGGTTCATCCATGTTGTTGCATGCATCAGTACTTCATTCCTTTTTACAGTTGAATAGTATGCCATTATATGTGTATACTGCATTTTTTTCATTCATTGCTTGATGCATACTTGGGTTGCTTCCATCTTTTGGCAATTGTGAATAATGCTGCTATGAACATTGGTGTGGAAATAACTGTTTGAGCCCCAGCTATCAATTCTTTTGGGCACATACATAGGAGTGGGATTGCCAGGTCATATGGTAAATCTATATTTAACTTTCTGAGGAGTTGGTCAAACTGTGTTCCAAAATAGCTGCACTATTTTACATTCCCACAAATAATGAGTGTTCCTATTTCTCCACATCCTCTCCAATACTTACAATTTTGTTTTGTTTTTATTTTACTTTGTTATAGCACTAGCCATTCTATTGGGTGTGAAGTGGTAATTCACTGTGGTTTTGATTTGCATTTCCCTCTGATTAAGTATATTCAGCATCTTTTCATGTGCTTTTTGGCTATTTGTGACTCTGAGAAATGGCTATTCAAGTCTTGCCCATTTGTTAATTGGGTTGTTTGCCTTTTTGAGTTAAGGTGTATAGAATTTCTTTATATATTCTGGATATAAAAACCCTTATTGGATATGTGATTTCCACATATTTTCCCCCATTATGTAGGTTTTCATTTTACTCTGATAAAGTCCATTGATGCATGAAAGTTTTTAATTTTGATGAGGTCCCATTTATCTTTTTTTTTTTTTTTTTTGCTGTTGTTGCTTGTACTTTGGGTGTAAAGTCTAAGAAACCATTGCCTTATGCAAAGTCCTGAAGATGCTTCTCTATGTCTTCTTCTAGAAGTAATTTAGTTCTGTTTCATATATTTAGGGTTTTTATTATTTTGAGTTGTTTTTGTCTATGTGAGGTAGGGGTCCTCCTTCATTCTTCTGCATATGGACATCCAGTTTCCCCAGCACCACTTGTTGAAAACTATTCTTTCCCATTAGAGTGGACTTGGTATCCTTGCCACAGATTAGTCGGCCATAAATGTGAGGGTTGATTTTTGAAATCTTAATTTGATGGTATTGGTCTATGTCAGTTCTTGTGACAGTATCATGCTGTTTTGATTATGTTTTGATTAATGTGACTTTGTAATATGTTTTAAGATTGGGAAGTGTGAGTCTTCCAACTTAGTTCTTTTTCAAGAAGGCTTTGGCTATTTGGGGCCCCTTACCCTTCCATATAAATTTGATGATTGGCTTTTCTATTTCTGCAGAGTAGGTGTTTGAATTTCTATTGGGTTGCTTTGAATCTGTAAATCACTTTGAGTAGAACCGACATCTTAGCAATATTTACTCTTCCCATCCATGAACATGGAATGTTCTTCCATTTATTTAGGTCTTGTTTTCTTTTAGCATGTTTTATAGTTTTCTGAGTACAGGTCCTTTATATCCTTGGCTAAATGTATTCCTAGATATTTGATTCTTTTAGTTTCTATTGTAAACGGAGTTTTGGTTTTTTTTCTTGATATCTTCTTCAGATTGTTTATTACAGTTTATAGAAACACTGTTGATTTTTGCATGTTAATCTTATACTGTGCTACTTTATCTCCAGGAGCTTTGTTGTGGATTTCTCAGGATTTTCTATGTATAGTATCATGTTATCTGCATGTCCTTTCTTCTTAAGTGAGGTTTGGAAGTTTGTGTCTTTTATGGAATTTGTTAAGTACATCTAAATTGTTCACTTTATTGGTATAAAGTTCATATTTATTATCCTTTGAAGATCTGTAGAATGTGTTGTGTCTCTCATTCTTGATTGATGTTGGTAATTTGTCTTTTCCTTATCAGAGGTTTAGCTGTTTCATTGATCACCTCAAATAACCAGATTTGGGGTTCACTGATATTTCTCTTTAATATTGTGTTCTCTTTAAAAAGAAAATATTTTCTTTTTCCTGATTACTCTGATTTAATTTGCTCTTTTACTAGTTTCATAAGTGTTAGGTTTTTTGACTGGGAAGAGAAGAGATCAAAACTTGGAGACAGGTTTATTTACACATAGGTGGGCTGAAGTGAAAAAAGGCAACAGCCCTGAACAAAGCTGGGAGTACAATTTTATAGCTTTTAGGAGGGGTTTGGAGTAAGATAGAGAAGTAAGGAGTTGATGTCAGGGGATTGGTTTGCTTAGGGTGGGTAAGAAGAAGTTGACTTTAGGGAGGTTATTACATTATGGAAAACTTTTGTGTTTGTTCTTGCTCAAACTGCCATGTTAGCTAAGAGTAGGTTTTATGTAAACAGTCACATCGCTGTGGAAGCAGAGGGCTTCCTGGAATATTTGCTAAGAGTGGGCTGTGTGTGTTTTGGGGGTGGGGAGTTTTGCCTAACATTCTAGGCTTTTTCTTGCAAATCTGTCTTCTGTATCTGCTTCCAGTTGGTGGGAGGGGGTATGGGGGGTGGGAGTTGTTCCTTGCAGGGACAATGGCTGATAAGAGTGTTTTCTTTGGAGTAGCATGTTGCTGATGGCTTGTATTGTTCTGCAAATGAATTTAATTAAAAGTTGTAAGAGACAGGGTCCCAGGAAAAGGATTAAAATGAGCATGATAGGAGGTATTATTAGAGGTATTAGTATAGAACGTAGAGGAGATAAGTAGGGTATGAGAGAGCTGAGCCAGGATGAGTTGTCAGTTGCATTTTTTTTTAGCCCTTTTAATATTTTTCATGTTTTCTTTTAGGATTTTTAGATTTTGTACTACCTGCCCTGTGGTGGTAATGTAGAAACAGCAAGTTTCGTTTATTATAGCACAAGTACCACCTGCTACAGTGGTCAGGACATATAGGGCTCTTCTATTTTGCAGGACTACATCTGCTAAGCTGTATAGAGATCTTTGTTGTTTTTTTATGGTTATTACAGTGGCATTCCAAGACTGCTGCATCATAATAGAGATGTTTAAAACTGATCTTTCTAACTTAGAATGCCCGCAAACCAGAAGAGACCTCGGAAAATTGAACGTTTAATGCTTGTTTTTTTTAAATAGGTTTATTGTGTGTGTGATATACCCACTCTGCTGTGTCTGTTATCCTTTTTTGCTTCAGTAGCTTGCCCAGAGTTAGGGAGGTTTTTAGAAATGAACCTAAGTTGGGGATTTGGCCAGAAGTGGCTATTTCTGTGGGGTTAAGACAGTTGCATTTGGGAGTAATGAGACAATAGTGCAGGTTTCAGATCATAGCCTTGGGAAGATAAAGTATGTTGTGTTCCTGCACAGGAAGTAGTACACTGTTTCCTTAAAGGAGAGAGCAGTTGTGGATCCTTGGGGTTGAGAATATTTAAAGGCGCTTAGAATAAGCATATTTTTTTTAGGGTTGATGATTAGTCAGCTTGAGAAGAAATCATCTACGCACAAGGGGGAGTAGCTGGGTTCTGATGTGTTCGTGTGTGTCATGGCTTTGGCAGAGTAAGTTGTGGAAAATGAGTTGGAAAAGGCTATTTTTTGGGGTCTAGGGTAGGGAATAGTTCATTATCCTCTTTGTCTCCTGAGATATTGAATAGCTGACCTGAACGTGCCCCTATGCCAGAGTTCTGTTTCGTGTTGTGAGCTGTTATATTGGAGAACTTTTTCAGTGTAACTTTTTGAGACATTTTGGGTGGTTCTTCCCCAGAATAGAGGAGCGGTATTACTGTAGTGCAGGTAGGCTTCAGTGGGGACCCATGTTCATGTTGAAGGGCTAAAATACAAGGTGTGATTACAGTAGGAGATGTTAAGATAGCTGAGATATGATGCTTCAGGGTGTAAGGAGTTATGCCAGAAGCAAACGTATGCTTTATCCATTAAGTGTGTGATGGTTCCTGCTGGTTTAGAATTTTAAAAAAAAGTCTTGTGTCTGAAGTTTACTAAGTGCTAGAAGTGCTAGCTGAGTTTTGTTTAGTGTGTGGTATTGCTTAAATTGATTTTAAGCCTGAGGTAATGCGGTGTTATGTTGAGAAGGGTTTTTGGACTTAAGGGAAAGGCTAGAAGAGAAACTGGACGGCTGAGTGGTTTAACAATATATAAGCTGAGTTTTTATTAGTAGATACAAAAGTTTTAGGTGAGGGGGTTTTTAAATATTACATTTACTTCCCCTGCAGGGAGCTTTTTTGGGGTCAGATTTACAGTCGGTTTGGGGTATACTGAGTGTTTGCAAACTTAATACAGTTTCCTGGGGGATGAGGGTTCCAGATGGGAAATACAACTAACTTTACAACCAGAGCTAACTGACCTTATTATTTTTTTAAATTTTTAGTGTTTGTGGCACAGGCAAGAGTAAATTATCATTGCTGCTTCACTGTGGCTTGAGAGCAGCTGGCCCCCTTTGAATTTGCAAGGGTTGCGTGGGCCCCGCGGTTAGATAGTGGTTGGAGTTTTTAAAGTTTTCAGCTAGCTTGAGGAAAGAAAGGGGTTTTGGTTTGTTGTGGGGGGTGGTATTGCTTTTTTGGAGGGAGTTAGGGAATATTTTAAGTGGGTGACGGAGGTTAATGAGATTTGGGCTTTTTGTGCTGTTACATGATACCGGAGGTGTTTTAGTTGGTTTAGAATTTTTTTTTTTTTTTTAATCTTCATTTTATTGAGATATATTCACATACCACGCAGTCATACAAAACAAATCGTACTTTCGATTGTTTACAGTACCATTACATAGTTGTACATTCATCACCTAAATCAATCCCTGACACCTTCATTAGCACACACACAAAAATAACAAGAATAATAATTAGAGTGAAAAAGAGCAATTGAAGTAAAAAGAACACTGGGTACCTTTGTCTGTTTGTTTCCTTCCCCTATTTTTCTACTCATCCATCCATAAACTAGACAAAGTGGAGTGTGGTCCTTATGGCTTTCCCAATCCCATTGTCACCCCTCATAAGCTACATTTTTATACAACTGTCTTCGAGATTCATGGGTTCTGGGTTGTAGTTTGATAGTTTCAGGTATCCATCACCAGCTACCCCAATTCTTTAGAACCTAAAAAGGGTTGTCTAAAGTGTGCCTAAGAATGCCCACCAGAGTGACCTCTCGGCTCCTTTTGGAATCTCTCTGCCACTGAAGCTTATTTCATTTACTTTCACATCCCCCTTTTGGTCGAGAAGATGTTCTCCGTCCCACGATGCCAGGCCTACATTCCTCCCCGGGAGTCATATTCCACGTTGCCAGGGAGATTCACTCCCCTGGGTGTCTGATCCCACGTAGGGGGGAGGGCAGTGATTTCACCTTTCAAGTTGGCTTAGCCAGAGAGAGAGGGCCACATCTAAGCAACAAAGAGGCATTCGGGAGGAGGCTCTTAGGCACAACCATAGGGAGGCCTAGCCTCTCCTTTGCAGCAACCGTCTTCCCAAGGGTAAAACCTGTGGTAGAGGGCTCAACCCCCAAAACCACCCGTCCCCCATGTCTGTGGTCATGCCAGCAACCATGGAGGTGGGGCAGGCGAACACCCCTGCATTCTCCACAGGCTCCCCAAGGGGGCACTACATCTTTTTTTTTTCCTTGTTTTTCTTTTTTTTTTTTTTCCTTGTTTTTCTTTTTTTCTTTTTTTTAACTTTCCCTTCTTTTTTAAATCAACTGTATGAAAAAAAAAGTTGAAAAGAAAACAAACATACAATGAAAGAACATTTCAAAGAGACCATAACAAGGGAGTAAGAAAAAGACAACTAACCTAAGATAACTGCTTAACTTCCAACATGTTCCTACTTTACCCCAAGAAAGTTACATAATATAGCAACATTTCTGTGAACTTGCTCCTACTATATCCATCAGAAATTAACAGACTATAGTCATTCCTGGGCATCCCCAGAACGTTAAATAGCTTATCTGTTCTTCTTGGATTATTGTTCCCCCTTCCTTAATTGCTCTCTATTGCTAGTTCCCCTACATTCTACATTATAAACCATTTGTTTTACATTTTTCAAAGTTCACATTAGTGTAGCATATAATATTTCTCTTTTTGTGCCTGGCTTATTTCGCTCAGCCTTATGTCTTCAAGGTTCATCCATGTTGTCATATGTTTCACGAGATCGTTCCTTCTTACTGCCGCGTAGTATTCCATCATGTGTATATACCACATTTTATTTATCCACTCATCTGTTGAAGGACATTTGGGTTGTTTCCATCTCTTGGCAATTGTGAATAATGCTGCTATGAACATTGGCGTGCAGATATCTGTTCGTGTCACTGCTTTCCGATCTTCCGGGTATATACCGAGAAGTGCAATCGCTGGATCGAATGGTAACTCTATATCTAGTTTTCTAAGGAACTGCCAGACTGACTTCCAGAGTGGCTGAACCATTATACAGTCCCACCAACAATGAATAAGAGTTCCAATTTCTCCACATCCCCTCCAGCATTTGTAGTTTCCTGTTTTTTTAATGGCAGCCATTCTAACCGGTGTTAGATGGTATCTCATTGTGGTCTTAATTTGCATCTCTCTAATAGCTAGTGAAGCTGAACATTTTTCATGTGTTTCTTGGCCATTTGTATTTCCTCTTCAGAGAACTGTCTTTTCATATCTTTTGCCCATTTTATAATTGGGCCATCTGTACTATTGTCATTCAGTTGTAGGATTTCTTTATATATGCAAGATATCAGTCTTTTGTCAGATACATGGTTTCCAAAAATTTTTTCCATGAGTTGGCTGCCTCTTTCCCTTTTTGAGAAATTCCTTTGAGGTGCAGAAACTTCTAAGTTTGAGGAGTTCCCATTTATCTATTTTCTCTTTTGTTGCTTGTGCTTTGGGTGTAAAGTCTAGGAAGTGGCCTCCTAATACAAGGTCTTGAAGATGTTTTCCTACATTATCTTCTAGGAGTTTTATGGTACTTTCTTTTATATTGAGATCTTTGGTCCATTTTGAGTTAATTTTTGTGTAGGGGGTGAGGTAGGGGTCCTCTTTCATTCTTTTGGATATGGATATCCAACTCTCCCAGCCCCATTTGTTGAAAAGGACCGTTATGGCTCAGTTCGGTGACTTTGGGGGCCTTATCAAAGATCAGTCGGCCATAGATCTGAGGGTCTATCTCTGAATTCTCAATTCGATTCCATTGATCTATATGTCTATCTTTGTGCCAGTACCATGCTGTTTTGGCAACTGTGGCTTTATAATAAGCTTCAAAGTCAGGGAGTGTAAGTCCTCCCACTTCGTTTTTCTTTTTTAGAGTGTCTTTAGCAATTCGAGGCATCTTCCCTTTCCAAATAAATTTGATAACTAGCTTTTCCAAGTCTGCAAAGTAGGTTGTTGGAATTTTGATTGGGATTGCATTGAATCTGTAGATGAGTTTGGGTAGAATTGACATCTTAATGACATTTAGCCTTCCTATCCATGAACATGGAATATTTTTCCATCTTTTAAGGTCCCCTTCTATTTCTTTTAGTAGAGTTATGTAGTTTTCTTTGTATAGGTCTTTTACATCTTTGGTTAAGTTTATTCCTAGGTACTTGATTTTTTTAGTTGCTATTGAAAATGGTATCTTTTTCTTGAGTGTCTCTTCAGTTTGTTCATTTCTAGCATATAGAAACATTACTGACTTATGTGCATTAATCTTGTATCCCGCTACTTTGCTAATTTGTTTATTAGCTCTAGTAGCTGTATCGTCAATTTCTCAGGGTTTTCTAGATATAAGATCATATCATCTGCAAACAATGACAGTTTTACTTCTTCTTTTCCAATTTGGATGCCTTTTATTTCTTTGTCTTGCCGGATTGCCCTGGCCAGCACTTCCAGCACAACGCTGAATAACAGTGGTGACAGCGGGCATTCTTGTCTTGTTCCTGATCTTAGAGGGAAGGCTTTCAGTCTCTCACCATTGAGTACTATGCTGGCTGTGGGTTTTTTCATATATGCTCTTTATCATGTTGAGGAAGTTTCCTTCAATTCCTACCTTTTGAAGTGTTTTTATCAAAAAGGGATGTTGGATTTTGTCAGATGCTTTTTCAGCATCTATTGAGATGATCAATTGATTTTTCCCTTTCGAGTTTTTAATGTGTTGTAATACATTGATTGTTTTTCTTATGTTGAACCATCCTTGCATGCCTGGAATGAACCCCCACTTGGTCATGGTGTATGATTTTTTTAATGTGTCTTTGGATTCGATTTGCAAGTATTTTGTTGAGGATTTTTTGCATCTATATTCATTAGGGAGATTGGCCGGTAGTTTTCCTTTTTTGTAGCATCTTTGCCTGGTTTTGGTATTAGATTGATGTTAGCTTCATAAAATGAGTTAGGTAGTGTTCCATTTTCTTCAATGTTTTGAAAGAGTTTGAGTAAGATTGGTGTCAGTTCTTTCTGGAAAGTTTGGTAGAATTCCCCTGTGAAGCCATCTGGCCCTGGGCATTTATTTCTGGGAAGATTTTTGATGACTGATTGGATCACTTTGCTTGTGATGGGTTGGTTGAGGTCTTCTATTTCTTCTCTGGTCAGTCTAGGTTGTTCATATGTTTCCAGGAAATTGTCCATTTTCTTCTACATTATCCAGTTTGTTGCCATACAGTTGTTCATAGTATCCTCTTATAATTTTTTTAATTTCTTCAGGATCTGCAGTTATGTCACCTTTTTCATTCATTATTTTGTTTATATGGGTCTTCTCTCTTTTTGATTTTGTCAGTCTAGCTAGGGGCTTGTCAATCTTGTTGATCTTCTCAAAGAACCAAGGTTGTTCATATTATCCTCTCTATTGTTTTTTTTGTTCTCTCTGTCATTTATTTCTGCTTTAATCCTTGTTATTTCTTTTCTTGTACTTGGTTTAGGATTGGTTTGCTGTTCATTTTCTAGCTTCTTCAGTTGATCCATTAGTTCTTTGATTTTGGCTCTTTCTTCCTTTTTAATATATGCGTTTAGTGCTATAAATTTCCCCCTTAGCACTGCTTTTGCTGCATCCCATAGGTTTTGGTATGTTGTGTTCTCATTTTCATTCGTCTCTATATATTAGCAATTTCTCTTGCTATTTCTCTTAACCCACTGATTGTTTAGGAGTGTGTTGTTTAACCTCCAGGTATTTGTGAATTTTCTAAGTCTCTGATGGTTATTGACTTCTAATTGTATTCCATTGTGGTCAGAGAATGTGCTTTGAATTAATTTCAATCTTTTTAAATTTATTGAGGCTTGTTTTATGTCCCAGCATATGATCTATTCTGGAGAAAGTTCCATGAGCACTAGAAAAGTATGTGTATCCTGGTGATTTGGGATGTAATGTCCTGTATATGTCTGTTAAATCTAATTCATTTATCAGATTGTTTAGGTTTTCAGTTTCCTTATTGGTCTTCTGTCTGGTTGATCTATCTATAGGAGAGAGTGATGTGTTGAAGTCTCCCACAATTATTGTGGAAACATCAATTGCTTCCTTTAGTTTTGCCAGTGTTTCTCTCATGTATTTTGTGGCACCTTGATTGGGTGCATAGACATTTACGATTGTTATTTCTTCTTGCTGAATTGCCCCTTTTATTAGTATGTAGTGGCCTTCTTTGTCTCTCAAAACATCCCTGCATTTGAAGTCTATTTTATCTGAGATTAATATTGCTACACCTGCTTTCTTTTGGCTGTAGCTTGCATGAAATATTTTTTTCCATCCTTTCACTTTCAGTTTCTTTGTGTCCCTGTGTCTAAGATGAGTCTCTTGTATGCAACATATTGATGGTTCATTTTTTTGATCCATTCTGCGAATCTATATCTTTTAATTGGGGAGTTTAATCCATTTACATTCAACATTATAACTATGAAGGCATTTCTTGAATCAGCCATCTTATCCTTTGGTTTATGTTTGTCATATTTTTCCCCTCTGTCTATTAATATCCTTTATTGTACCCATACCGAATCTCTTTAGTACTGAACCTTTCTCCAAGTCTCTCTGTCCTTTCTTTGTTTTTCTGTCTGTAGGGCTTCCTTTAGTATCTCCAGTAGGGCAGGTCTCTTGTTAGCAAATTCTCTCAGCATTTGTTTGTCTGTGAAAAATTTAAGCTCTCCCTCCAATTTGAAGGAGAGCTTTGCTGGATAAAGTGTTCTTGGCAGGAAATTTTTCTCACTCAGAATTTTAAATATATCGTGCCACTGCCTTCTCGCCTCCATGGTGGCTGCTGAGTAGTCACTACTTAGTCTTATGCTGTTTCCTTTGTAGTGGTGAATTGCTTTTCTCTTGCTGCTTTCAGAACTTGCTCCTTCTCTTCTGTGTTTGACAGTGTGATCAGTATATGTCTCGGAGTGGGTTTATTTGGATTTATTCTATTTGGAGTTCGCTGAGCATTTATGATTTGTGTATTTATGTTGTTTGAAGATTTGGGAAGTTTTCCCCAACAATTTCTTTGAATACTCTTCCTAGACCTTTACCCTTTTCTTCCCCTTCTGGGACACCAATGAGTCTTATATTTGGACGTTTCATATTATCTATCATATCCCTGAGGTCCATTTTGATTTTTTCAATTTTTTTCCCCATTCTTTCTTTTATGCTTTCATTTTCCATTCTGTCATCTTCCAGGTCACTGATTCGTTGTTCAACTTCCTCTAGTCTTGTACTATGAGTGTCCAGAATCTTTTTAATTTGGTCAACAGTTTCTTTAATTTCCATAAGGTCATCCATTTTTTTATTTAGTCTTGCAATGTCTTCTTTATGCTCTTCTAGTCTTCTTGATTTCCTTCATATCCCATACTATGGTCTCATTGTTCATCTTTAGTTCTTTGAGTAGCTGCTCTAGGTGCTGTGTCTCTTCTGGTCTTTTGATTTGGGTGCTTGGGCTTGGGTTATCCATATCGTCTGGTTTTTTCATATGCTTTATAATTTTCTGTTGTTTTTGGCCTCGTGGCATTTGCTGAACTTGATAGGGTTCTTTTAGGGTTTGTAGACCTATTGAAGTCCTTATCTCTAATTTATCAGATCTACAGCTTCGTGGAGTACACTTTCTCTAACTAACCAGCAGGTGGCGTCCACGAGCCACCTGTTCTCCACAAGCCAGTTCTCCCCTGCTTACCCTTTTTTTTGGTGAGTGGGGGAGTGAGTCTTGTGGGGCCCAATTGGTGTACCAAGCTTGCGTGTGTAGTTGGTGTTGCCTGCCCTGTATGTGGGGCGTGTTTCTGGGCAGTCGGGGAGGGGGGGGTGGCCCTAACAATCAAATCTCCCTGATGGTCCTAGAGTTTTAAAGCTGCTGCAATAGTCTAATCCTTCAGTTCAGTCCTGCCACAGTTTGTCTCTGCCACTGGTATTGGCGTATGGCTCCTGAGACTTGCAAGTGGGCCCCTCTTCCAGGCCGTGCACCCCGGGTCCTCTGTTGAGGGATGACTGTGCTATGTCACAGGTGAGTGCCGTCCCCCCAGGGCGGTTCTGGGCTGCTGGGCTGTGTAGGGAGGCTCCCAGTCTGCTGAAATGATGGCTGAATGGGGCTTTGTTAATTCACACTGCTCCACCTTCCCAGCTCTGGGACAATCAGCTGAGGTTGCAGGGAAGGTTGTAGAAGTAGGGTAGTTAAGGGCTGCAAAATTATGCTATTAACTCCCACTATTAAGACTGAGGATTTGTTTTTTGGCCCTTTATATTCAGGGAAAGTGGAGTAAGTGGCCCCTGTGTTTATAAGAAACGAAACCGGATTACTTGCTACCAAGAGAGTTACCCAAAGTTTTGTGTGGGTGATTGTCGCAGGGCCTTGCGTGTTTTCTGGGCACCTACATTTCTCTGCCGCTAGTCCCAGGAGTTCTGGAAGGTTATGGTTGAGGGTCTTAGTTGGGTGGGTAACCTATGTCCCTCTGCTTTGAGAGACCCAGGGGCAGTTGGACTTGCTTTCAGAGCGGGTATGGCTCTGGTGGTGGTGGTGGGGAGGCTGGAGATTTGAGCATTGTCTGGCCCAGTGCCTCGATGTCCACATTTAAAACAAGCTCCAGGCAAGGCTTTCCCTCTTGGTTTAGGAGAGCCTCAGGTTTTTTTTCAGTGCTGAGGCAAGAAGCTGGTAAGCTTGAGTGTGAGATTTGGCTTTGGCGTCTTCAAGTTTTTCTTGTTGGGCTTGTATCTCTATTGTCAAAAACTTTAAAGGCTAGATCAATTAGCTCGCTTTCGTTAGTTTGGGGCCCTGCTACTCGCTTTTGGAGTTTTCGGCAGATGCTGGAGGTTGACTGAGAAATAAAATGCATATGGAGGAATAAAGAGTTTGGATTAAGATTAGCATAGCATTGGAAGGCTTTTTGGAGTCTACCTAGAAAAGCTGTTGGGTTTTTATTATTTTGGGAGATTTTTTTTTTTTTTCAATTTATTATAATTAACTGCTTTATGTGCTGTTCCTTACAGTTCCTCAAGGAGGCAAGTTATAAGGTTGCAAGACTGTTGGCCAGGTTTTCCATCTGGATAATTCCAGTGGGTTCTTTTGGGGGCATTGTGGTGGCTCCTATGGGGCTGTTATTAGGGTCCTTTTTAAGGTGTCTGCATGAGCTAGGGCTGCCAGTTATACTCATTCCTTTTCTTAGGCGGTGAGGCAGGTAGAGAGAATGATGTAAAGATTTCACTGGGTGAGACTGTAGGACACAGTAAGGTATTGGAATGTTTTAAAGAAATTGGGTGGGGTCAGTAGAATATGAACCTAGAGGCTGTTTAACTTGGGAAAGGTCAGAAAGAGAGAAGGGAACATGGACATGGATAGGTTTTTCTGGCCTGAATATTTCTTGAAAAGGGAAGACAGGCTGGGGCTGGGAGGATAGAGTCCTTCATGGGAAAGGAAAGGAAGGCTGAGACTTTGAGGTGGAGTCTGGAGATATGGGGAGGGTTGTTCCCTGGCTGTGGTTCAGCACAGCTTTAGCTGGCTAGGAGGGGCTGTGTAGGGACCAGGGGGAGAAGAATTGAGAAGGTTTTCGAAAGGATTGGAAGAGGAGGAGAGGGGAATGGAGGAGAAGGATTTGATAAATGGAACTTTATGGCAGAGAGAAGGGCACCTACAACAGGTTGAAGAAGGCTTGGACATATAAGACTTCACTCTACTTGCCAAGAGCTACAGTAATTCTCAAGGTTTTAGAATTTGTGGGTTGAGGGTTATGTAATGAGGGTGGATAGGCTGAGGAGAAATTCCAGCTCTCAAGCTTAGGAACAATCGAGAGGGTGTCCCCCCTTGAGAGTTCCCAAGCCCTGAGGCAGACGTAGGTAGAGGAGTGGATGGAGGCAGCCCACCGTCTCACTCGCTCCTAGGGTCCCGGACCTGGCAGAGGCAGCGCTCACCTAGCGCTAGGATTTCAGTGAGTGTTGTCCAGGACAACAGAGAAAGAGTGCCAGAGGGGAAAGAGAGGATGCTTTCTCCTTACCTGGAGGTGATTTGCCAGTGTTGGTGCTGAAGTCAGGCAAGAGAGTTCTGACCCGTCTGAGATTTTGTCTTTTTTCTTTCCTGGGTTTTGGCAACAAAATGTAAGGTTTTTTTTTTACTGGAAAGAGAAGAGACCAAAACTCCATTGGAGAAAGTTTTATTTATGCACAGGCAGGCTGAAGCCAAAAAATGGTGACATCCCTGAACAAAGGAAGGAGTACAGTTTTATAGCTTTGGGGAGGGGGGTTGGGGTGAGATAGAGAAATAAGGAGTTGACGTCAGGGGATTGGTTTGTTTAGGGCGGGTAAGATAAGGAGTTGACATTAGGGAGGTTATTACATTATGGAAAATTTTTGTTTTTGTTCTTGCTCAAACTACCATGTTAACTAAGAATGGGTTTTACGTGAACAGTCATGTTCATTGTGGGTGCTGAGAGCTTCCTGGAATATTTGCTAATGGTGGGTTGTGTGTGTGTTGGGGGTGGGGAATTTTGCCCAACAATAAGTATACCTTTCTTCTTTTTTTCATGTAGGCATTCACTACTGTAAATTTCCCCCTAAGAACTCCATTAGGATTGTAAAAAGAACTCCATTAGGATTGTAAAAATTCTCATTATGTTTTTATTTTCATTCAAAATCATCAATTCTTCTTTTATTTCTTCCTAGATCAAACTATTTGAATTTGCTTATTTACAAGTTTATTATTTCATTTCCAACTCTTTTGGGATTTTCCAGAGATCTGTTATTGATTTTTAAATTAAATCATCGTGCTATGAGAACAATTGCCTTGTATGACTTAAATTCTTTTAAATTTTTTGAGACTTATTTCTTGGCCCAATAATATGTTTTGTGTGTACTTGAGAAGAAACCCTGCTAGTGATTCTGATACACAATAAAGTTGAGAAATGTAAACTTTTAAAAAGATAACTGTGTAAACAAAAGTAGTAATGCATTGTGAGATTTATAACATATGTAAGATTAAAGTACACAAGGCAGTATAAAGTGTGGGACTGAGAACTGTTAAGTATGCTGTGACAAGGTTTTTATACTATACATGACATGGTATACTAATCACGTTAAGGTAGACTGTGATAAGATAAAGCTGTATACTATAAACCCTAAAGCCATCACTACAATTACAAAAGAAAGAGGTATAGGCAATAAATCAACAAGGGAGACAGAATAGAATTATAGAAATAAAAACAATATTCACAGTGATGGCGCAGTTAGATGCTCTGGGGTTCTGTCACTCCACAGAATATTTAAACAACTAGCAAAAACTAGCAGAACCTTCTGTTTAAGTCTCCTAGACTGCTTAAAGCAGATACCATGAAATGGGTTGACTTTTAACAATGGGGATTTATTAGCTTACATACTTAGGGTTTTGAGGCTGAGAAAATGTCCAAATCAAGGCATCATCAACATGATGCTTTCTCCCTGAAGGCTGGCTGGTGGCATTCCTGGACTCCTTGTCAGATGGTGGTGTCTGCTGGTCTCTCCTTTCTTTTCTGGTTTTCCTTGCCTTTTTTTTTTCCCCCCTCTCTCTGTATTGTTTGTAGAGGATTCCAATAAAAGGATTAAGATCCATTCTGAAAAAGTAGGTCACACCTTAATTGAAGTAGCCTTATCAAAAGACCTTATTTACAATGGGTCCACACCCACAGGAATGGATTAACTTTAAAAACATGCTTTTCTTCTTACAGTTTCAAATCACCACACCATCTTTCTCAGAACTCCGAAAAACAAAGGGCTAAAGTAACTGGTTGAGCACAAAGTCAAGAAGCAAGCAATATAAAAAATGGTAGGAAATGCGAATAACTGAAAATAGAAATGAGAAAAGGGACATTATTTCTGACCCCTCAGTAATAAAAAGGATTAAAAGAGGATGTTACCAACATTTTATGCCAACAAATTAGATAAACTAGAAGAAATGGACAAATTCTTAGAACCAGAACAATAATGACTAGAGACTAAGTCAGTAATCAAAAACTACCCAGCAAAGAAAAGTCCAGGACCAGATGGCTTCACTAGTGAATATTATCAAACATTCAAAGGAGAGTTACACACCTGTTCTGCTCACTTTCAAAAAATAAAAGGGAACAGCTAACTCATTTTATGAAGCCAAAATCACCCTAATACCAAAGCGAGATAAAGATACCACAAGAAAATTACAGACCAATATCCCTTACGTATACTGGTGTAAAAATCCTCAAGAAAACATTAGACTGAATCCAACAGCACACTAAACATTATATACCACAAGTGGGATTTATCCCAGGAATACAGGATGGTTTAAACATGAGAAAGTCAATTAATATAATACACCACAGTAATTGAATGAAGCAAATAAAACGCATGATCATCTGAATTTACATAGAAGACGTTCAACAAAATCCAACACATTCTTTATGAAAACACTCAAAAAACTAGGAGTAGAAGGGAACATTCTCAACATGAAAAAGGACATAGGTGAAAAACCCACAGCTAACATCATATTCGTTCGTAAAAGACTTAAGATCAGGATTTTCACTTCACTGCTGCTCTTCAACATTGAACTGGAAGTTCTTGCCAAGAGCAATTAGGCAAGAAAAAGAAAGAAAAGGCATCCATATTGGACAGGAAGAAATAACTTTTCCTATTTGCAGCTGACATGATCCTATACACAAAGCTCCTAAAGCTAACAATTCAACAAATAGCGCAGTGTAAGATTAACACGCAAAAGTCAACAGGGTTTCTATAAACTAGTAATGGAGACTCTGAAGAAGAAATCAAGAGAAAATCCATTTACAATAGCAACTAAAAGTATCAAATATCTAGGAATAAAAATGTATGATCTCACTGATATGGAACAATTAGAATAAGCAAATTCATACAGTAACAAACTTGAATACAGGTTACCAGGGACTGGGAATGGAGAGTTAAAGCTTAATTGGTTTAGAATTTCTATTGGGGGTGATGGAAAAGGTATGGAAATGGATGGTGGTGATGGTTGCACAACACTGAACGTCATTAATACCACTGACATCTGAATGTGGTGAAAGAGGGAAATTTTAGGTTGTGTATATGTTGCTGAAATAAAAATGTGATATACCAGTTTGTGCTGGTTTGAATCTATTATGCCCCCCAAAAAAGTCATGCAATTTTGTGGAGGCAGACTTAAATGATTAGGGTGGAATCTTTTGATTAGATCATTTCCATGGAGGTGTGACCCCCACCCATTCAGGGTGGGTCTTGATTAGTTTGCTGGAGTCCTTTAAGAGAGATCACAGAGAGAAGGAGCTCAGAAGCTGAGAGAGACACTTTGGAGAGAAGCTAAAACGTAATCCAGAGTTTCCCCCTGGGAGAAGCTGCGCCGACACAGACCCAGACACTAAGCTAAGAAATGAAGCCCAGTGTTTGCCCCAGAGAAGCTAAGAGAGGATTCCCACATACGTAGAAATGCCCCAGGAGAACCAAGCAGAGAGCTGAGAGAAGCTAAGAGAGACAAGCCCAGAGACATTTTGGAGAAAGCCATTTTCAAACACAAGCCAGGAGCAAAGGACCAGCAGATGCCAGCCACATGCTTTCCCAGCCAACAGAGGTGTTCCAGACCCCACTGGCCGTTCTGCAGTGAAGGTATCCTCTTGTTGATGCCTTAAGTTTGGGCCCTAATAAATCCCCTTTATAAAAGCCAATCCATTTCTGTTACTCTGCACAACAGCAGCTTTGGGCAACTGAAACACACTTCATACCCATTAGAATGGCTATATTTAAAAAAAGGAAAATAAGGTTTGCTGGGGATATCAAGAAATAGGAACCCTCATCCATTGTTGGTGGAAACGTAAAATGGTACAACCATTGTGGAAGACAGTTTGGTTTTTCATTAGAAAGTAAACTATAGAATGACTCAGGAATCCCACTTTTAGGTATATATCCAGAAGAATTTCAGCAGGATTACTACAGATACCTGTGCATCAATGTACATAGAAGCATTATTCACCATGAGTGGAAGCAACATAAATGTCTGTCAGCAGAGGAATGGATAGCCAAAATTTATATACATAGTGGAATATTATTCAGCCAAAAAAGAATGAAGTTCTGATACTTGCTAAAACATGGATGAACCTTGAAGACATCATGTTGAGTGAAGTAGGCCAGATCAGACAAAAGAATAAATGTTGATCTGATTTATATGAAATAACTAGAATATGCAAATTCAAGGACACAAAACATAGATTACAGGTTATCAGGGGAACAGATGGGGTGCCTGAATTCCACAGATAACACATTACAATATCAATTTCCAGGTTGCAACATAAGATTATAAAACATACAAGGAGACATGAAATGATGCACCATGGAAAGGAACAGTATTGCATTAGAAACCATCAAGAAGGAAGACCATACTTGAGATATAGCAAAGATATTTTAGAAAATGTTCCTAAAAAGGAAAAGAAGATAAAGAACTAAAGAAAATCAGGAAAACAACAGAGGAACACAAAGAGACTATCAATAAAGGGATATAAATCTTGAAAAGGAACCAAACAAAGGTGAAGACCATAGTCAGAGTAATTTTCAAAATTCCGTAGAGGGGTTCAAGAGGCTATTGGAGCCAGGAAAAGAAAGAATCAGTGAACCTGAAAATAACATAGGTGAAATTATTCAGTCTGATAAGCAGGAAGAAAAAGAATGAAGAAAAGTGAACAGAATCTGAGACAACTGCGGGACACTGAAGCATACCAATATACACATTGTGGGCCTTCTAGAGGGAGAAGAAAGAGAAAATGGCAGAAGAAATATTTTAATAATGACTGAAAACAAATTAACAAAAGACATGAACATACACAATCTAGAAGCTCAACAAACTACAAACAGAATCAACCCAAACAGACCCACACTTAGATAGATCATCATTCAGAAAGTCCCATGAGAGAAGCAATGTATTATGTACGAGGGAGATTCAGTAAAGGTAAGTGCCTATTTCTGATCAAAAACCCTGAATGCAAGAAAGCAATGAGATGACATATTTAAAGTACTGACAGGAAAAAAATTCCCAACCAGGGATTCTAAATCTGGCAAAAATGCCTTTCAAAGTTGTGGAGAAGATGAAGACATTACCAGATAAAACCTGAGAAAATTCACTGCTAATAGACCAATCCCAAAAGAAATTGTAAAGGGTGTCCTTCAGGTTGAAAGGAAAGGATACCAGAAAATAGAATGAAGCCACATGGAGAAATAAAGATCTGATAAAGGTAACAACATGGGTAAATATAAAAATGCCGATACTGTATTTTTGGTTTGTAGTTCCACTTTTCACTAACTACAGAATCTAAAACAACTGCACAAAAAAAAAAAATAAATGATTTTGGACTCAATGTATAAATATGAAATTGGAATAAAATACATAAATGTGAGGGGACAGAAGGATATAGAAACTCAGTATGACATATATATGTCTTGAGATTTGGTTAAGTTTAAAGCCCCATTGTACCTACAAAGAAAATATTGGAAAAGTATGGACAGAAGGAAATAAGGGCTTCTACAGGGTTCATTACAAAAGAACAACTAAATAGAAAATAAGGCAGAAACAGAAGAATTGAGGGACAAAAAAATAAATAAGATCTAAAAATCCAAAAAGCAGAACAGAAAAAGAAAGTCCTGCATTATCAGTAGTTATATATGGGTTATAGATTGGTTAAACTTTTCAGTCAAAAGACAGAATGAATGCTGTTGACAAGACACCTTAAATTGAAGGGGAAAAATTAGGATGAGAGGTAAAGGATCAAAATATTCCCTACAAATAATAATGTAAAGAGAGTAGAGGATGCCATCAACATGGCAAGTTAAGATATCCACCGAAAAACATCAGAGATTCAGTGGCAAAAAGGACAAATCTCACTTCCTTGGAACACTGGATAAAGGTAAAGACTGGAGAAGGACCCTAAAAACACTGAATTAAAGAGAAAAATATCAGGTGGGAAACTTCCATCCCAGACTGGCCAGTCCTCTTCCCTTCCCTTCAGGCTGACACAGCTTGGAAAGTGACTAGAGGCAGCAGCTGGGATCTCCCCACCTCCCACAAACGACACAGACTATAAAAAATCTCTCAAAACAGTGAGATACTTCCTCACATGTATCCACGAATGGAGACCCAAGTCCACAGACATCCTGGGCAGGAAACAAGCTGTGGAGGAGTGGTGAATACAAAAGGACCCCAAGGAGGAGCTTCCAACATGGAGGATTAGGGTGGGAGTGGCAGAAACACCACCTTTCCCAACAATAGCAAGAAGCCAGGTAGAAACTGTCTGAATCAATTAGGGACCCAAGGAACAGAAGAGGACATTTCAACACCTGGGTCAGTGCAAGGCAAAGAGACTGAAAGAACATGGGCAGTGACAAGTAATTCCAGGTGCAGCTCATGGCACTCATTCCCTACCTTTAAGGGAAGCAGCAGTGGGCAACTGAATCCTTGTTTGGGAGACAGCTGTGGACAGGGACAGCTGTGGGATTCCTCTGCCTGAAGTACATGGCAGGGGACACAGCCCAATACTAAGATGTAGGCCAATGGAATGAGCAAATGGGATCCCCAAAGTTGCAGCCTGGCCTTGTAGATGCTGCTGGGCTCCACAATTTAAATTGATATAGAGAAATAAGTAACCAAAGAGCGCCATTTCCTGGGCAGGCTGGACTGTGCAAGGGAAAAAAGAAGAACTTCTTGTAGTCTTTCCAGACCCTATCCCAGGCCCTCTGGAACTGGACTACACCCCCTGCACAGGTACTCAGCCCTGCTTTGACTGGGAAATACTGATGATGATGATGATACAGCTGTCAAAGCAGTGCCCTAATAGAAACCCAGGCAACAACTACATCCTAGACAAGAAAAAGAAACCAACTTTCAGAATAGACCCATGAAAATAATCAGATGACCAAATATCAGCAAAACATCATAAGCCATACTAAAACAGGAAGATGTGGCCCAGTCAAAGGAACAAATTAAAAAGTTGGAGGAGACACAAAATTTGGAAAAACTAATCAAAGATGTTCAAACAAATCTAAAATTCAGTGAGATGAATAAAGAGATCAAGGGTATTAAAAAGACAGTAGGTGAGCATAAAGAACAATTTCATAGAAGACACAGAAAAATAAAAGACACTGCAGATGAAATTAAAAATATACCAGAGACATACAACAGCAGACTTACAGAAGCAGAAGAAAGGATCAGTGAGCTAGGAGACAGACCAACCAAACTGGAAGACAAAAGCACAAATGGAGAAAAAAAATGGAAAAATTTAAGCAGGGTCTCAGCAAAATGACTGACAACACAAAACACACAAACATACACATCACAGATATCTGAGGAGATGAGAAAGGAAAGAGGCCAGGAAGAATACTTGAAGAAATAATGCCTGAAAATTTCCCAGCCCTTATAAAAGACATAAGTATGCAAATCCAAGAAGCTCAATGTACTCCGAACAGAATATGAAGAGACCAACTCCAAGATGTAACTAATCGGACTGACAGATGCCAAAGAGAATGAGAAAATTCAGAAAGCAGCAAAAGAAAACCAATTCACCACATGTAAGGGAAAGCGAATAAGACTAAGTGCTGATTTCTCATCAGACACTATGTAGGTGAGAAGTCAGTGGTATAATATATTTAAGATACTGAAAGAGAAAAATCGCCAGACAACAATTCTCTGTCCAGCAAAGCTATTTTTCAAAAATGGTGGTGGGGGTGGTGGTTAAATAGTCACAGATAAACAGAAGCTGAGAGAGTTTGTTAACAAGAGACCTGCCCTACAATAAATTTTATGAGAGTTCTGCCACCTGAAAAGACAGTAGAGAGAGGCTTGGAGAAGAGGATAGAAATGAAGATTAGGGTAAATAAAAGGATAAAAAGAGAAAAAATAGATGCACTGGTTAAAGACAGTACTGCCTTTAAAATAATGTTTAATGTTAACTGATTAAACTCACCAATCAAAAGATTGGAAGAATGAATAAAAAGATTATGATTCATTTATTTCCAAGAGACTCATTGTAGACACAAAGATACAAATAAGGTGAAAGTGAAAAGATGGAAAAAGATTCCTCGCAAGCAGGAACAACAGCAGAAAAAGCTGGAGTAACTAAATTAATATCAGACAAAATAAACTTTAAACGCAAAAATGTGGTAACAGACAAGGACACTATATACTAAGAAAAGGGGAATTCACCAAGAAGAAATAGCAGTCATAAATAACTATGCACCCAGTCAAGGTGCCCCAAAGTACATGAGGCAAACAATGGCAAAACTGAAAGGAGAAATAGACACATTTACATTAATAGTGGGAGACTTCAACATACCACTCTGAAAGAACATCTAAACAGAAGATCAATAGGGAAACAGAAAACCTAAATCATATGATACAAAAGTAGACCTCACAGACATATATAGGACATTGCACTCCAAATAGCAGGAAATACATTCTTCTCAAGTGCTCATGGAACATTCTCCATGATAGCCCACATGCTGTGCACAAAAGAGGTGTTAATAAATTTAAAAAGATTGAATTATACAAAGCACTATCTCTTATCATAATGGAATGAAGCTAGAAATCAATAACAGCTGGAGAACTGGAAAATTCACATATATGGAGTTTAAATTAGTAGATTGAAAAGGATATTTCAAGACAAAATCAGAAAATATCTCAAGATGAATGATAACAAGAATACAACATACCAAACTTATGGGATGCTTCCATGAAAGAAACTACATAAGGGCCAGAGGATGACCAGGACAGTGGTTTCAGGGTGTAAACAGCCAGAGAGGTACTTCTACAATACATGGTGGGGACGTGGATGAAAAAGGAAAGAAACTACATTACAAAGGATGGGTGAGTTTATTCAGCCAGTATCGCCACAGGGGTGGCAGCAGCAAGATGGCTACCAAGCAGGGGACAAGCAGCTCTCCACTCCCATGCACACATCTCAGAAATTAGCTGGGGAGATAATCCTCCTCAGCCACATGGCTGGGAGCTCCCAGGAGGGAACTCAGGAGGCAGCAGACCAGGGTTGACCACATTTACTCTACTCCAAAGGAAGTCTGGTATGCATGACGAGAGGTGAAGATAGGTGAGTGTGACACGGAAGCATCAAGAGACCCTCCTACAACCCAGAGGCCTGCAGATGCACGGAAGGCAGGGAGTGGGGCACATTTGAGCTGCAGGGTGAGATGCACAGCCCCACAGCCCAAGAGTGATCCCCTCACAGCACGGGAATCACCAGACCCATGGTACTCTTAATCAGAGCTTTCCCTCCTGAACTGCACAGAGTCCACACCACACGCCCAGGGTTGGCAGTTCCCATTGCACACGGAGAAATGGTGCACTGATTGGATTTCTGCGCAGTTTGAACTCTACCTGGCATGTAGGTGTAGTTGGGGGCAGCCTGCTTGAGGGTAAGAAGTGGCTCAAGAGTGCCATCTGCTTGGAAAACAGGGAAAATGCACTCCAGCAAGATGTGGCTCCATACACAAAAAATATAAATGTTCAAATAATCCTGCATTCACTAAAAAAACCTTATCAAGATAAGCAAATGCCCCAAAGCCAACAGAAAATCATAAAGCCCATGAAGAAACAAAAAGATATGAACAAACCAAATTACCAAGTTAAAAAGCCAGAGGAAATACAGAACCTGGAGCAGTTAATGAAAAAAGTGCATACACATCTCCAAAACATCTTCAATGTGTCGGTTAAAAGACATAAAGGACATCAAGACAACTCTAGAAGAGCATAAAGAAGAATTTGAAAGAGTAAATTAAAAATAGCGTATCACAGAAAATAAAAGATACTGTTGATGAAATTAAAAAATATACTGGAGACACAACAGTGGATTTGAAGAGGCAGAAGAAAAAATAAATGAACTAAGGACAGGGCAATTGAATACAAATTCACAAAAGAATAAATGGTGAAAAAAATCTTAAAATTTGAAATGAATCTCAAGGAAATGATGGACAACATGAAGCAATCAAATATAAAAACCACACTTGAAACTGCTGAGCTGCAAACCAGTATCCTTGATTTGTGAAAACAGGTATATAATTGTATAGCTTATACAGTGTGACCGTATGACTATGAAATCCTTATGGCTCACACTCCCTTTATCCAGTGTATAGATAAAGAAAAATGGGAAAAACTAAATGGATAACAGTGGGGGAGGAAGAGTATGGGATGTATAAGGTTTTTTTTGTTTTTTTTTGTTCTTATTTTTACTTTTATGTTTTGGAGTAATGAAAATGTTCAAAAACTATAGTGATGAATGCACACCTATATGATGATACTGTGAACAACTGTTGTACACTTTGTATGACTACATGTGAATATGTTTCAATAAAATTGCATTTAAAAAAAAAAATCGTTGTCCCAGAAAGAGAAAAGAAGGGTAAAGGAATAGGAAGATTATTTGAAGACATAGCTGGGGAAAACTTCCTAACCCTTCCAAATGACATAAATATGCAAATCAAAGATGCCCAATGAACTCCAAACTGAATAAATCCAAATAAGCCTACACTGAAACATACTAATCACATTGTCCAATAGTGAAGAGAAAGAGAAAGCCCTGAAAGCAGCAAGAAAGAAGCGGTTCACAACATACATGAGAAACCACATAAGCTGCGGCCTAGAGAGGAATGTCCTGGGAGAAAGCCATTTTGAAACCAGAACTTGGAGCAGATGCCAGCCATGTGCCTTTCCAGCTAACAGAGGTTTTCCAGACACCATTGGCCATCCTCCAGTGAAGGTACCCAATAGCTGATGTGTTACCTTGGACATTTTAACTGTAACTGTGTAACCAAATAACCCCCCTTCATAAAAACCAATCCATTTCTGGTATTTTGCATTCTGGAAGCATTAGCAAACCAAAACAGGTAGCAATACTAATATCAGACAAAATAGACTTCAAATGCAAAGATATCATAAGAGACAAAGAAGGACACTATATACTAATAAAAGGAACAATTCACCAAGAAGAAATAACAATCATAACTGTTTATGCATCCAAACAAGGTGCTCCAAAGTATATGAGAAAAATATTGGCAACACTGAAGGAAGAAACAGACATTTCTACAATAACAGTGGGAGACTTCAATACACCACTCTCTTCTATAGATATAACAATGAGACAGAGGACCAGTAAGGAAATTGAGAACTTAATGTGATAAACGAGTAAGACTTAACAGACATATATAGATCATTACATCCCAAATTACCACAATATACATTCTTCTCTAGCAGTCATGGAACCTTCTCCAGGATAGATTATATGTGGGGGCACAAAACAAGCCTTAATAAATTTTAAAACCTTGAAATTACTCAAAGCAGATTCTCTGACCACAACGGAATGCAAGACCCAAATAAATAGAATCATAAATGAGAAGGGGATAATTACTACAGATCCTGAAGAAGTAAAAAAAATAAGAGGATACGATACTATGAACTGTATGCCAACAACTAGACAATTTAGAGGAAATGGACAATTTTCTAGAAACACATTGTTCTGTTTTGCTCATGTTGCCTTTTTGCAAAATTCCAGAAATGGATTCGCTTCTATAAAGGGGGGTTATTTGGTTACAAAGTTACAGTCTTAAGGCCATAAAGTGTCAAAGGTAAGGCATCAATAATAGGGTACCTTCACTGGAGAAAGACTATTGGCATCCAGAAAACCTCTGTTAGCTGGGAAGGTTGTGGCTGGCATCTGCTTTCTCCCAGGTTGCATTTCAAAATGGCGCTCTCCGAAGTGTCAGCTTTTAACGGCCATCTTCAAAATGTCTCTGTTGTAAGCTGCAGCTCATCCAAACTGTCACTCTTAGGTGCTCAGAGCTCCTTCTGTCTGTGTACTCTTTATATGGCTCCAATGATTTAATTCAGATCCACCCTAAATGGGTGGGTGTGCCAGTTTGAACATATTGTGTCCCCCAAACGCCATTATCTTTGATGTAATCTTGTGTGGGCAGATGTTATCAGTGTTGATTAGATTGTAATTCTTTGAGTGTTTCTTTGGAATGCGCCTCACCCAGCTGTGGGTGATGACTCCAACTGGATAATTTCCATGGAATGTTGCTCCGCCCATTCAGGGTGGGCCTTTATCAGTGGAGCCATGTAAATGAGCTGATGGGCAGAGGGAACTCAGTGCAGCTGTGAGTGGTGTTTTGAAGAGGAGCTACAGCCAAGAGGGACACCTTGAAGAAAGCACAGGAGCTGCAGATGAGAGACAGTTTGAAGATTGCTGTTGAAGGCAGACTCTTGCTCCGGAGAAGCTGAGAGAGGACAAATATCCCAAGTGCAACTAAGAGTGACATTTTTGAGGAACTGCAGCCTAGAGAGGAACGTCCTGGGAGAAAGCCATTTTGAAACCAGAACTTTGGAACAGATGCCAGCCATGTGCCTTCCCGGCTAACAGAGGTTTTCCGGACACCATTGGCCATCCTCCAGTGAAGGTACCCTTTGTTGATGGACACTTTATGGCCTTAAGACTGTAACTTTGTAACCAAATAAACCCCCTTTTATAAAAGCCAATCCATATCTGGTGTTTTGCATTCCGGCAGCATTAGCAAACTGGAACACTGGGGTAACACCTCCATGGAAATTATCAAATCAAAGGTCTTGCCCACAGTTGACTGAGTCACTCTCCATGGAAACAATCAATAGGTTCCAATCTAATCAACACTAATATGTCTGCCTCCACAAGCTTGCATTAAAGAATACGGCTTTTTTCTGGAGGACATAATATACATAAACCAGCAAACACATGAACAATACAGATTGAACCAAGAAGATATAGAAGACCTCAACAAACCAATCACAAGCCAAGAGATCCAATCAGTCATCAAAAATCTACCTAAAAATAAAAGCTCAGGGCCAGATGGCTTCATAGGGGAATTTTCCAAACTTTCTAATAAGAATTGACACCACTCTTGCTCAAACTCTTTCAAAAATTTGAAGAAAAAAGAACATTACCTAACTCATTTTATAAAGCTAATATCACTTTGATACCAAAATCAGATAAACACACTATAAAAAGGAAAAACTATAGGCCAATCTCCCCTAATTAATAGAGATGCAAAAATCCTAGACAAAATACCTGCAAAGCAAATCCAAA